>NC_042987.1:38302624-38620124 GCF_901001165.1 Salmo trutta | reverse complement strand
AGTGTTGGAGGCTATTTTGTAAATGACATCGCCGATGTCAAGGATCGGTAGGATAGTCAGTTTTACGAGGGAATGTTTGGCAGCATGAGTGAAGGATGCTTTGTTGCGAAATAGGAATTCGATTCTAGATTTAATTTTGGATTGGAGATGCTTGATGTGAGTCTGGAAGGAGAGTTTACAATCTAACCAGACACCTAGGTATTTGTAGTTGTCCACATATTCTAAGTCAGAACCGTCCAGAGTAGTGATGCTGGACGGGCGGGCAGGTGCAGGCAGCGATTGGTTGAAGAGTATGCATTTAGTTTTATTTGCATTTAAGAGCAGTTGGAGGCCATGGAAGGAGAGTTGTATGGCATTGAAGCTCGTCTGGAGGTTAGTTAAAACAGTGTCCAAAGAGGGGCCAGAAGTATAAAGAATGGTGTCGTCTGCATAGAGGTGGATCAGAGAATCACCAGCAGCAAGAGCGACATCATTGATATATACAGAGAAAAGAGTCGGCCCGAGAATTGAACCCTGTGGCACCCCAATAGAGACTGCCAGAGGTCTGGACAACAGGCCCTCCGATTTGACACACTGAACTCTGTCTGCAAAGTAGTTGGTGAACCAGGCGAGGCAGTCATTTGAGAAACCAAGGCTGTTGAGTCTGCCAATAAGAATGTGGTGATTGACAGAGCCGAAAGCCTTGGCCAGGTCGATGAATACAGCTGCACAGTATTGCCTCTTATCGATGGCGGTTATGATATTGTTTAGGACCTTGAGCGTGGCTGAGGTGCACCCATGACCAGATTGCATAGCGGAGAAGGTATGGTGGGATTCGAAATGGTCAGTGATCTGTTTGTTAACTTGGCTTTCGAAGACCTTAGAAGGGCAGGGTAGGATAGATATAGGTCTGTAGCAGTTTGGGTCTAGAGTGTCTCCACCTTTGAAGAGGGGGATGACCGCGGCAGCTTTCTAATCTTTGGGGATCTCAGACGATACGAAAGAGGTTGAACAGGCTAGTAATAGGGGTTGCAACAATTTCAGCTGATAATTTTAGAAAGAGAGGGTCCAGATTATCTAGCCCTGCTGATTATGGGTCCAGATTTTTCACAACATCAGCTATCTGGATTTGGGTGAATGAGAAATGGGTGAGGCAAGTTGCTGTGGGGTGTGCAGGGCTGTTGACCAGGGTAGGGGTGGCCAGGTCAGGTGGCCAGCTGTAGAAAAATGCTTATTGAAATTCTGAATTATTGTGGATTTATCGGTGGTGACAGTGTTTCCTAGCCTCAGTGCAGTGGGCAGCCGGGAGGAGGTGCTCTTATTCTCCATGGACTTTACAGTGTCCCAGAACATTTTGGAGTTTGTGCTGCAGGATGCAAATTTCTGTTTGAAAAGCTAGCCTTTGCTTTCCTAACTGCCTGTGAATGTTGGTTGCTAACTTCCCTGAAAAGTTGCATATCGCGGGGGCTATTCGATACGAATGCCGTACGCCACAGGATGTTTTTGTGCTGGTCAAGGGCTATATGTGTTTCTGTTTTTAAAAAAATTGAATGGAGCATGCTTATTTAAGAGTGTGAGGAAAGCACTTTTAAAGAATAAATCAGGCATCCTCTACTGTCGGAATGAGGTCAATATTCTTCCAGGAGACCCGGGCCAGGTTGATTAGAAAGGCAAGCTCGCTGAAGTGTTTTAGGGAGCGTTTGACAGTGATGAGGGGTGGTTGTTTGACCACAGACCCATTACGGACGCAAGTAATGAGGCAGTGATCGCTGAGATCCTGGTTGAAGACAGCAGAGGTGTATTTGGAGGGCAGGTTGGTTAGGATGATATCTATGAGGGTGCCCGTGTTTATGAATTTGGGGTTGTACCTGGTAGGTTCATTGATCATTTGTGTGAGATTGAGGGCATCTAGCTTAGATTGTAGGATGGCCGGGGTGTTAAGCATGTCCCAATTTAGGTAACCTAATAGCACAAGCTCTGAAGATAGATGAGGGGCAATGAATTCACATATGGTGTCCAGGGCACAGCTGGGGGAAGAAGGTGGTCTACAGCAAGCGGCAACGGTTAGAGACTTGTTTCTGGAAAGGTGGATTTTTAAAAGTAGAACCTCTCATTTTTTGGGCACAGACCTGGATAGTAAGACAGAACTCTGCAGGCTATTTGCAGTAGATTGCAACTCCACCCCCTTCGGCAGTTCTATCTTGTCGGAAAATGTTATAGTTAGGGATGGAAATTTCAGGGTTTTTGGTGGCCTTCCTAAGCCAGGATTCAGACACGGCTAGGACATCCTGGTTGTCAGAGTGTGCTAAAGAAGTGAATTAAACAAACTTAGGGAGGAGGCTTCTAATGTTAACATGCATGAAACCAAATCTTTTTCGGTTACAGAAGTAAACGAATGAGAGCGCCTGGGGAATGGGAGTGGAGCTAGGCACTGCAGGGCCTGGATTAACCTCTACATCACCAGAGGAGGAGTAGGATAAGGGTACGGCTAAGGGCTATAAGAACTGATCGTCTAGTACTTTCGGAACAGAGAGACAGACAAAGGTATGGTAGAATGTGAATACAGTGGAGGTAAACCTAGGCATTGAGTGATGATGAGAGAGGTATTGTCTCATTCAGCTAATGTCTTTTGCTCCTATCACCTGCACATTAAGAGTGGAAGCCTTTTCTGCTCACATAATTGAACTCGTTTTGGGATGGTGCTTTAATGGCGATGTGGGTGCAGTCTATTGCTGCATTCATATTTGGGAACCCATTGATGGCAAAGAACCTCCCCCCCTTGACTTCAACCTGTTGTTGATTGTGTATGGAAATTGTATGTTATAGTTCATCTTCCCTGTGGCTCAGTTGGTAGAGCATGGTGTTTGCAACGCCAGCATGGTGTCTGCAACGCCAGGGTTGTGGGTTTGATTCCCACGGGGGGCCAGTACAATTAAAAAAAATAATAAAATTGTAAATGCATGAAATGAAATGTATGTATTCACTACTGTAAGTCGCTCTGGATAAGAGCGTCTGCTAAATGACTAAAATGTGTAATGTAAAATTTTCATTTTGCTGATGATTGCATCCAAAGCATTGGCTCATCGAGAGCTGTGAGACGCCGATCAACAAGCTCCTGAAAATTGCCCGTTACCAAAAACCCGAGGATGGATTGCACTAGGATGTGCACTGGAATGGCATGTTTTGCCTTTTTAAAGTAGGTTTTAAATCCTAGCAAAAATACCAAAAAATTGTTTTGGAGACACGGTATTTTATGAGCCAATCTGTACTTTCTGAAGAAAAAGTCTTAAAAAAAAAAAAAAAGATGCTCTCTGCGAAATGCATAGTGTGCCAAATCTTCCAACTGAGCAAGATCAGCCATCTCTCATTCCATTTCCCATTAACTCAGTCTTTTATAGTATTTACACAATGGTTTCACTTTCACACGTGCCTCTAATTTAACAAATGACTGTAATTTATATTAATTATTATCAGAAGAAATGCTCTGATATGGTCAAATTGTGTAGCATGTCAAGATATGTTGCATGAATTCACAATGGAAATACAAAGAAATCAAAATATCCTTGAATTGTTACTCTCACAATTTCACACATTTTCAACATATATTTTCCTCTTTCTATGCCTATGTAGTTTCCATAGTCTACCACTTGCCACTTGTGCGTACGCATGGTAAATTTACACTCACACTTTGCGTGGAATGGTTCACACACGCATGACTGATAAATGAGGTCCCAGGGCTATACTGGTTGGTGAAAAGGTTGTGTGAAAAATGCAAAGCTGGGCCAAACATACTGTGTGGATCTCTACATATGCTGGTGTCATTTGACAAAGTGGTGTACAGCATTACCAATACACATGTACATGATGCGTCACAGTTCCTCTCAGTTGGTCTCGGACTCATTGGAAAGTAGTAAAAGTGAAACCTATCTGGTTTGTATCCGTCTACATACTCTAGTTGTGTTACGCTCCGTATTGCATGGGATTTGCATTTTTTTTTACATTTCCCAATCAAATCTCCCTGTAATCTCAGTGTAAATATTCCATGGCAGATATAGTCAGAGCTCCCCCGCCGGACCTTGGAATGACTCTCCACCTCCCCATGCCTCTATCTTCTTTCTCCTTTCCCCTAAGGGAGAGGCAGCTTAATTATAAGCCATAGCGGATAATGGGATGGGGAGAGGGAACAGATGCCTGGTGCAAAGTCAGTCAGGGAGACTAGCTGTATTCCCTCAGAGTTTGTACTCTGGTCTCCAGTGCTCCCCCCCACACTACACTCCTTGCTAAATCCATTGCTCATTAAAAAAGTATTTGCCTCATTAGCATAGTTTGTATCTTGTTATCTCAATTTCCGCACCACTTGATAAGTAAGAGGGGGGATCACTTTATTTATTTTGTGTGATGGGGCACAAAAGAAAGAAAGTGAAATAATATGTTGTCTGTATGTGTTGATTATGTTCCTAGTGAACATTTCATGATGGTAATGCTGTGCTTTTGGTAAACTATTATTTATGTTCACGAAATCTAGATAAATATTAAGGAATTAAAAATAGCTAGATGCTAGTCCTTACATTTTAGTAGCGAATTTTTCCATTAGTTTGTTAGCTAGCGGACTAAACTCCACGATGAAGGAAGTCCTTCACCGTGGAGTTTAATCCGCTATTATTTAGCTAGAATCACTCAGCTAGCTAATTAACGTTAGCTAGCTACAGTTGTTTGTGATGATATTGGTGATTTACGCCATGGCTACATCTGACACTATAGCTTTATTCTTATTCACGGTGATTCATTTTTCAAATTTACTTTCATTAAAATGGTTGTTCCCACTTAACATTCCCTTCCTTCATCTTTAGCGCTTGGTGTTGATGTTGGTAAATCAACATGGCCCCGTCCTAACCAGCCATTTCAGAGCACTCAAAAGGTGCCGTCTTGAAATGGATTAACCAGAAATGGAAATAGCTGTCAATGAACATCAACACTCACCCAGTAACGTCGAAGAAAATCGATAACATAGGTGTTAATATCATAATAAGGGACAAAAGTTTACAATGAAGAAAGAAACAATTCTTAACAACACTCACTGCGGATACGACAAATAAACTTAAGGACCTGAGAAGCTGTGTCTCTTCCACTCTGGAAAGATAAAGCCCTTCACGACAATGCCTGAAAATCAACCAACAATACAATATTTATGAGCCAACGGCTGTCAGACCTGTTTCACAATTTGAGGAAGATTGTAAACAACAGCAGTGAGAGGATGGAGAAAAAAAACCTAGCTAGTGGCTTCAAAGCTCATCTGAACCCCACTGACAAGAGGCACAGTACTGGTTCCATTGATGTGTTGCAGTAATCCAAATGACAAATGAAACATATCAAGGATAGAGGCTTTGTAAAGGCATTATCTCGTCTTTAATAGCCTGTCGAACTGTGCTTCGCAGTCGGAAAGGGAGTGTTGTAGGTACGCGGGCTGTGGTCAAACCAATTCCCCTTACTGTGGTAGCTAGGGATTTTTGAAGGGCCATGAGAATGATGTCGAGTTATTCTATTGAAGTTAAGATGACTGCTTTACCTTTCACACCTGGATCACATAGTTTACTTTGCAAAGTCTGGACTGATACCTATCTGTATGTATGAAGCTCCAAGAAATTGATTCAATAGTACAATCGTCAAATGATGTGGAATAGAGTTCCATGTAGCCATGGCTCTATGCACAGTGCATTCGGAAAGTTCTCAGACCCTTGACCTTTTCCACATTTTGTTATGTTACAGCCTTATTCTAAAATGGATTAAATAGTTTTTTCCCCCCCTCATAAATGGATGACACACAATACCCCCTAATGACAAAGCAAAAACAGTTTTTATAAATTTTTACAAATTTGAAGCACTTTTGGCAGCGACTACAGCCTTAGGTATGATACTACAAGCTTGGCACACCTGTATTTGGGGAGTTTCTTCCATTCTTCTCTGCAGATCCTCTCAAGCTCTGTCAGGTTGGATGGGGAGCATCGCTGCACAGCTATTTTCAGGTTTCTCCAGAGATGTTCGATCGGGTTCAAGTCCAAGCTCTGGCTGGGCCACTCAAGGACTTTCAGACACTTGTACCGAAGCCACTCCTGCGTTGTCTTGGCTGTGTGCTTAAGGTCATTGTCCTGTTAGAAGGTGAACCTTCGCCCCCAGTCTGAGGTCCTGAGCACTCTGATGCTGGTTTTCTTTAAGGAGCTCCCTGTACTTGGCTCCGTTCATCTTTCCCTCGATCCTGACTAGTCTCCCAGTCCCTGCAGCTGAAAAACATCCCCGCAGCATGATGCTGCCACCACCATGCTTCACTGTAGGGATGGTGCCAGGTTTCCTCCAGACGTGACGCTTGGCATTCAGGCCAAAGAGTTCAATCTTGGTTTCATCAAACCAGAACATCCTGCTTCTCATGGTCTGAGAGGCTTTAGTTGCCTTTGGCTAAATCCAAGCGGGCTGTCATGTGCCTTTTACTCAGGAGTGTCTTCCGTCTTTCCACTCTACCATAAAGGCCTGATTGGTGGAGTGCTGCAGAGATGGCTCTAGGAAGAGTCTTGGTGGTTCCAAACTTCTTCCAGTTAAGACTGATGGAGGCCACTGTGTTCTTGGGGACCTTCAATGCTGCAGAAATGTTTTGATACCCTTCCCCAAATATGTGCCTCAAAACAATCCTGTCTCGGAACTCTAGGGACAAATCCTTCGACCTCATGGCTTGGTTTTTACTCTGACATGCAACGTCAACTGTGGGAACTTATATAGACAGATGTGTGGCTTTCCAAATCATGTCCAATCAATAGAATTTACAACAGGTGGACTCCAATCAAGTTGTAGAAACATCTCAAGGATGATCAAAGGAAACAGGATGCACTTGAGCTCAATTTCGAGTCTCATAATAAAGGGTCTGAATATTTATGTATATATATATATTTATTTTTTAATAAATTTGCGGCAATTTGTAAAACCCTGTTTTCGCTTTGTCATTATAGGGTATTGTGTATAGATTAATTTAATACATTTTAGAATAAGGCTGTAACGTAACAAAATGTGGAAGTCAAGGGGTCTGAATATTTTCTGAATGCACTGTAGTACTGTGCGCCTGCCATAGTCTGTTCTGGACTTGGGGACTGTGAAGAGACCTTTGGTGGCATGTCTTGTGGAGTATGCATGGGTGTCCGAGCTGTGTTCTAGTAGTTTAAACTACTAGAGGAAGGCAAAGTGATGAGGAAGCCACAGTGATCCCAAAACGTTGGTAAAAACCCATTAAATTGCTGGGAGTTTATATATGGAGTGTGCGATGTTCTTTATTTTGATAGTTTATAGTTTATTCGCCGTTAGTCAGCACCTCCACACTAACTATTTTCTGGGTGTGCGCCAGCTCATGTTTTATTTTATCCACTAGTAGTTTAAACAGACAACTTGGTACATTCAACTTTACTTACCAAAAACAACTAGTGATGAAGTCAATCTCTCCTCCACTTTGAGCCAGGAGAGATGTACATGCATATTATTAATGTTCGCTCTCCGTGTACATTTAAGAGCCAGTCGTGCTGCCCTGTTCTGAGCCACATGTAATTTTCCTTAGTCTCTCTTTGTGGCACCTCACAACTGAACACTAGTCCAGGTGCGACAAAACTAGGGCCTGTAGGACCTGCCTTGTTGACAGCGTTGTTAAAAAGGCAGAGCAACACTTTATTATGGACAGACCGCACCCCATCTTAGCTACTGCTGTATCAACATGTTTACAATGTTACTCCGAGCAGTTTAGTCACCTCAATTTGCTAAATGTTCACATTATTTATCACAATATTTAGTTGAGTTTTATTTAGGGTTTAGTGAATGATTTGTCCCAAATATTATGCTTTTAGCTTTTGAAATGTTTAGGACTAACTTATTCCTTGCCACCCATTCTGAAACTAACTGCAGCTCTTTGTTTAGTGTTGTAGTCATTTCAGTCGCTGTAGTAGCACGACAGTGCATGACACTTTTCATTTGAATAAACTGGTGATTACAGTCTTTAAAATGTTCGTTTCTGCACTCCATAATGTTTACAGTTCATGTGTTGAGACTATACTTATATTCTTCATGTACAGGAAGCAACCAACCCACTGGGAAAACACTGGATGATTCAAAGTTGTTTCCTCGTCAGATCAATGAAATGACGTTGAACCGACGTAGAATAGACGTTGAATTGACGTCTGTGCCAAGTGGGGAGCGCTTCATTATCCATCTTTACCACCATAACAACAATGCATCACTGCCGTTAAAAATGTGCCCTTTTTTTTTTCTCTCTCACAAAAGGATATCTGGAAAAACAGCTGGCTTGGTAGTGTAGTCCCCCAGGGGATCCCTCCCTAACAGGCTCTCCTGTTACGTCTTGTACAGTTGGATGGTTTGTTTGTTTAACATAGTACAAATACATCCACCCCGGCATTTGCCCCCCCTGCCCCATGACTGCTGATACCGATTATTAACCTTCCTGCTGAATCGTCAATTAATCCACTGTGAGGTTGTTGCCGAGCGCTTCTGGAGCCAAGGGGGATTTCGACAGCACTGCATCCAAAACGACCACTTGCGATATGAGTTGGTTTAAGCCTCATTGATATTCTGAGCGGTGGAGAGAAGTAAAGAGTGGGGGGAGGAAAGAAGGGATGGGGGAATGTCATTCGTTACATATGTCATTTTCCCCCGGGGCCTCGGCCTGATGTGCTTTACAACCTCATCCGATGGGACTACCCCCCGCTCCAAAACATACACACACACACACACACACACACACACCAACACACACACACACACACACACACACACACACACACACACACACACACAGTACACACACTGCTCCCCCTTCATACCTCCCACGAACCTCGTCCACCTTGGGGCGGTGCAGCCCGTCGGTGAAATGAGATTGCAAAATGGAAGGGGGAAGACATTTAAATGATCAAGTGTCCAAAGCCTGGAATCCCCCCGAAGTATTGTAATTGAGGTGAGGAGGTTCAATACATCAAATTAGGATTGGATGATGAAATACTGGGAGATGACCAGCACCATTCATTCACACTGGGAATTCTGACTGGGGAAGTGATATGGTGATGTGACCTTTCAGGTTCTCCCCCATCTGATATACAGCAACAACTCCCCTCTGACCACAGATGGCTGAGTGAGTTAGTTACAGCATGATGACAGTAACACTAGGTCTGTGGGTTAGTTAGACACTGGGGTTGTGGGTTAGTTAGAGCATGATGACAGTAACACTAGGTCTGTGGGTTAGTTAGACACTAGGGTTGTGGGTTAGTTAGACACTAGGTCTGTGGGTTAGTTAGACACTAGGGTTGTAGCCTTCCCTGTAGCTCAGTTGGTAGAGCATGGTGTTTGCAACACCAGTGTTGTGGGTTCGATTCCCACGGGGGGCCAGCACAGAAAAAAAAAATGTATGAAATTGTATGAAATGTATGCATTCACTACTGTAAGTCACTCTGGATAAGAGTGTCTGCTAAATGACTAAAATGTTGTGGGTTAGTTAGACACTAGGTCAGTGGGTTAGTTAGACACTGGGGTTGAGGGTTAGTTAGACACTAGGGTTGTGGGTTAGTTAGACACTAGGTCAGTGGGTTAGTTAGACACTAGGTCAGTGGGTTAGTTAGACACTAGGGTTGTGGGTTAGTTAGACACTAGGTCAGTGAGTTAGTTACAGCATGATGACAGAAACACTAGGTCCGTGGGTTAGTTAGACACTAGTTCTGTGGGCTAGTTAGACACTAGTTATGTGGGCTAGTTAGAGCATGATGACAGTTGTGGGGTTGAATCCTGCATTGCTCTTTGGGATACGATGGGGTAAGAATGTTGTAAAAAGCCCATAAAGCATTTATATTATTCTTTAACAAATCAATGGGTATATCATTCATTGAAATAACGATTGAAACAGCTGGAAATATTGCAGATTGTACCTTTTAATATTACGTCTGTGTTATACTTATCCCCTTTAATGACTATATCTGACCACAGTTATTTTGTTGTTTTTAAAGAGAGTATACAGTGACACCTTCTTAGTGCAACAAGGTTAAACGCCTTGCTGTCTGCGCTATCTCGCTCATATGCTTCTAACTTCAAAGCGGTATCTTCTCAGTGTTCACACAAGGTAACAACTGCCCTCAGATCAATTGGCAGAACGAAGCACAACATGGGGTTGGTGGTGCATGAATCTACTGTTGATTGGGGTATAATGCCTGGCGTGCGTTTTTATTTGAGATGAATGCCTCCTTCAAACAGTCCCAGCCCACACCATCAGCGGGTAGATAGGAGATACACACCTCTAATGACTACACTAACACTATCAAAACCAAACCAACCACCTTGCGATGCACAAAGCGGAACTGGGTGCCTGTTGCGAAGACGGTGTGATATTACTTGAAAGCAAGGAATTTTAATGTAAGTAATTAATGTTTGGTTTAGCTCAATTTATGAGGGGTGTTTCATTTGACTGTCACCTCTTTTGGTGACAATCCACAATCCTCAATTTGTTTTTCAGCCAAACAGTACAACCAGCCATTAGTACAACTTGGTGTTGTATAAAGCAGACAGATGGGGCTGAGGAAATGTAACTACCAGTCTAAATATACTGTGACTACTGTTCATGTAAATGTGGTAACAGCGTTTCCGTCCTCCCTATTCCCTTCCCTGTGAAACACGGTGGAGCCTAATGCAAAAAAAATACCCTTCTTAGCAATACGTGTTCTTGTTAACTCTCTGGTGTGCAGTTAAGTGCCCATCCTCATCATCGCCATGTCAGTTCACAGCAGTCCGCATCATTGGCCTACCCATGGTGCCTTGCTCCACCTGTGGTGTGATGGACACCTCTTAGAGGGCCGGGATTGATTGGTTGCTTGCTGTCAGCAGCTAATCAAAAGAACACCTGGCTAGAAGAATTGGGGCCACGTTCTCTTGACCTTCCGTTAGAAGATGGGGAAATGAGAGTCAATGTGGCCATCTTTAAAGACCTTACCCTCTGGAGTGTTCCTTGGTAACATCCCAGAGGACCATACTCAGGAGTGTTTGTGGGTAACATCCCAGAGGACCTTACCCTCGGGAGTGTTCCTTGGTAACATCCCCGAGGACCTTGCCCTCAGGAGTGTTCCTTGGTAATATCCCAGAATGATGCTTTGATGTCAAGTCGCTCTCAAAGGAGGTAGTTGTAGGGAGTGGGACTGTGGAGCTTGGGCAAGTTTCCAAAATTCTTTTGTAGCTGGATTTCTCTAGGAAACCCAGCTTCAATTGAGTAACAATTGCAAAAACGATGTTTGATGAAACTGAACGAAATGTGTGAAACTAAGCATTTTGCTGTTTTACAAGGGGTGTGGGTCTGGGTCAATGAGAGAAATAAAGGCGGTCGAGATATCGACTGATGCTGCTGTTAATGGGGTGGCAATGTGAATTACTTATTAGATAGGACAATGTCTCCTTATTAGATAGAATGATGTCTCCTTATTAGATAGGCTGATGTCTTGTCTCCTTATTAGATAGGATGACGTCCTTGTCTATTTATTAGATAGGATAATGTCTCCTTATTAGATAGGATGATGTCTCCTTATTAGACAGGATGATGTCTCTTTATTAGATAGGATGTCTCCTTATTAGATAGGATGACGTCTCCTTATTAGATAGGATGATGTCTCCTTATTAGATAGGATGACGTCCTTGTCTGTTTATTAGACAGGATGTTGTCTCCTTATTAGACAGGATGATGTCTCTTTATTAGATAGGATGATGTCTTGTCTCCTTATTAGATAGGATGACGTCCTTGTCTGTTTATTAGATAGGATGATGTTTCCTTATTAGACAGGATGATGTCTCTTTATTAGATAGGATGATGTCTCCTTATTAGATATGATGATGTCTCCTTATTAGATATGATGATGTCTCCTTATTAGACAGGATGATGTCTCCTTATTAGATAGGATGATGTCTCCTTATTAGATATGATGATGTCTCCTTATTAGATAGGATGATGTCTTGTCTCCTTATTAGACAGGATGATGTCTCCTTATTAGATAGGATGACGTCTCCTTATTAGATAGGATGATGTCTCCTTATTAGATAGGATGACGTCCTTGTCTGTTTATTAGATAGGATGTTGTCTCCTTATTAGACAGGATGATGTCTCTTTATTAGATAGGATGATGTCTTGTCTCCTTATTAGATAGGATGACGTCCTTGTCTGTTTATTAGATAGGATGATGTTTCCTTATTAGACAGGATGATGTCTCCTTATTAGACAGGATGATGTCTCTTTATTAGACAGGATGACGTCCTTGTCTGTTTATTAGACAGGATGATGTCCTTGTCTGTTTATTAGAGAGGATGATGTCCTTGTCTGTTTGCGCACACACACACACACATTACATTACATTTAACACAACCAGATTGAGCGACTCTGATTTTAAACAACCTTAATGAATCCATTGTAGAAGGTAAAAGAGTGTATCCCCTTTTCAAGGTGCCCAGTGTGGTAAGATCAAATATCAATAAACCATTTTATACAGGGTTACCCCTATCTCAAGTAAAACCCATGTCCTTGACCACACGCCTGGACAAGCTCACTGAGGGGAGTGAACCTCTAGGTCATACACTATACCAGGATAGGTGCAACATCAGAGATGATGTACAATGGTTCCAGACACTACCCCACCCATCTTGTCTCAGACCTTATCTCCCCCAAGGTCGAAGGAGGGAGTGACGGGTGCACAGACATTGTGGAGACAAGTAATTGGTTGCCCATTAATCACGCCATCCCTTCATATGGTTTGTATTAGGAAAAAGATACATACCCACGTATGAAGTCAATGCTCCCTCCTGTCCTCTTCTCTTTCTGATATTCTGCATAGCAACAGGGACATGTGATAGACAAGCCTGACTTCTCCCCTCTCTGGGCCCCAGGTGACTGAGGCCCATATGAGGGAGGAAGTGCAATTGCCAACACCAAAGGGATATATTCCAATAACAAGAGTTCAACAGTTTTAATCATATAAGCATATTAAGCCGATACGACATCTTAATTATCTATGTTACCAATCTAATTCTGATTCTCCGACTACAGATATTTCTACAACTTGATTGAATTCTGTGGTAAATTCAATTGATTGGACCTGATTTGGAACAGCACACACCTGTCTATATAAGGTCCCACAGTTGACAGCACATGTCAGAGCAAAAATCAAGCCATGAGGTAAAAGGAATTGTCCATAGAGCTCAGAGACAGGATTGTGTCGAGGCACAGATCTGGGGAAGGCTGCCAAAACATTTCTTCAGACTTGAAGGTCCACAAGAACACAGTGGCCTCCATCATTCTTAAATGGAAGACGTCTGGAACCACCCAGACTCTTCCTAGAGCTGGCCGCCCGGCCAAACTGAGCAATCGTGGGAGAAGGGCCTTGGTCAAGGAGGTCACCAAGAACCCGATGGTCACTCTGACAAAGCTCTAGAGTTCCTCTGTGGAGATGGGAAAACCTTCCAGAAGGACAACCATCTCTGCAGCACTCCACCAATCAGGTCTTTATGGTAGAATGGCCAGATGGAAGACACTCCTCAGTAAAAGATACATGACAGCCCGCTTGGAGTTTGCCAAAAGGCACCTAAAGACCATAAGAAACAAGATTCTCTAGTGTGATGAAACCGAGATTGAAATCTTTGGCATGAATGCCAAGCTTCACGTCTGGAGGAAACCTGGCACCATGCCTAGGTGAAGCATGGTGGTGGCAGCATCAAGCTGTGGGGATGTTTTTCAGTGAGAGGAACTGGGAGACTAGTCAGGATTGAGGCAAAGATGAACAGAGCAAAGTACAGAGAGATCCTTGATGAAAACCTTCTCCAGAGCGCTCAGGACCTCAGACTGGGGGCGAAGGTTCACCTTCCAACAGGTCAACGACCATAAGCGCACAGCCAAGAAAACGCAGAAGTGGCTTCAGGACCAATCTCTGAATGCCATTCAGTGGCCCAGCGAGAGCCCGTACCCAATCGAACATCTCTGGAGAGTCCTTAAAATAGCTGTGCAGCAACGCTCCCCATCCAACCTGACAGAGCTTGAGAGGATCTGCAGAGAGGAATGGGAGAAACTCCCCAATTACAGGTGTGCCAAGCTTGTAGCGTCATACCCAAGAAGACTCAAGGCTGTAATCGCTGCCAAAGTTGCTTCAACAAAGTACTGAGTAAAGCTTCCCGAAAACATATTTAAAATGTCACATTTCAGTATTTAATATATTTGCAGCAATTTCAAATAAACTATTTTTGCTTTGTCATTATGTGGTATTGTGTGTAGATTGATGAGGAAAACATTTTATTTAATCAATTTTAGAATAAGGCTGTAACGTAACAAAATGAGGAAAAGGTCAAGGGGTCGTGAACTTTCCAAATGCAGTGTAGATCGTAGCGGATTACTGTAAAAGCACAATAAGAATATAATATTATATGCCATTTATCAAACCCACTGTCCATGCATTACAAGCACCATGCTCTACCATCGGAGCTACAGAGGACGAGGAACTTAGGGGCATGCATGCTGTCCTTGAGCTTCCAACCAGAACATCTTAAACTGAGCCATGTTATTTATGGTCTTTTTTAAGAGTCTTTCAGAAAAGAATGAGAGTTTAAAGCTATTCCTGAGATTCCAAGAAATGTCACGCAGTAAAGTGGTTCTTGGTACTCTGACAGGAGAAAAAGCTTTGTGATGTAGTTTCTTCCCCATTTACCTAGTCATAGACCTTTACAGAAATGTTGGAAATGCTTATTTATCAGATGAACAAATGTTAATGACATCTGCAGTGTACATCACATGAGACCCATCACACATGAGACCCATCACACTGTAATGATATTCTATAAGGGTCCTGTTCATTAGAGCAGGCAATGGAGAAACGTTAAAAAAAACAAAAAAACATTTTGAAACAGAAAACAAAAATTTTCTTATTGGACCACTCCAATCAATCAATCAAATGTATTTCTAAAGCCCTTCTTCTTACATCAGCTGATGTCACAAAGTGCAGTACAGAAACCCAGCTTAAAACCCCAAAACAGCAAGCAATGGTTTCAGTTAGTTTTCTTCTGTTTAATTCCTGATTAACACAACCCTGTTGAGCTGCTGGGGCATAGCCTGCGTAGGCCTAAAAACAAATAAAATAGTTTATAAAGACATTCCCATTCAGAGACAATCCTGATCATTTTGCATCACAGACAGACACTATTATACTACTTTTACAAAGTAAGCAACACTGTTTCAGTACAAACCGTCAACATGGATCTCGGGGTTTCTCAGTACAAACCGTCAACATGGATCTCGGGGTTTCTCACTACAAACCGTCAACTTGGATCTCGGGGTTTCTCAGTACAAACCGTCAACTTGGATCTCGGGGTTTCTCAGTACAAACCGTCAACATGAATCTCGGGGTTTCTCAGTACAAACCGTCAACATGGATCTCGGGGTTTCTCAGTACAAACTGTCAACATGGATCTCGGGGTTTCTCACTACAAACCGTCAACATGGATCTCGGGGTTTCTCAGTACAAACCGTCAACATGGATCTCGGGGTTTCTCAGTACAAACCGTCAACATCGATCTCGGGGTTTCTCAGTACAAACCGTCAAGTTGGATCTCGGGGTTTCTCAGTACAAACCGTCAACATGGATCTCGGGGTTTCTCAGTACAAACCGTCAACATGGATCTCAGGGTTTCTCAGTACAAACCGTCAACATGGATCTCGGGGTTTTTCAGTACAAACCGTTGTCGTGTCTTTGGCTATGCCGGATTAAGTGATATGACATGCTAACTTATAAAATGATTTCTCTGTAATTAATATTACCTGATTAATCTAATCATGTAAATGTAATTAACTAGAAAGTCGGGGCACCACGGAAGAACGTTTATAGAGCTGTTATCTTCCGAAGAAACTCTTAAAATACTTAGTAATATTTTACATCGATAGCAGTCAATATTAACCCTTATCTTATTTTCAGTCTCATTATGAAAGTTGTAAATTCTTGGTTATCTTCATGAACCCTGGCTAACAAGTTGAATCAGCAATACAAAATTGGGTTTAATTATTTATTTACTAAATACCTAACTAATCACACAGAATTACAAATACACAGAACACCAATGATGTCATACAGAAAACGTCCCGGTGGATGGAACCTGGTTACACAAAGGAAAGGGGGTTGGGCTTGAATGAAAGAGCGGGAAGATTTAGGAACAAAGAAACAGCAGCTATGCTATCGTAAATACATTATCTTATGCATTCTAAATTACCGCCCATTTGGAAAAGGAAAATGCAATAAATATTTACTCTGAGCTGCGCTTCGGTAGATTGGTCGTAGATGCTGGCCGGGTTGGCCAACAGATCTTCCTGTAGTGGAAGAATGTCAATGGTGGTAAATTGGATACGTGGTGGTATCTTCGTCTGGTTGTTAGACTGGATCCGTCGTCCGTCCTTTCCTAGCCCACGTTAGCAGCGGCTAACTCAACGGCTAGGAAGTATCACTTCTGTAGTGAATAAGCTCAAAGTTCATACCAGTTCATACCATAGCTCACGCCGAGGTTGGCTTAGTTCTGTTCTTGACATGTGTCCTTCTAACGTAGAGGCTGCAGACCTCCCGTACTGGAACTACTGGTTATCTTTTCATCAAAGGCTTATATAGTGGAGAGGGGGGAGGAGGTGTTTCATCGTTTATAACCCCTGTCTCTTCACAGGGTTGGACCACTGATCGAGCAGGGCACTTTCCTTATGAAAACCCAATTCTCTCATTTGGAAGCTAAAATTACATTTAATCTCCTAACAAACAATTTCAATATCAAACATTTCAATTGCATAACAATTCCATGTGACTCTGATAACTAGAGGGTGTATACTTTCTCAGGTACAGTTTATGTCATCCTGTCATCAATCATAATGTCCCAGATAACAACGAACCTGACATACATACTCATTACGTTATCAAGCATATTTCCAACTGGTTTTATTATGTAAATATGGTTCCTTTCCCCATTTGTTTGATGTTCCCAGACTCTCTATATTTAACAGGACAGCAGTCCTTCAGTAGGGTCAGTAAGAGAGGGGAAGGGAGAAAGGTATTTATGGGGGGGGTCATAAACCTTACCCACAGGCCAACGTCATGACACCGTCAACATGGATCTCGGGGTTTCTCAGTACAAACCGTCAACTTTGATCTCGGGGTTTCTCAGTACAAACCGTCAACATGGATCTCGGGGTTTCTCAGTACAAACCGTCAACTTGGATCTAGGGGTTTCTCAGTACAAACCGTCAACATGGATCTCGGGGTTTCTCAGTACAAACCGTCAACTTGGATCTCGGGGTTTCTCAGTACAAACCGTCAACATGGATCTCGGGGTTTCTCAGTACAAACCGTCAACATGGATCTCAGGGGTTTCTCAGTACAAACCGTCAACATGGATCTCGGGGTTTCTCAGTACAAACCGTCAACATGGATCTCGGGGTTTCTCAGTACAAACCGTCAACATGGATCTCGGGGTTTCTCAGTACAAACCGTCAACATGGATCTCGGGGTTTCTCAGTACAAACCGTCAACATGGATCTCGGGGTTTCTCAGTACAAACCGTCAACATGGATCTCGGGGTTTCTCAGTACAAACCGTCAACATGGATCTCGGGGTTTCTCAGTATGAACCGTCAACATTGTGTTTTCATGATTCACATTTAAATCAGCTAACGTGGGTTTCTGTAGTCATTTAAATCAGCTAACGTGGGTTTCTGTAGTCATTTAAATCAGCTAACGTGGGTTTCTATAGTCATTTAAATCAGGTAACGTGGGTTTCTGTAGTCATTTAAATCAGCTAACGTGGATTTCTGTAGTCATTTAAATCAGCTAACGTGGGTTTCTGTAGTCATTTAAATCAGCTAACGTGGGTTTCTATAGTCATTTAAATCAGCTAACGTGGGTTTCTATAGTCATTTAAATCAGCTAACGTGGGTTTCTGTAGTCATTTAAATCAGCTAACGTGGGTTTCTGTAGTCATTTAAATCAGCTAACGTGGGTTTCTGTAGTCATTTAAATCAGCTAACGTGGGTTTCTGAAGTCATTTAAATCAGGTAACGTGGGTTTCTGTAGTCATTTAAATCAGCTAACGTGGGTTTCTATAGTCATTTAAATCAGCTAACGTGGGTTTCTGTAGTCATTTAAATCAGCTAACGTGGGTTTATGTAGTCATTTAAATCAGCTAACGTGGGTTTATGTAGTCATTTAAATCAGCTAACGTGGGTTTCTGTAGTCATTTAAATCAGCTAACGTGGGTTTCTATAGTCATTTAAATCAGCTAACGTGGGTTTCTATAGTCATTTAAATCAGCTAACGTGGGTTTCTGTAGTCATTTAAATCAGCTAACGTGGGTTTCTGTAGTCATTTAAATCAGCTAACGTGGGTTTCTGTAGTCATTTAAATCAGCTAACGTGGGTTTCTGAAGTCATTTAAATCAGGTAACGTGGGTTTCTGTAGTCATTTAAATCAGCTAACGTGGGTTTCTATAGTCATTTAAATCAGCTAACGTGGGTTTCTGTAGTCATTTAAATCAGCTAACGTGGGTTTATGTAGTCATTTAAATCAGCTAACGTGGGTTTCTATAGTCATTTAAATCAGCTAACGTGGGTTTCTGTAGTCATTTAAATCAGCTAACGTGGGTTTATGTAGTCATTTAAATCAGCTAACGTGGGTTTCTATAGTCATTTAAATCAGCTAACGTGGGTTTCTGTAGTCATTTAAATCAGCTAACGTGGGTTTCTATAGTCATTTAAATCAGCTAACGTGGGTTTCTGTAGTCATTTAAATCAGCTAACGTGGGTTTCTATAGTCATTTAAATCAGCTAACGTGGGTTTCTGTAGTCATTTAAATCAGCTAACGTGGGTTTCTGTAGTCATTTAAATCAGCTAACGTGGGTTTCTGTAGTCATTTAAATCAGCTAACGTGGGTTTCTGAAGTCATTTAAATCAGGTAACGTGGGTTTCTGTAGTCATTTAAATCAGCTAACGTGGGTTTCTATAGTCATTTAAATCAGCTAACGTGGGTTTCTGTAGTCATTTAAATCAGCTAACGTGGGTTTATGTAGTCATTTAAATCAGCTAACGTGGGTTTCTATAGTCATTTAAATCAGCTAACGTGGGTTTCTGTAGTCATTTAACCTGTTGAGGATCTTATCCCGATCTTATCCCGGTATTGGGATTCATTGTCATGTGACCATGGCGGGGAATTCAAAACTGCAAGAGTAATCATTTCAAATACTCAAATAATCAACTATTTTCCTCCATTTGAAAGATATATCTCCTAAATCTAACCACGCTGTCCGATTTTCAAAGAGGCTTTACGGAGAAAGCATAAAGTTAGGTTATGTTAGGAGAGTACATTGACAATAGCTGTGTGTAATGTTTAGACAATTCAAAGAAGGGCATCAACAGACAGAAAACTAGCTAGAATTATGCACTTACCTTTGACAATCTGCATCAGATGACACTCATAGGACATTATGTTATACAATACATGCATTTTTAGTTCCATCAAGTTCATATTTATATCCAAAAACAGCATTTACAGTCGCGGTGAAATTCAGAATTTTTTTCGTCTCGAACGCTCCCAGTGAATCCAGCATTACAAATCACGGAATTACTATTCGAAAACATTGGTAAATTATAATATTGTCATTCAAAGAATAATATATTATCATCTCGTAATTGCTACCGAATGGCCAGATCTCAAAATAACTTTACTGGGAAATCACATTTTGCAATAAACGGGGTACTATGCTAAGAACAATAAGCTAAGCTATAAGCTAAGCTATACAGTTAGCATCATCTAATATCGATAATAACATTGTAAATATCCCCTTACCTTTGATTATCTCCATCAGAAGGCACTGCCAGGAATCCCAGGTCCAGAACAAATGTGGTTTCTTTTGACAAAGTTCATAATTTATGTCCAAATAACACCAAATAGTTAGCGTTCAGTAGGCTCCCACAAAACGTGGTGGGGGGTGTAAAGTCACGCCGAAAAGCTAAAAAAAACCTAGTAAATAATCTATTTATGTTCGTTCAAACATGTCAAACGTTGTTTAGCATTAATCTTTTGGTCCATTTTTAACGTGAAACATCAGTAAACATCAGTAATATTTTCACACAACCTATCAAGTGTCTAGACAAACGATTATTACGAACTAAACTACTGAAAGAGCTGCTTCCTGTGCTTGGCCCTCCTATGTTGAACATAATAAACGGCTCTCTATCCACCGGATGTGTACCAAGCTCACTAAAAGTGGCAGTAATAAAGCCTCTCTTGAAAAAGCCGAATCTTGACCCAGAAATTATAAAAAACTATCGGCCTATATCGAATCTTCCATTCCTCTCAAAAATTTTAGAAAAAGTTGTTGCGCAGCAACTCACTGCCTTCCTGAAGACAAACAATGTATACGAAATGCTTCAGTCTGGTTTTAGACCCCATCATAGCACTGAGACTGCACTTGTGAAGGTGGTAAATGACCTTTTAATGACGTCAGACCGAGGCTCTGCATCTGTCCTCATGCTCCTAGATCTTAGTGCCGCTTTTGATACCATCGATCACCACATTCTTTTGGAGAGATTGGAAACCCAAATTGGTCTACATGGACAAGTTCTGGCCTGGTTTAGATCTTATCTGTCGGAAAGATATCAGTTTGTCTCTGTGAATGGTTCGTCCTCTGACAAATCAATTGTAAATTTCGGTGTTCCTCAAGGTTCCGTTCTAGGACCACTATTGTTTTCACTATATATTTTACCTCTTGGGGATGTCATTCGAAAACATAATGTTAAATTTCACTGCTATGCGGACGACACACAGCTGTACATTTCAATGAAACATGGTGAAGCCCCAAAATTGCCCTCGCTAAAAGCCTGTGTTTCAGACATAAGGATGTGGATGGCTGCAAATTTTCTACTTTTAAACTCGGACAAAACAGAGATGCTTGTCCTAGGTCCCAAGAAACAAAGAGATCTTCTGTTGAATCTGACAATTAATCTGGATGGTTGTACAGTCGTCTCAAATAAAACTGTGAAGGACCTCGGCGTTACTCTGGACCCTGATCTCTCTTTTGAAGAACATATCAAGACTGCTTCAAGGACAGCTTTTTTCCATCTACGTAACATTGCAAAAATCAGAAACATTCTGTCCAAAAATGACGCAGAAAAATTAATCCATGCTTTTGTTACTTCTAGGCTCGACTACTGCAATGCTCTACTTTCCGGCTACCCGGATAAAGCACTAAACAAACTTCAGTTAGTGCTAAATACGGCTGCTAGAATCCTGACTAGAACCAAAAAATGTGATCATATTACTCCAATGCTAGCCTCCCTACACTGGCTTCCTGTTAAGGCAAGGGCTGATTTCAAGGTTTTACTGCTAACCTACAAAGCATTACATGGGCTTGCTCCTACCTATCTTTCCGATTTGGTCCTGCCGTACATACCTACATGTACGCTACGGTCACAAGACGCAGGCCTCCTAATTGTCCCTAGAATTTCTAAGCAAACGGCTGGAGGTAGGGCTTTCTCCTATAGAGCTCCATTTTTATGGAATGGTCTGCCTACCCATGTGAGAGACGCAGACTCAGTCTCAACCTTTAAGTCTTTACTGAAGACTTATCTCTTCAGTAGGTCCTATGATTAAGTATAGTCTGGCCCAGGAGTGTGAAGGTGAACGGAAAGGCTGGAGCAACGAACCGCCCTTGCTGTCTCTGCCTTGTCGGTTCCCCTCTTCCCACTGGGATTCTCTGCCTCTAACCCTTTTACAGGGGCTGAGTCACTGACTTACTGGTGTTCTTCCATGCCGTCCATGGGAGGGGTGCGTCACTTGAGTAGGTTGAGCCACTGACGTGGTCTTCCTGTCTGGGTTGGCGCCCCCCCCTTGGGTTGTGCCGTGGCGGAGATCTTTGTGGGCTATACTCGGCCTTGTCTTCGGACGGTAAGTTGGTGGTTGTAGATATCCCTCTAGTGGTGTGGGGGCTGTGCTTTGGCAAAGTGGGTGGGGTTATATCCTGCCTGTTTGGCCCTGTCCGGGGGTATCATCGGATGGGGCCACAGTGTCTTCTGATCCCTCCTGTCTCAGCCTCCAGTATTTATGCTGCAGTAGTTTATGTGTCGGGGGGCTAGGGTCAGTCTGTTACATCTGGAGTATTCTCTTGTCTTATCCGGTGTCCTGTGTGAATGTAAATATGCTCTCTCTAATTCTCTCTTTCTCTCTTTCTTTCTTTCTCTCGGAGGACCTGAGCCCTAGGACCATGCCTCAGGACTACCTGGCATGATGACTCCTTGCTGTCCCCAGTCCACCTGGCCATGCTGCTGCTCCAGTTTCAACTGTTCTGCCTGCGGCTACAGAACCCTGACCTGTTCACCGGACGTGCTTGTTGCACCCTCGACAATTACTATGATTATTATTATTTGACCATGCTGGTCATTTACGAACATTTTAACATCTTGACCATGTTCTGTTATAATATCCACCCGGCACAGCCAGAAGAGGACTGGCCACCCCTCATAGCCTGGTTCCTCTCTAGGTTTCTTCCTAGGTTTTTGGCCTTTCTCAGGAGTTTTTCCTAGGGAGTTTTTCCCAGCCACCGTGCTTCTTTCACATGCATTGCTTGCTGTTTGGGGTTTTAGGCTGGGTTTCTGTACAGCACTTTGAGATTTCAGCTGATGTACGAAGGGCTATATAAATAAATTTGATTTGATTTTGATTTATGACAAACACACTCTTCTCAGACTTATGCGCAGGCGCAAAAAATGAAGTGATGACGTGTCAACTTCCCTGCATTCTAATTCGGTCTGTATTCATCACAGATGCTTCAAACAACTTTATAAAGATCGTTGACATCTAGTGGAAGCCGTAGGAGTTGCGAACTGAATCCTTTCTCACTATGGTATCTATAAAACAATGACACTAAATAGTACAGTCACAAAATTCACATTTTTTTAAATCTATTTTTCACAGGTTTTTGCCTGCAATATGAGTTTTGTTATACTTACAGACACCATTCAAACTGTTTTAGAAAATTCAGAGTGTTTTCTATCCAAACCTGAACAATAATATAAATATTCTAGCTTCTGAGTTGGTGTAGGAGGCAGTTAAAAATGGGCACATATTTTTTCCAAAATTCTCAATACTGCCCCCTAGCCCAATTAAATCAGCTAACGTGGGTTTATGTAGTCATTTAAATCAGCTAACGTGGGTTTCTGTAGTCATTTAAATCAGCTAACGTGGGTTTCTGTAGTCATTTAAATCAGCTAACGTGGGTTTCTGTAGTCATTTAAATCAGCTAACGTGGGTTTCTGTAGTCATTTAAATCAGGTAACGTGCGTTTCTGTAGTCATTTAAATCAGCTAACGTGGGTTTCTGTAGTCATTTAAATCAGCTAACGTGGGTTTTTGTAGTCATTTAAATCAGCTAACGTGGGTTTTTGTAGTCATTTTATGAAGAGGGAAATATTACAACAAATTTAGACATGTTTTTTTTGGTTTTCCTCCTTGCTGCTCTTGCTGGAAGTAATATTACATTGTGTTGTCAATATTAAACACCAACTATAGACTATGATCTTACTGTGAAAAAGCTTTGTCTTGACATTTTTACATTGAACACCTTTCCACTTTGTTTACAGAGAGATCGAGATGAGATTATTCAGAGCACTATCCCACGTTATTGTGATACATCTGGGTTTTCATATTATATCAAGAAATGACAGGAGACAGACTCACAATCTATAGATGTTTGATTACACTGTTGGGCGCTGTTCTTATTAGAACAGAATAGAGACTTTATTGTCAATTTTTGTGAGATATCGTCATTTCGTATTCTGCCAATCTCAACCCCCAAAATACACACACACACACACACACACACACACACACACACATTATTATAACACCTTATCCTGTAATTTAATACAAGCCGTTGGCATCTAGCTGTGAACAGTGATGTCACAGGCGAGGCAGATTTTCTGAACCCACGAGAGGGAAGGATGTCAAGGGCATTGTTTTATGTCACCTTGAGTCGTGTACAGTAGTATGTCTCCGTCATTCCTGCGGGAACATTAAATGTCAGTGTAATGGCTTGTGCCATACATTGCAACCCAGTCATTACTTCTTTAACACATAACTGAGATGCCCCATTTTTATAGACTCCGCTGCACTCTGCATACAAAACACCCGTAGCCAGGATTCAGCTACCAGATTTCAAAAGAAAATACATTTGAAAATGTCGGATCCTTGGACGTGGTAAGGGTTAACTTTTCACACGTAGTACTGTAAGAATGTTTTCGGTGTGTTTTACATGATTTCGTGAAGGGTTTGACAATGTAAATTGTTTTTTAAAAACACTGAAAAGTTACTCCAGCATTAGGACCTTGACACTACATGACTTGTAAACAACAACAACAAAAAAAAAAGCTCTCCAACAAACAAACTAAAGTACATGTACAGATTGCCTAAGCCCACGCATTCTCACACACGATGAACAAGGTTACCTTGTCGTAACAGTGTGAAAATAACCAGTTAATATATGGGAGGGACCATGAATAATATTCATAATAATATAAATTGTGATATATAGGCTCATATTGCTAGCAGACCTGGGTTACAATAGTAAATGTCTTCTTTTAAATACTGTAGCCTCATGCATTTGGAACAGTCCCAAAAGAGCAAACCCTGCCTACCAAATTAATTTGAAAGTAAACAAATATTATATAAACCCATGTATATTTGCTACAGCCATACAAAATGTATTCACATTGCCCTGCACTTGGAGGTGTAGAACAAGTCCATACTCATAGGAAGGACAACCTTTTGCATTTCCATTACATGTGCAGTGCTATAACCACATACAACAAAATGACGTTGTCAAACTCCCATAGTGAGCGATGGGTGTGCCAAGTGATAAAATGGATATTGGCTATGATCTATGACAACACACAGCTTTTACTACAAACATACAGTAACACCACTGCTGTGTCTAAAGTATCTCCCCTTCCCAGACTCTAGAGTGTCTCCACTCCCTAGCCTCTACAGTGCCTCCACTCCCCGGCCTCCACAGTGCCTCCACTCCCCGGCCTCCACAGTGCCTCCACTCCCCACCCTCCACAGTGCCTCCACTCCCCGGCCTCTACAGTGTCTCCACTCCCCGGCCTCTACAGTGTCTCCACTCCACGGCCTCTACAGTGTCTCCACTCCACGGCCTCTACAGTGTCTCCACTCCACGGCCTCTACAGTGTCTCCACTCCACGGCCTCTACAGTGTCTCCACTCCAGGGCCTCTACAGTGCCTCCACTACCCGGCCTCTACAGTGCCTCCACTACCCGGCCTCTACAGTGCCTCCACTACCCGGCCTCTACAGTGCCTCCACTCCCCGGCCTCTACAGTGCCTCCACTCCCCGGCCTCTACAGTGCCTCCACTCCCCGGCCTCTACAGTGTCTCCACTCCCCGGCCTCTACAGTGTCTCCACTCCCCGGCCTCTACAGTGTCTCCACTCCCCGGCCTCTACAGTGTCTCCACTCCCCGGCCTCTACAGTGCCTCCACTCCCCGGCCTCTACAGTGCCTCCACTCCCCGGCCTCTACAGTGCCTCCACTCCCCAGCCTCTACAGTGCCTCCACTCCCCAGCCTCTACAGTGCCTCCACTCCCCAGCCTCTACAGTGCCTCCACTCCCCAGTCTCTACAGTGCCTCCACTCCCCAGCCTCTACAGTGCCTCCACTCCCCGGCCTCTACAGTGCCTCCACTCCCCAGCCTCTACAGTGCCTCCACTCCCCAGCCTCTACAGTGCCTCCACTCCCCAGCTTCTACAGTGCCTCCACTCCCCAGCTTCTACAGTGCCTCCACTCCCCAGCCTCTACAGTGCCTCCACTCCCCAGGCTCTACAGTGCCTCCACTCCCCAGCCTCTACAGTGCCTCCACTCCCCGGCCTCCACAGTGCCTCCACTCCCCGGCCTCCACAGTGCCTCCACTCCCCAGACTCTACAGTGCCTCCACTCCCCATCTTGTATACTGCCAGCGCTGGAAACAAATATCTCACCACATCTGTAACTGTGCAAGTACACAGCACATACTGTAGATAATGAAGTGTCTTAAGGGTCAGGGATCAAATGGGGGAGGATTGTAGGAAGTGACTCTCTCTGTGCAGTGGGTAAGAGTCAGCGAGAGAGAGAGAGAGAGGGGGGAGAGGAGAGAGAGAGAGGGGGGAGAGGAGAGAGAGAGGGGGGAGAGGAGAGAGAGAGAGAGGGGGGGAGAGGGAGAAAGAGAGCGAGGGAGAGCGAGAGTGAGTGAGAGAGAGCGATCGAGGAGAGAGAGAGACGTGAGGAGAGAGCGAGAGAGAGTTGCTGTAATATACAGTCGAGGTGTATTGAGAGGAGGCCTCTTTGATCCAGAAGGTCACAATAGCACTCCTCATTAATTTAGGTTTTATTTTCAGCCGAGGTTCAAGCCTCTCCAGCAACGTTAGCATTAGCATGATGGAGTCAGCTGAGATTCAAGCCTCTCCAGCGACATTAGCATGATGGAATCAGGTGAGATTCAAACCTCTCCAGCGACATTAGCATTAGCATGATGGAATCAGCAGAGATTCAAGCCTCTCCAGCAAAATTAATATTAACATGATGGTATCAGCTGTGCGTGGGTGGGTGTGTTAGAGAGAGAACATGAATATTCTTTGTCTGGTGATGTACAATGGACATTTTCACCTCCATTTCAGGCAGACAGTCACTCTCCCATAGCAACGAAACTATGGCATAAATAATGAATAGGTCAGAAGCTACTATTAACAAGTTCTCTCAAAACCAAAGGGTACATTGCATTTGTTGAAATTACCAATGAGGATCATGACATTATGTAAGATTGTACTTACTGTCATCAATCACACTCCCAACTAACATGCCATTGTGGTCACCCACCAAGGTGTATAGTGTGTAGCTTCAGGCCCTGTTCAGTGTATAATACACTATTTCTATAGATGAGACAAAGCAACATACCCATTACAGAGAAATACTGTACAAACATTGAGGCCTTATTCTCCCCTGAGTACCGATAGCTGGAAAATTACTATTCCCAAACAAACAATTTTCCTCTCAAGTTGTTTGTTTTTCTTTTCTTTCGCTGACAGGGAGCGTATATGAAACCGTCCTTTAGTTGACTGGTGGAAAATCTTTTGCTTGTTTCAATAATTAACTGTCGTTATAAACCAAATACTTTTTCTGGTGGGGATCTTTCTTCCTGGAGGTTCTCAGGCGGTGCTCCTCAGAGCTCCCTGAGTGTTGTCTCCAAGACCTGGGACACGCAGTACAAGACCTGGGACACGCAGTACAAGACATGGGACACACAGTACAAGACATGGGACACGCAGTACAAGACCTGGGACACGCAGTACAAGACATGGGACACACAGTACAAGACATGGGACACGCAGTACAAGACCTGGGACACGCAGTACAAGACATGGGACATGCAGTACAAGACATGGGACACGCAGTACAAGACCTGGGACACGCAGTACAAGACCTGGGACACGCAGCACAAGACATGGGACACGCAGCACAAGACATGGGACACGGAGCACAAGACCTGGGACACGCAGCACAAGACCTGGGACACGCAGCACAAGACATGGGACACGCAGTACAAGACCTGGGACACGCAGCACAAGACATGGGACACGCAGTACAAGACATGGGACATGCAGCACAAGACATGGGACACGCAATACAAAACATGGGACACGCAGTACAAGACATGGGACACGCAGTACAAGACATGGGACACGCAGTATAAGACATGGGACACGCAGTACAAGACATGGGACACGCAGTACAAGACATGGGACACGCAATACAAGACATGGGACATGCAGTACAAGACATGGGACACGCAGCACAAGACCTGGGACACGCAGCACAAGACCTGGGACACGCAGTACAAGACATGGGACACACAGTACAAGACCTGGGACACGCAGTACAAGACCTGGGACACGCAGTACAAGACCTGGGACACGCAGCACAAGACATGGGACACGCAGTACAAGACCTGGGACACGCAGTACAAGACCTGGGACACGCAGTACAAGACCTGGGACACGCAGTACAAGACCTGGGACACGCAGTACAAGACCTGGGACACGCAGTACAAGACCTGGGACACGCAGCACAAGACATGGGACACGCAGCACAAGACATGGGATATACTGTACAAGACCGGGGACATACTGTACAAGACCTGGGACACACTGTACAAGTGGATGTGTACTGTACATTCTTCTCAAACATATTGTGATGGCTTTGTTTAAAAAATGTTAATGATTGATTGAAGAGTTTGTTTTGAAATGCCTGTATCTATACTAAAGAAGGCCAGTAAGAATATGAATTTCACAATTGATGTATTTGTTTTCTGAGTATTTGTGAGTTGTCCCTTTGGGGCCCTTAATTTTTTTTTAAACATAACAAGATTAATTTTTCTGATAAATGTTCAGTTTTACCTTTAAATGAGGGTCCATGCAGGGAGTAATGAGGACTAAGAGTTCAGTCAAGACTTACATGGTCTAACTCTTCATTCATTTAAGATCCCATGATGCACCAGTGCTCTGACGAATCTTGTGCCGTAAGCAAGCGAATGTTCCAATACATCTGATGCTTTATGTAATGCACCGAACAACATAGGGAAGAGGTCATAATTATTATTAACTGAGCTTTTCTTTGGTAATGGGGTTGCTCCCTATGCACTTGCCAATGTTAATCTATGGAACGATATTAGTAACCAGACAGCAAACAGTGTTAATGTTTTTCCCCCATTGATAACCTGAATGACAATGAACCTGACTCTCTCCCTGAAGACATGACGAGGGAAAATACATATTTTAAGAGCAAAAGCAAAAAAAATTTGCACCTAAAAGAAATGCCTCTCTTGAAACGTATTGCTGTCTAGTTGAGAAAGATGTACATAATATACTGACTAAGAAAAAAGAATGCAAGGTATTACACAATATGTCCAAAGCTATAAAGACACAAGGTGAGACCCAGATGCAGATGGTTTCAGTCTCTGATATTTATTATAGTCTAAGGGGCAAAAGGCAGGTCGGGGACAGGCAAGAGTTCATAACCAGGTCAGAGTCCAAAACGGTACAGGGTGGCAGGCAGGCTCTAGGTCAGGGGCAGGCAGAATGGTCAGGCAGGTGGGCTCAGTCAGGACAGGCAAGGGTCAGAACCAGGAGGATGAGAAAAGACAGAGACTGGGAAAATCAGGAGCAAGGAGAAAACCGCTGGTTGACTTGGCAAACCAGACGAACTGGCACAGAGAGACAGAAAACACAGGTATAAATACACAGAGGATAAGTGGGGAAGATGGGCGACACCTCGAGGGGGGTGGAGACAAGCACAAGGACAGGTGAAACAGATCAGGATGTGACAAAACCAGAGAAAGAATCTCTTATGGAACTGAACAATGACTCCAGTATCATTATAAAACCTGCCGACAAAGGAGGTGCAACATTGATACTACAGTAAATGCAGCAGACTATGAAAAGGAAATTCTGTGACAACTTAGTGATGATGAATTTTTCAAAAGACTCCCAAAGGACCCAACTAATCAATTAAAGTCTCTGATCCATGATAAATTGTCAACAAATTTTCAATAAAGGGGAAATTACAAAGCCAGAATATGAGTTTAGGAAAGTTGACTGCCCACCCACACATGTCATATACGCTCTACCCAAAATTCACAAGAGCACCTATTCCAGGCAGGGCCATTGTGAGTAGGTATGGATCTCTGACAGAGAATATCTCTGCCTTTTGTTGACCATTTAGTGAAACCCTGGGCGGTCTTCCTCCCCACATATACTAGAGAGTCTATGGATTTTATAAATTGTTTTGAAATCTGTGGACTTTATACCTGATGTTACCAGTCTATATACTAACATCCCCCATCAGGCATCAGGGCGGCCTAGAGGCCCTCATGTTCTGCCTCAATGAGCGTCCCCCTAATGCTCTACCCAGCACCAATATGTATTGTGGACTTGGCTGAACTGGTACTAACCTCCAACTATTTTCTCTTCAGAGGAGACTTTTTCCTTCAGACCAAAAGGGACAGCGATGCGGAGCACTATGGCTGCTAATTATGCTAACCTATATCTAGGAACGAATGAAAAACACGTGGTGCTGAATCCATACCTTAACCCTTTTCTCTCTCCAATATTCTCCTAATTCTGAGATATTTGGATGTCATTTCCATGATCTATACAGGCACCCAGGAAGAACTTTCAGAATTCCATGCTTATCTAAACTCTATGAATGAACACCTTCACTTCACCATTAACTATGACCTATCGCAAATCAGTTTTCTTGATGTGATGGTTTATTAAGGACAAAACCTCCCTTCCTACAGATCTCTATAGGAAGCCTACGGACAGGAATACCCTCCTTAGAGGTGACAGCTTTCATCCACGTCCACTTATTAAAAGTCTCCCTATTAGTCAATTCAGTCGTATCAGAAGAATAAGCAGCTCTGATGCCTCTTATCAGAGACAGAACAGGGACCTCAACACAAAGATTTAAGGAAAGGGGGATACAAAAGCAATTGGGTAAAACATGCCCAATGATGATTTTGAAGGTTTAACACAGTTGGAGAGCCTTCAACCAAAAGTTAAAGAAAAAGCAGAACATGTCCCATCATGCTTTATCCAATACCCACCATTGGGGAAGGCATTTAAGGACATTATCAGGAAACACTGGTACATTATTGATACTGACCCACAATTGAAACCCATTTTTAAACATCCCCCCACGTATGGTTTTTAAAGACCCCCAAACGTGAGAGATATTGTGGTTACATCTGATTACCCACCAGAGAAAAGGGACACTTTTTTGGACAAGGTTCTGGAGGATAATTACAAATGTGGCCAATGTGCTCAATGCAGCTTCATGTACAAATGCTGCTAAGTTACCCACCCCATCACAGGACAAATATTTAAGATCAAAGGCCTGATTACCTGCATGTCCACCTATGTTATTTACATGTTGATATATCCTTGTGGTCTGTCTTACATAGGAAAAACCCGTTGAAGTCTTAAGACACGGATCAGTGAGCAACGCAGCAATATACGGACAGGTGAGACACAAAAAAAAAATCAGGTTGCTGCTCATTTTGTACAAGCTGGACTTCCTATTAGTTCTCTGAGATACATTGGAATAGAAATGGTCAAGATGTCACGCAGGGGAGGGGACGTTGAGAGAAAACTTCTTCAAAGGGAATCTTTCAGGCTCAAAACACTGTCTCCTCTTGGCTTTAACGAGGAGTTTGACTTGAAACCGTTTTTAAAGTTTCAATATGTCTAAATTGTGTTTATTTATTTTTTATCCTAATTGAATATTGTATGTATATTATGGTAAATATTGATCACATTCCCTGTGAATGATCATATATTTTGATACATTGAATGGTAATATTGTGAAACAATGTTATACAATTTTTTACCACCTGTTTCAGGAAGTGATGTCGCTGAGTACTGTCCCTATATATAGGACTGTCCACCTCCACCTGGGATATGGATACCTGATGAAGACCTAAGGGTCGAAACGTTGTTAATAAATATCACCTGGGAGCATGAGCAGCAGTGTGCAGCGTTTTCCTTTCTGTTTTACATAATAATAAGTCATAAAAACATAAAACAACATGGGGTAAAATGAATCTTAAACTTCACAAGGCATTTGATACATGCAGATTTGAGTGTTCTTGCTGGGAGTAAAGCTATCAAGACTCCCCTAAAGTAAAAAACATTCAGTTCTGTGCAGAGGGACAGCAGTTGTCCAGTCCGAATCAGTTTATATTGCTTTAACACTGAACCGTGGACTAGTTGTGTACACCAGGGTTCCCCAACTGAATGTAGTTGATGAAGCATTGCCTGATGTGAACCATGCCTTGAACAAAGGAGATCTCAGAAGACCTAAGATTAAGAATTGTTGACTTGCATAAAGCTGGAAAGGGTTACAAAAGTATCTCTAAAAGCCTTGATCAGTCCACGGTAAGACAAATTATCCATAAATTGAGAAAGTTCAGCACTGTTGCTACTTTCCCTAGGAGTGGCCATCCTGCAAAGATTACTGCAAGAGCACAGCGAAGAATGCTCAATGAGGTTAAGAAGAATCCTAGAGTGTCAGCTAAAGACTTACAGAAATCTCTGGAACATGCTAACATCTCTGTTGACGAGTCTACAATACGTAAAACACTAAACAAGAATGGTGTTCATGGGAGGACACCACGGAAGAAGCCACTGCTGGCCAAAAAAAACATTGCTGCAAGTCTGAAGTTTGCAAAAGTGCACCTGGATGTTCAACAGCACTACTGGCAAAAACAGTTGTTTAGAAGGAACACACAACACTAATGGTGGAATTGTTGACGATCGACTATCGCCCCGTAGCACTCACTTCCGTCATCATGAAGTGCTTTGAGAGACTAGTCAAGGATCATATCACCTGCACCCTACCTGTTACCCTCGACCCACTCCAATCTGCTTACCGCCCCAATAGGTCCACAGACGGCACAATCGCAATCACTGCACACTGCCCTAACCCATCTGGACAAGAGGAATACCTATGTAAGAATGCTGTTCATCGATTACAGCTCAGCATTTAACACCATAGTACCCTCCAAACTTGTCATTAAGCTCGAGACCCCCGCCCTGCAACTGGGTCCTGGACTTCCTGACGGGCCACCCCCAGGTGGTGAGGGTAGGAAACAATATCTCCACCCCGCTGATCCTCAACACTGGGGCCCCACAAGGGTGTGTTCTCAGCCCTCTCCTGTACTCCCTGTTCACCCATGACTGCGTGGCCATGCATGCCTCCAACTCAATCATCTAGTTTGCAGACGACACTACAGTTGTAGGCTTGATTACCAACAATGACGAGACAGCCTACAGGGAGGTGAGGGTGTGGTGTCAGGAAAATAACCTCAAACTCAATGTCAACAAAACAAAACTCAAGGCCATCAGACTGTTAAACAGCCTTCACTAACATTGAGTGGCTGCTGCCAACATACTGACTCAAATGCCACTTTATATAATGTTTACATACCCTACATTGCTCATCTCATTTGTATATACTGTACTCTATACCATCTACTGCATCTTGCCTATGCCGTTCGGCCATCCATATATTTATATGTACATATTCTTATTAATTCCTTTACACTTGTGTGTATAAGGTAGTTGTTGTGAAATTGTTAGATTACTTGTTAGATATTATTGCATGGTTGGAACTAGAAGCACAAGCATTTCACTACGCTCGCATTCACATCTGCTAACCATGTGTATGTGACACATGGAGGGGAAAAAGTCACAGCACACCAACATCAAAATCTCATCCCAACTGTAAAGTATGGTGGAGGGAGCATCATGGTTTGGGGCTGCTTTGCTGCCTCAGGGCCTGGACATCTTACTACCATCAACGGAAAAATTTATTCCAAAGTTTATCAAGACATTTTGCAGGAGAATGTAAGGCTATCTGTCCACCAATCGAAGCTCAACAGAAGTTGGGTGATGCAACAGGACAACGACCCAAAACACAGAAATAAATCAACAGAAGAAAATACTGGAGTGGCCCAGTCCTGACCTCAACCCGATTGAGATGCTGTGGCATGACCTCAAGAGAGCAGTTCACACCAGACATCCCAAGAATATTGCTGAACTGAAACAGTTTTGTAAAGAGAAATGGTCCGAAATTCCTCCTGACCGTTGTGCAGGTCTGATTCACAACTACGGAAAATGTTTGGTTGAGGTTATTGATGCCAAAGAGGGTCAACCAGTTTTTGAATCCAAGGGTTCACATACTTTTTCCACCCTGCACTGTGAATGTTTACATGGCGTGTTCAATAAAGACATGAAAACGTATAATTGTTTGTGTGTTAGTAGTTTAAGCAAACTGTGTTTGTCTATTGTTGTGACCTAGATGAAGATCAGATCAAATTGTAAGACCAATTTATGCAGAATTTCAAATGGTTCACATACTTTTCTTGCCACTGTATGTATTTTGAAGCATTTCATTTGACTAGTCACTCAGATGATTTACATCAATTTAACAATTTACAGACCTGTCACGCTCGTCGGAAAGGACGGACCAAGGCGCAGCGTGAGTTGAGTTCCACATCTTTAATATACAGTGAAACTAAGAAAACAACAAACATGCAAAGAACGTGAAGTCGTAGTGCTCAACACACTAACACAAAAACAATATCCCACAATGCAGGTGGGAACAGGGACTCCTTACGTATGATCCCCAATTAGAGACAACGATAATCAGCTGCCTCTAATTGGGAACCATACTCAAACCCAAACATAGAAATATATAGAAATATAATTGACTAGAACACCCCCTAGTCACGCCCTGACCTACAACACCATAGAGAACCAAGCGCTCTCTATGGTCAGGGCGTGACAGTACCCCCACCCCCAAAGGTGCGAACTCCGGCTGCAAAACCTGAAACCAAATGGGGAGGGGAGGGGGGGGGTGACCCAGACCCCGGATCCGGCCATGGCGCTGGGCTGAACGCCGTGCCTGGACTGGGCATCGGTGCAGAGGAAGGCTCCAGCCTTGGAGCGGGACTGGATGCCGTGCCTGGACTAGGCACCGGTGCAGAGGAGGGCTCCGGCCATGGAGCTGGGTTGGACGCCGTGCCTGGACTGGGCACCGGCGCAGAGGAAGGCTCCTGCCATGGAGCGGGACTGGACACCGTGCCTGGGCTGGGCACCGGCGCAGAGGAAGGCTCCGGCCATGGAGCTGGGTTGGACGCCGTGCCTGGACTGGGCACCGGCGCAGAGGAAGGCTCCTGCCATGGAGCGGGACTGGACACCGTGCCTGGGCTGGGCACCGGCGCAGAGGAGGGCTCCGGCCATGGAGCGGGACTGGACACCGTGCCTGGACTGGGCACCGGCTCAGAGGACGGCTCCTGCCATGGAGCTGGGTTGACCGCCGTGCCTGGACTGGGCACCGGCGCAGAGGAAGGCTCCTGCCATGGAGCGGGACTGGACACCGTGCCTGGACTGGGCACCGGCGCAGAGGAAGGCTCCGGCCATGGAGCTGGGTTGGCCGCCTTGCCTGGACTGGGCACCGGCGCAGAGGAAGGCTCCTGCCATGGAGCGGGACTGGACACCGTGCCTGGTCTGGGCACCGGTGCAGAGGAAGGCTCCGGCCATGGAGCTGGGTTGGCTGCTTTGCCTGGACTGGGCACCGGCGCAGAGGAAGGCTCCGGCCTTGGAGCGGGACTGGACGCCGTGCCTGGACTGGGCATCGGCGCAGAGGGAGGCTCCTGCCAGGGAGCAGGACTGGACACCATGCCTGGACTGGGCATCGGCGCAGGTTGCACCGGACTGATGACACGCTCCTCAGGTCAAGTGCGTGGAGCCGGCATAGGACGCTCCAGGCTGGAGAGGCGCACTGGAGGCCTAGTGCATGGAGCCGGTACAGGTGGCACCGGACTGTTGACACGCACTTCAGGGCGAGTGCGGTGAGCTGGCACAGGACGTACCAGACTGCGGAGGCGCACTGGAGGCCAGATCCGTGAAACCGGCACAGACTTCGCCAGACTGCTGACAGGCTCTTCAGGTTGAATGTTGAGCAGAACACACTTGACCAACATCTCTCTCCTCTCTCTCTCCCCCAACTTCTCCATCGCCTCCCTGACGGTCTCTGGCTCTTCCCTCTGCTCAGCCGCCAGCTCCATGTGCCCCCCCCCCAAAAAGAATCTTGGGGTTTCTGTGGCACCGGACTGTTGACATGCACTTCAGGGCGAGTGCGAGGAACCGGAACAGGACGTATCGGGCTGAGAAGGCTCACTGGAGGCCTGGTGCGTGGAGCCGGCGCAGATGGCACCGGACTGGTATCACGCTCAAAGAGCGTGACAGAATATCCCAAACGCCCAAACGCCTGCGCTGCAGCATACTCCTAGCCAAAACCTCTCTCCGGTATCCCTCATTGAACTCCTCCAGAGACTCCCATTCGGGCTCTGGCACTCCCAGCCGTCCGCCCCATGTGCCCCCCACAAAAAAAAATATTGGGGTTTCTGTGGCCACGGTCCCTGGCGTCATCGATGTCCCCCTATGCTCCTTGGCGACTCCCCCCTCGTGTCCTCCCAGGATCTCCTCCCAGGTCCAACTCACTTTTTCCTCCAATGCACGCTGCTTGTTCCATTTGTGGTGGGATATTCTGTCACGCTCGTCGGAAAGGACGGACCAAGGAGCAGCGTGAGTTGAGTTCCACATCTTTAATATACAGTGAAACTAAGAAAACAACAAACATGCAACGAACGTGAAGTCATAGTGCTCAACACACTAACACAAAAACAATATCCCACAATGCAGGTGGGAACAGGGACTCCTTAAGTATGATCCCCAATTAGAGACAACGATAATCAGCTGCCTTTAATTGGGAAACATACTCAAACCCAAACATAGAAATATAATTGACTAGAACACCCCCTAGTCACGCCCTGACCTACAACACCATAGAGGCTTTCTATGGTCAGGGCGTAACAAGACCTTTTCCTTTTTTGCTTCCTTTGTTACATACTTCAAGCTCCAAAACCAAATAAAAAATGTTCACATGACAAATGTCCACTTATGAAATTGTTCATTTCTCATAACACCTTGCTCTAGTTAAGATAAGGTTAAAAAAGAGCTTTCACTTAACTGGAGAGCCAATGCAGAGGGTTCTAAACTAAACAGGCTATAAACACCAGCCATGTTCTACTGCAAGAGTGCAAGAGACGATCCCATGCTGTTGTGATTTGTAACCTGATCAACGCACTAAGCCCCCCACTCACAGCACAGCTCGCAGATCCCATAAAAGACATTGTAAAACCACACTAAGGCATTATGCAACGACAGACTTCAATACTTCAATATCCCGCCGACTGCTTGAGCTGTTTTGCAAAACTGCCATGATTTACGCAAGTTGCGTCTGTCAAAAGCAAAACAAAACGAGCGGCAAGGAGCCCTAAACAGTTTGGTGGTAAGTCTGTCAGCGCCTGAGATACTTTGCCCTCAGATTCATTCCTTCCCGCCGAGTGGATCTCCCCCCCCCCTCCACCCCCCCCCCACCCCCCATAATTCAATTTCCTATTCTGTCACGCATCATTAAATAAAGATCACTCCCATCCCACCTCAACACCGCAGGAAGCGAGGGCTGGACACCAAATGGCACCCTCTTACTGAAGGGCACTACTGTTGACAAGGGCCCATAGGGCTAAGGGGGGACATTTGGGATACACCTGGTCTTCCCTTTGTATATTTATATACGCTGAGTGGACAAAACATTGAGCACACCTGGTCTTCCCTTTGTATATTTATATACACTGAATGGACAACACATTGAGAACACCTGGTCTTCCCTTTGTATATTTATATACACTGAGTATGCAAAACATTAAAAACACCTGATCTTTCCATGACATAGACTGACCAGGTGAATCCAGGTGAAAAGCTATGATCACTTATTGATGTCACTTGTTAAATCCACTTCAATCCGTGCAGATTAAGGGGGGAGACAGTTTAAAGTAGGAGGATTTTTAAGCCTTGAAACAATTGAGACATGGATTGTGTATGTACCATTCAGAGGGTGAATGGGCAAGACAAAACATGTAAGTGCCTTTGAACGGGATATGGTAGTAAGTACCAGGCGCACAGGTTTGTTTCAAGAACTGCAATGCTGCTGGGGTTTTCCACACTCAATAGTTTCCCGTGTGTATCAAGAATGGTCCACCACCCAAAGGACATCCAGCCAGCTTGACACAACTGTGGGATGCATTGGAGTCAACATAGGCCAACATTCCTGTGGAACGCTTTCGACACCTTGTATAGTCCATTTCCTGACGCATTGAGGTGTTCTTAATATTTGGTATACTCAGTGTACATCTAGATAGTCTATCTTGCAGTCTCATTTGTAGGAGATCCCCGTGTGTGAGCTATAATAATTGCAGGACTTTCCAAGTCAATATAATGTGTGTTGTAAAATGTCATACGTAGCTTGTGGATTTACAATGACTGTGTTCAATAGTAATAGAATCCAATTCAACGGGAGTTAGCATTTAGCATTTAGCAGTCACTTCTAAACCTGAGAAGGGACAACTTCTACATGTTATGCAACAAAAACAGTTAAATATATCCAAATCGGATTTAAGTAACCACATTCTGGGACTGTTACAACACATAAATCATGACAGATTTGACGAATAACAGATTTTTGAATGTGCTCCAATCTGGTCAATGGAACATCTGTGTTCCATTGACTCCTTTACCGCATCTATGGAACAAAGGTGGTTCTTATGTTGCTATGGAACGAAGGTGGTTCTTATGCTACTATGGAACGAAGGTGGTTCTTATGCTGCTATGGAACGAAGGTGGTTCTTATGCTACTATGGAACGAAGTTGGTTCTTATGCTGCTATGGAACGAAGGTGGTTCTTATGTTGCTATGGAACGAATGTGGTTCTTATGCTGCTATGGAACGAAGGTGGTTCTTATGTTGCTATGGAACGAAGGTGGTTCTTATGTTGCTATGGAACGAAGGTGGTTCTTATGCTGCTATGGAAAGAAGGTGGTTCTTATGTTGCTATGGAACGAAGGTGGTTCTTATGCTGCTATGGAACGAAGGTTGTTCTTATGTTGCTATGGAACGAAGGTGGTACTTATGCTGCTATGGAACGAAGGTGGTTCTTATGCTGCTATGTAATGAAGGTAGTTCTTATGCTGCTATGGAACGAAGGTGGTTCTTATGCTGCTATGTAATGAAGGTAGTTCTTATGCTGCTATGGAACGAAGGTAGTTCTTATGCTGCTATGGAACGAAGGTGGCTGTTATGCTGCTATGTAATGAAGGTAGTTCTTATGCAGCTTTTGGAACGAACGTGGTTCTTATGTAGCTTTTGTAACGAAGGTTATTTTTATGCTGCTATGTAATGAAGGTTATTTTTATGCTGCTATGGAACGAAGGGTATTTTTATGCTGCTATGGAACGAAGGGTATTTTTATGCTGCTATGGAACGAAGGGTATTTTTATGCTGCTATGTAATGAAGGGTATTTTTATGCTGCTATGGAATGAAGGGTATTTTTATGCTGCTATGGAACGAAGGGTATTTTTATGCTGCTATGGAACGAAGGAACCATGCCTCCGTGATGAGTAAGGAACCTTGCCTTAGACCTGCGGAATTGTGTTGGCTCTCCAACATAATGTTAGGCTTTAGCTCAGGGGGCTAACAGTCTTGTAATGCATTGGAGACCATACACCTACGATAGCATAATAGTAGAATCCATTTTGTTAATTTATTTTACCTCTTTTTCTCCCCCAATTGGTAGTCTTGTCTCATCACTGCAACTCCCGTACAAACTCGGGAGAGCTGTGCATCCTCCGAAACACAACTCAATCAAGCCGCACTGCTTCTTGACACAATGTCCACTTAACCCGGAAGCTAGCCACATGGGTCTCCCAGTCACGGCCGGCTGCGACAGGGCCTGGACTCAAACCCAGAATCTCTAGTGGCACAGCTAGGACTGGGATGCAGTGCCTTAGACCACTGCGCCACTCAGGAGATATCCGTTTATTTTCTTGTTGCAATTGAAAGATATGTTTGATAAAGACTACACTCTTAGAAAAAAAGATGCTATCTAGAACCTAAATGGGTTCTTCGCTGTCCCCATAGGAGAATCCTTTTAAGAAACCTTTTTGGTTCCAGGTAGAACCTTTTCGGGTTCCATGTAGAACCCTTTCCACAGAGGGTTCTACATGGAACCAAAAAGGGTTCTAACTGGAGCCAAAAAAGGTGCTCCTATGGGTACAGCTGAAGAACCCTTTTGGAAGCCTTTTTTTACTAAGAGTGTAGTCTGCCCTGAGTTCATTCTGGATAGAGCGTAGGAACTATGAGCGCATAGGATTTGAGGACAGGTGATGTGGAGTTCAGGCACCAGCAGCATATTTCTGTTGTGCTCACTTAAGAACACTACAGAATGTCTAACATCTATCACGGTCTGTGGAAGTTCACATATTTAGACATTCACCAAATCCTGAACCCTGAACCCGCTTGTAGGTTTGTTGTATGTTATTTCCACTTCTTGCCATCCATAAAAATAATAAATAACCCATGCTTTATGTCACAGTCATATAAAACTGCAGGAATACATCTCTTTGTACCAAGAAAACTAAAAGCTTTTCTCTTGTAGTGTGTGTATGGAGGTCTCAATTCTGTTCTTTATATGTTCTGGCCTTGGATATTCTTGACGTTTTTTTTATTGATTACCACGAGCATACAGTGCAACCGTTGAATAAAATGCACAGAATGCCCTTTAATGACAAAAAAGCTCATTAAACCAACAATCCGTGCTCATAACACGCTGAAATGTTGCTTGTAACGTGTCCTGAAGTTTGCACCACATATGTTAAAAGTTCAACTCTATTGTCAAGTGTTTTCTTGAATCAAACAAACGATAATAGCATGAGTTTTGTGTCACCATAGACTAATAGTAATAGTCAATGAAGGCTATTGCAGTCGGATAAACAGTAAATTGATGCAGAATAAATGTTGCTACACGGACTAATTTTATACTGTATGAGTGATATAAGAAGGAATATTGAACATTTTTATTATTTTCTTTCCCACAAACACCTTTCATTGACTTCACCCCGAAATGTAAGTTGTTTTGAATTATTGTTATTTAAATTTTTGCCCCTGTAGCCTACAGTAAGTCATTCAAATATGTGAAATACAGAATTACAGTTGTATGTGTTATATTGGAAAGGAAAGAAATTCCCATACAACCAGAAGACCTCTGTTGCACAACTGTAACTTTGGATAAAATAAAGTCTGCACTAAATAGCTATATAAGACCTTCTATCATATTATGCTTGGTTAGATGGGTAGCTAACTTCTGCACCTACATTAATTTGCTAGCTATACCATAGCTTTCTTAATGCTTTCAAATATGAAGATGTGGCTACAATTATGTTTGTGCTGTTGTCTGTGACTAATAATGTTCGTACCATGTTTTGTGCTGCTACCATGTTGTGTTGCTGTAATGTTGTGTTGCTGTAATGTTGTGTTGCTGTAATGTTGTGCTGCTGCCATGCTGTGCTGCTGTAATGTTGTGTTGCTGTAATGTTGTGTTGCTGTAATGTTGTGCTGCTACCATGCTGTGCTGCTGTAATGTTGTGTTGCTGTAATGTTGTGTTGCTGCCATGCTGTGCTGCTGTAATGTTGTGTTGCTGCCATGCTGTGCTGCTGTAATGTTGTGTTGCTGCCATGCTGTGCTGCTGTAATGTTGTGTTGCTGCCATGTTGTGCTGCTGTGATGTTGTGTTGCTGCCATGTTGTGCTGCTGTAATGTTGTGTTGCTGCCATGCTGTGCTGCTGTAATGCTGTGTTGCTGCCATGCTGTGCTGCTGTAATGTTGTGTTGCTGCCATGTTGTGTTGCTGTAATGTTGTGTTGCTGCCATGCTGTGCTGCTGTAATGTTGTGCTGCTGTAATGTTGTGTTGCTGCCATGCTGTCCTGCTACCATGTTGTGTTGCTGCCATGCTGTGCTGCTGTAATGTTGTGTTGCTGCCATGTTGTGCTGCTGTAATGTTGTGTTGCTGCCATGCTGTCCTGCTGTAATGTTGTGCTGCTGTAATGTGTTGCTGTAATGTTGTGTTGCTGTAATGTTGTGCTGCTGCCATGCTGTGCTGCTGTAATGTTGTGTTGCTGTAATGTTGTGTTGCTGTAATGTTGTGCTGCTACCATGCTGTGCTGCTGTAATGTTGTGTTGCTGTAATGTTGTGTTGCTGCCATGCTGTGCTGCTGTAATGTTGTGTTGCTGCCATGCTGTGCTGCTGTAATGTTGTGTTGCTGCCATGTTGTGCTGCTGTGATGTTGTGTTGCTGCCATGTTGTGCTGCTGTAATGTTGTGTTGCTGCCATGCTGTGCTGCTGTAATGCTGTGTTGCTGCCATGCTGTCCTGCTGTAATGTTGTGTTGCTGCCATGTTGTGTTACTGTAATGTTGTGTTGCTGCCATGCTGTGCTGCTGTAATGTTGTGCTGCTGTAATGTTGTGTTGCTGCCATGCTGTCCTGCTACCATGTTGTGTTGCTGCCATGCTGTGCTGCTGTAATGTTGTGTTGCTGTCATGTTGTGCTGCTGTAATGTTGTGTTGCTGCCATGCTGTCCTGCTGTAATGTTGTGCTGCTGTAATGTTGTGTTGCTGCCATGCTGTGCTGCTGTAATGTTGTGTTGCTGCCATGCTGTGCTGCTGTAATGTTGTGTTGCTGCCATGTTGTGCTGCTGTAATGTTGTGTTGCTGCCATGCTGTCCTGCTGTAATGTTGTGCTGCTGTAATGTTGTGTTGCTGCCATGCTGTGCTGCTGTAATGTTGTGTTGCTGCCATGTTGTGCTGTTGTAATGTTGTGCTGCTGTAATGTTGTGCTGCTGCCATGCTGTGCTGCTGTAATGTTGTGTTGCTGCCATGTTGTGCTGCTGTAATGTTGTGTTGCTGCCATGCTGTCCTGCTGTAATGTTGTGCTGCTGTAATGTGTTGCTGTAATGTGTTGCTGTAATGTTGTGTTGCTGTAATGTTGTGCTGCTGCCATGCTGTGCTGCTGTAATGTTGTGTTGCTGTAATGTTGTGTTGCTGTAATGTTGTGTTGCTGTAATGTTGTGCTGCTACCATGCTGTGCTGCTGTAATGTTGTGTTGCTGCCATGCTGTGCTGCTGTAATGTTGTGTTGCTGCCATGCTGTGCTGCTGTAATGTTGTGTTGATGCCATGTTGTGCTGCTGTGATGTTGTGTTGCTGCCATGTTGTGCTGCTGTAATGTTGTGTTGCTGCCATGCTGTGCTGCTGTAATGCTGTGTTGCTGCCATGCTGTGCTGCTGTAATGTTGTGTTGCTGCCATGTTGTGTTGCTGTAATGTTGTGTTGCTGCCATGCTGTGCTGCTGTAATGTTGTGCTGCTGTAATGTTGTGTTGCTGCCATGCTGTCCTGCTACCATGTTGTGTTGCTGCCATGCTGTGCTGCTGTAATGTTGTGTTGCTGCCATGCTGTCCTGCTGTAATGTTGTGCTGCTGTAATGTTGTGTTGCTGCCATGCTGTGCTGCTGTAATGTTGTGTTGCTGCCATGCTGTGCTGTTGTAATGTTGTGCTGCTGTAATGTTGTGCTGCTGCCATGCTGTGCTGCTGTAATGTTGTGTTGCTGCCATGCTGTGCTGCTGTAATGTTGTGTTGCTGCCATGCTGTCCTGCTGTAATGTTGTGTTGCTGCCATGTTGTGTTGCTGTAATGTTGTGTTGCTGCCATGCTGTGCTGCTGTAATGTTGTGCTGCTGTAATGTTGTGTTGCTGCCATGCTGTCCTGCTACCATGTTGTGTTGCTGCCATGCTGTGCTGCTGTAATGTTGTGTTGCTGCCATGCTGTCCTGCTGTAATGTTGTGCTGCTGTAATGTTGTGTTGCTGCCATGCTGTGCTGCTGTAATGTTGTGTTGCTGCCATGTTGTGCTGTTGTAATGTTGTGCTGCTGTAATGTTGTGCTGCTGCCATGCTGTGCTGCTGTAATGTTGTGTTGCTGCCATGCTGTGCTGCTGTAATGTTGTGTTGCTGCCATGCTATGCTATGTTGTCTTAGGTATCTCTTTATGTAGCGTTGTGGTGTCTCTCTTGTCGTGATGCGTGTTTTGTTCTATATTTTTATTTAATTTATTTTTAATCCCAGCCCCCTGTCCCCGCAGGAGGCCTTTTGCCTTTTGGTAGGTCGTCAATGTAAATAAGAATTTGTTCTTAACTGACTTGCCTAGTTAAATAAAGGTTAAATAAAAACATTTAAACATTTTTTTTTATATTGTATCAGATAAGAATGTATCCACTTTCCATGTGTGTAGAAAGAGTATAGAGATAGGTCAGTCTTCTTGGAGGCCCTTGCTCATATCCATCTCATTTTTTAAACGTTGCTATAGGCACAGCCAAACAACAGAGGTAATGGATTCAACTTCTGCTTACTTCCCTACTGCAGCCCGCCAGTGACAAACTCGCCAGAGGAAATTATTAGAAAAAGTCAATTTATAGAGTATAAGATTCAAGTAAACAAATATAAGTGTCATTTTATATTTAATTCAAGTTCACTAACGTTAGCTTGACCTAACAGTAGGCTAATTCTGTTGTGATAATAACTTTAGTTGAGCTATGGTAGAGTTAATTAAGGCCCGGGCCATCCACCAAGCCTATAACTATAATGATAAACTATAGGCTACATAACTATAAAACGTTGGTGAGCATCCACACCAGAGGAAAGATAATTGTTTATCGTTCTACAGTCCTACACTTGTCAATCAACTGAGCAACGCATCCTACCTGCCTATAAATAAGGCGGTAACACAAGACCATTCCTGGGGTCCGGCAAAATTAAGGCAGTTTATACAATTTTAAAAACATTACAATACATTCACAGATTTCACAACACACTGTGTGCCCTCAGGCCCCTACTCCACCACTACCACATATCTACAGTACAAAATCCATGAGTGTGTATATAGTGCGTATGTTATCGTGTGTGTGTACACGTGTCTGTGCCAATGTTTGTGTTGCTTCAGAGTCCCCGCAGTTCCGTAAGGTGTTTTTAAACTGTTTTTTAAAATATAATTATCTAACCACTAGGCTACCCTGCCACCCCGTGAGGTCTCAAACACACAGATACTGGTTCAGACCATTCACGAGGTCTATAACCCACAGATACTGGTTCAGACCATTCATGAGGTCTCTAACCCACAGATACTGGTTCAGACCAGTCATGAGGTCTCTAACACACAGATACTGGTTCAGACCATTCATGAGGTCTCTAACACACAGATACTGGTTCAGACCATTCATGAGGTCTCTAACACACAGATACTGGTTCAGACTATTCATGAGGTCTCTAACACACAGATACTGGTTCAGACCATTCATGAGGTCTCTAACACACAGATACTGGTTCAGACCATTCATGAGGTCTATAACACACAGATACTGGTTCAGACCATTCATGAGGTCTCTAACACACAGATACTGGTTCAGACCATTCATGAGGTCTCTAGTACACACAGATACTGGTTCAGACCATTCATGAGGTCTCTAGTACAGTTATACTGGTTCAGACCATTCATGAGGTCTATAACACACATATACTGGTTCAGACCATTCATGAAGTCTCTAACACACAGATACTGGTTCAGACCATTCATGAGGTCTATAACACACAGATACTGGTTCAGACCATTCATGAGGTCTCTAGTACACACAGATACTGGTTCAGACCATTCATGAGGTCTCTAGTACACACAGATACTGGTTCAGACCATTCATGAGGTCTCTAGTACACACAGATACTGGTTCAGACCATTCATGAGGTCTCTAACACACAGATACTGGTTCAGACCATTCATGAGGTCTATAACACACAGATACTGGTTCAGACCATTCATGAGGTCTCTAACACACAGGTACTGGTTCAGACCATTCATGAGGTCTCTAGTACAGTTATACTGGTTCAGACCATTCATGAGGTCTCTAACACACAGATACTGGTTCAGACCATTCATGAGGTCTCTAGTAGACACAGATACTGGTTCAGACCATTCATGAGGTCTCTAACACACAGATACTGGTTCAGACCATTGATGAGGTTTCTAACACACAGATACTGGTTCAGACCATTCAGTGCTTTCAGGGTGTGTTCATTGTCAAAGTGACAACTGCAAATAAAACTTCGATGCACATGTAGGCCTAATTAAAAAATAATATACTAACTCGTATTTAAATGTAGCAATTCAACAACAAACACCATTTAGCCTGCACATATTTGACAGTATGTCATTGCCTCGTTGCTCAAGTGGTTTCCAAGTGATTTCTATTGTTCTAATGGTTGTCCATTCCTTTGGGTCTTATTGTGCACTGTGCTCATCGCTCTGTCTGCTCTGTACAACTTTTTGCAATGCATCAGTGCAATAATGTTATCAAAGCCACAAATGATCACACCAATGCATTTTCTCTCCTCAATTTCTTCTTCTTCGCTGGGGTTTAACAGCGGTTGGCATCCAACATGAATGTTGCATTACCGCCACCAGCTAGACGCGGTATTGAACGAGAACATTTTAATCCATTGCAGGAAAGGGGAAAAAACAACATCATACAAAATACAGTAATAGACAAACAAAACCCATCCCACTCCTTCAATCACAGTCCATTCCAAAACCCATCCCACTCCTTCAATCACAGTCCATTCCAAAACCCATCCCACTTCCTCAATCACAGTCCAATCCAAACCCATCCCACTCCTTCAATCACAGTCCAATCCAAACCCATCCCACTTCCTCAATCACAGTCCATTCCAAAACCCATCCCACTCCTTCAATCACAGTCCAATCCAAAACCCATCCCACTCCTTCAATCACAGTCCATTCCAAAACCCATCCCACTCCTTCAATCACAGTCCATTCCAAAACCCATCCCACTTCGTCAATCACAGTCCATTCCAAAACCCATCCCACTTCCTCAATCACAGTCCATTCCAAAACCCATCCCACTTCCTCAATCACAGTCCATTCCAAAACCCATCCCACTCCTTCAATCACAGTCCAATCCAAAACCCATCCCACTTCCTCAATCACAGTCCATTCCAAAACCCATCCCACTCCTTCAATCACAGTCCAATCCAAACCCATCCCACTTCCTCAATCACAGTCCATTCCAAAACCCATCCCACTCCTTCAATCACAGTCCAATCCAAACCCATCCCACTCCTTCAATCACAGTCCATTCCAAAACCCATCCCACTCCTTCAATCACAGTCCATTCCAAAACCCATCCCACTCCTTCAATCACAGTCCATTCCAAAACCCATCCCACTTCCTCAATCACAGTGTCACGACTTCCGCCAAAGTTGGTCCCTCTCCTTGTTCGGGTGGCGTTCGGCGGTTAACTTCACCGACCTTCTAGCCATCGCTGATCCATTTTTCATTTTCCATTGGTTTTGTTTTGTCTTTCATCACACCTGGTTCCAATCCCATCAATTACATGTTGTGTATTTAACCCTCTGTCCCCCCCCCCCATGTCCTTGTATTGTTTGTTGTAGTGCTTGTGCACTGTATGCTGGTTTCTACCGGGTTTTGTTTGACCCATTTATTGTGTTATTCTGTTGACGGTGGTTTATGGTTATTAAACACAACCGTTGTAAATCAGTCTCCGCTCTCCTGCGCCTGACTTCTCTGCTGCCAGTAGCATCGCATTACACACAGTCCAATCCAAACCCATCCCACTCCTTCAATCACAGTCCAATCCAAACCCATCCCACTCCTTCAATCACAGTCCAATCCAAAACCCATCCCACTCCTTCAATCACAGTCCAATCCAAACCCATCCCACTCCTTCAATTACAGTCCAATACAAACCCATCCCACTCCTTCAATCACAGTCCAATCCAAACCCATCCCACTCCTTCAATCACAGTCCAATCCAAACCCATCCCACTCCTTCAATCACAGTCCAATCCAAACCCATCCCACTCCTTCAATCACAGTCCATTCCAAAACCCATCCCACTCCTTCAATCACAGTCCATTCCAAAACCCATCCCACTCCTTCAATCACAGTCCATTCCAAAACCCATCCCACTCCTTCAATCACAGTCCATTCCAAAACCCATCCCACTCCTTCAATCACAGTCCATTCCAAAACCCATCCCACTCCTTCAATCACAGTCCAATCCAAAACCCATCCCACTCCTTCAATCACAGTCCAATCCAAACCCATCCCACTCCTTCAATCACAGTCCATTCCAAAACCCATCCCACTCCTTCAATCACAGTCCAATCCAAACCCATCCCACTTCCTCAATCACAGTCCAATCCAAAACCCATCCCACTCCTTCAATCACAGTCCAATCCAAACCCATCCCACTCCTTCAATCACAGTCCATTCCAAAACCCATCCCACTCCTTCAATCACAGTCCAATCCAAAACCCATCCCACTCCTTCAATCACAGTCCATTCCAAAACCCATCCCACTCCTTCAATCACAGTCCATTCCAAAACCCATCCCTGCACAGACTAAGGGGCCTGTACGGGCATAATATTCACTGACAGGATTTCTTGCAAGGTCTCGGCTGCGAACTCACGAAGACCCAAGAAACATTCGGTTGCATTCACAATGATTCCAATTTTCTCCAAATTTGATTTGATTTTGAATTCATACACACAAACTATTTAGGTCAAACTACCTGGGTTGATGAGGAACCGTCACTGCTCGTGATGCCTCTACTACCATTGTTTCTTCCCCGCCATTCCACTATTTCAGAGAGGCTTGCATATCCTGTTGCACACGGAAACAGGTGGAAGAGAGGGGGGGCTAGTGATGTGTAGCTGAAGTAAGAAGCTAAATATTAGCTAGATATTAGGCCATTCATTAGCTAAATTATGGCGATAGGCAAAATATTTACCTGTCAAAGTGTAAGGAAAATAAATTAACAGATTATTAAATGGAAGATCTGGAGTGTGTTCCTCCAGGCTGTGGTCCCCGGGCACACAGAGTGTGTTCCTCCAGGCTGTGGTCCCCGGGCACACAGAGTGTGTTCCTCCAGGCTGTGGTCCCCGGGCACACAGAGTGTGTTCCTCCAGGCTGTGGTCTGTCGTCCCCAGGCACACAGAGTGTGTTCCTCCAGGCTGTGGTCTGTCGTCCCCGGGCACACAGAGTGTGTTCCTCCAGGCTGTGGTCCCCGGGCACACAGAGTGTGTTCCTCCAGGCTGTGGTCCCCAGGCACACAGAGTGTGTTCCTCCAGGCTGTCGTCCCCGGGCACACAGAGTGCGTTTCTCCAGGCTGTGGTCTGTGGTCCCCAGGCAAAGCTCCATTATTGATTAGGCCTATATTTCATTTTTAAACAATACAATTAGTATAACCTGGCTACAACAACACAGTGCAATGAGGCATTTATTATTGTTATCAAGTGAAAACGCAATTATTTTCCATAGGCTGTAAACTGCAGTGATGTCGGCTAATTTGATGAACCTCTCACACATGTTGTTTTGTTTGCTGAAATAAGTGCATAAGCCTACAGCCTAGGCCTGGTTATGAAACCATTTGGATCAGTTTGGGTCTATCCTCAACCATTTACAAGGTCCAGAAAGGTACATTAGCAGGACACTCATATGGTCTATATTTTTCAGGATGCATGTAGCCCGGTGTTAAGATTGGCCTACTATAAAAAAAAATATGAATGAAAAAATATGGGCTTCTTCTTTCCAACTTCCTGTTGTAGTCTATTTTACATTCAGCAAGCAAACGCAAGCATGTATCTCTCGTCCAATACGCTATTAGTAGGCTAAATAAATAATTATAAGTGTCCAACAAGCTTTTGTTATCTAGCTTTTCCTGGGACTCCACAAGGTTTACGAGGAATAGCCGTGACAGGGAAGAGGCGCACAACAGAACAAAGACAGACGGGCTCCTGATGTAGCCTATAGCCTATGTTAGAAGCGTATGCATATTAGAACACAATTCAAAAGCTCAGAATTAGGTTTAATACTGAAGTGAATATATACAGTCAATTTACACAGCGAAAGAAAAGAAAGTTGGATCACTTATTAACCAAATCATAGGTAGCCGACACTATGTGTGCTCTCTCCCAGTCCCTGGGTACCAGCTCGAAAAGCTACCCTATTGTTTCAGTTTTTAAGGGACAATAAATGTATTTTACCCTTGCTACAAAAAAAACAATGTAATGAATAATATTATTGTTTTCAAGTGAATACAAAACTCTAGTCTAGGCTGTAAACAGCAGTGAATAGCCTGTGTTATTTAAATAACCACTCAAAAGCCTGACTATTTGAATGCATATTCTTTTCGAAATAACTGTATCCAGCCTGCCTGATTGGGAAACCATTCTGATCAGTTATGTGGTTTTTTTCACAGCAGTTTGGCCTACAAGGCCCAGGCATATTAGCAGCCCCGTAATACGGTGTATTTTTATTTCAGGGTGTTTCGGCTAAGAGAAACGTGCTAATGCAGGAATCTCTAGTGGCACTCATATGAATTATGAAAATACGCGACCGTGGAGAAAGTTGGCTTTCATTTTTCTTTTTTAAAGCGTTTGAAAATGAGGTGGACAGAAGCCATGTTTGTTTTTCTTCTTCACACACTAATCCTTCCATTTCATTTTCTTCATGGCCTGTTCTACACACTCTTCCTCTCACTCCTTTTCAATGGGGATTTTCATGCCTTTTTCATGCCTTAATTAGGTGGGTCACAGTCATCTCTGTAACAACCTTCAATCCCCTGCTCAGGTCACTTAGGAGCCTTCACCACATTGTCTCCCCCTAACACATTTGGTTTCCCCCTCTTTTGGTCTTTGGTTCACCCCCTAACATGACCCACGTGTTTATATAAGGACTGTGTAAAATGGAATCCCATGCTGCTTCCTGTGGGTGGAGGATGTGCCCCCTCTAAACAGCTCCCCTCTTTTCCCCTCTTCTTTCTCAAAAGGAAGTACGTCGGATCACATTCCTTCTTCCTTTTGGTTCGTCATTTAATCTCGGTTGGACACAGCTATCCATATGGAGACATCTGAAGTGGAGGTGGGAAAGGGGGGAGGAGGAGAAAGAGGGGTGGGAGGTGGGGGTTCGTTGGGATGGGGTTTGTTCAAAGCTGAGCGAGCATGATGACCACACCGGCGGCCCTCCTCTTCTAACACCGTGTGAACGAGCGGCGACAGCGGGGGCATTCGCCCTCATTCAGTGGGCTCTCCGAAGCGTGAGCACACATCCCCCGCAGGAGATGAAACCACAGTGATTTAAAAACGTCTCTCTCTCTCTCTCTCTCTCTCTCTCTCTCTCTCTCTCTCTCTCTCTCTCTCTCTCTCTCTCTCTCTCTCTCTCTCTCTCTCTCTCTCTCTCTCTCTCTCTCTCTCTCTCTCTCTCTCTCTCTCTCTCTCTCTCTCTCTCTCTCTCTCTCTCTCTCTCTCTCTCTCTCTCTCTCTCTCTCTCTCTCTCTCTCAAGTGAAACTATGGGAGGGAGGAAGGATAGAGAGAGGGGAAAAAGGGATGAGGGATGGAGAGAGGGGAGGGGTCAAATACTACAGGCTTGACTGCTTCAGTGTCGTTGACAACAGCCACCTTACAACAAGGGCCTTGATTGATTGAGACCCACAGTCACTCCTTCACAAAAGAGGGAGAAAGAAAGACAGAAAACAGAGGCGCGAGAGAGGGGCCTAAAGGAGGGGGAAAAGAGCTGTGACTGCATCTCCAGGCCTCTCTCAGCCCCCAGGCCTCTCTCAGCCCCCAGGCCTCTCTCAGCCTCCAGCCCTCTCTCAGCCTCCAGCCCTCTCTCAGCCTCCAGCCCTCTCTCAGCCTCCAGCCCTCTCTCAGCCTCCAGGCCTCTCTCAGCCTCCAGGCCTCTCTCAGCCTCCAACCCTCTCTCAGCCTCCAGGCCTCTCTCAGCCTCCAGGCCTCTCTCAGCCTCCAACCCTCTCTCAGCCTCCAACCCTCTCTCAGCCTCCAACCCTCTCTCAGCCTCCAGCCCTCTCTCATCCTCCAACCCTCTCTCAGCCTCCAACACTCCAAACTCCTCTCAGAGGCTTGCGAGAACAGCATCATCCTCCTACACACACACACACACACACACACACACACACACACAGAACCCCCCAGCAAGAGGAAATGGAGGAGAAAGAAACCTTCATCTAATTACGAAGTTTAATAAACTCATTCCAAGGGGAATGCTTATGTTTTTGTGTCCTTTGGGCAGACATTGTTTCCACATGGCAGGCTCACATGACTCACTGGCACAAATAAACACATCTCTTAAATATTTTCACACTTATTACTTTGTGTCACCTTGGGTGTTTGGGATCTTTTGTCTCACGGTGGAGACACCCTTGTGCTTTATTCTCCGTTCTTCCACTAGTTTATTTGCAATGCCTGAAGTTTAATTGAACGTTTCGCCACATATTTTGTGTCTTCGAGAGAGTTGAGGCAAACTAAACAGATAAATACAGACAAATGAAAACATTACACATTTACATTGATTGTTCAGTTCAGGTCAAATCAAATTTGATTTGTCACGTACACATGTTTAGCAGCTGTTATTGCAGTGTGTAGCGAAATGCTTGTGTTCCTAGCGCCAACACTGCAGTAATATCTAACAATTCACTACAATACACACAAATCTCAAAGTAAAATAATTTAACTAAGAAATATATACATTGAGTATGTAAAACAAGCTGGGAGTGTACAGTATGTAACACAAGCTGGGAGTGTACAGTATGAAACACAAGCTGGGAGTGTACAGTATGAAACACAAGCTGGGAGTGTACAGTATGAAACACAAGCTGGGAGTGTACAGTATGAAACACAAGCTGGGAGTGTACAGTATGAAACACAAGCTGGGAGTGTACAGTATGAAACACAAGCTGGGAGTGTACAGTATGAAACACAAGCTGGGAGTGTACAGTATGAAACAGAAGCTGGGAGTGTACAGTATGTAACACAAGCTGGGAGTGTACAGTATGAAACACAAGCTGGGAGTGTACAGTATGTAACACAAGCTGGGAGTGTACAGTATGTAACACAAGCTGGGAGTGTACAGTATGTAAAACAAGCTGGGAGTGTACAGTATGTAACACAAGCTGGGAGTGTACAGTATGTAACACAAGCTGGGAGTGTACAGTATGAAACACAAGCTGGGAGTGTACAGTATGTAACACAAGCTGGCAGTGTACAGTATGTAACACAAGCTGGCAGTGTACAGTATGTAACACAAGCTGGCAGTGTACAGTATGTAACACAAGCTGGCAGTGTACAGTATGTAACACAAGCTGGCAGTGTACAGTATGAAACACAAGCTGGCAGTGTACAGTATGTAACACAAGCTGGGAGTGTACAGTATGTAACACAAGCTGGGAGTGTACAGTATGAAACAGAAGCTGGGAGTGTACAGTATGTAACACAAGCTGGGAGTGTACAGTATGTAAAACAAGCTGGGAGTGTACAGTATGTAACACAAGCTGGGAGTGTACAGTATGAAACACAAGCTGGGAGTGTACAGTATGTAACACAAGCTGGCAGTGTACAGTATGTAACACAAGCTGGGAGTGTACAGTATGTAAAACAAGCTGGGAGTGTACAGTATGTAACACAAGCTGGGAGTGTACAGTATGAAACACAAGCTGGCAGTGTACAGTATGTAACACAAGCTGGCAGTGTACAGTATGTAAAACAAGCTGGGAGTGTACAGTATGTAAAACAAGCTGGGAGTGTACAGTATGTAGCACAAGCTGGGAGTGTACAGTATGTAACACAAGCTGGCAGTGTACAGTATGTAGCACAAGCTGGGAGTGTACAGTATGTAACACAAGCTGGCAGTGTACAGTATGTAACACAAGCTGGGAGTGTACAGTATGTAAAACAAGCTGGGAGTGTACAGTATGTAACACAAGCTGGGAGTGTACAGTATGTAACACAAGCTGGGAGTGTACAGTATGTAACACAAGCTGGGAGTGTACAGTATGTAACACAAGCTGGGAGTGTACAGTATGTAACACAAGCTGGGAGTGTACAGTATGTAGCACAAGCTGGGAGTGTACAGTATGTAGCACAAGCTGGGAGTGTGCAGTATGTAAAACAAGCTGGCAGTGTGCAGTATGTAAAACAAGCTGGCAGTGTACAGTATGTAACACAAGCTGGGAGTGTACAGTATGAAACACAAGCTGGGAGTGTACCGTATGTAACACAAGCTGGGAGTGTACCGTATGTAACACAAGCTGGGAGTGTACAGTATGTAACACAAGCTGGGAGTGTACAGTATGAAACACAAGCTGGGAGTGTACAGTATGTAACACAAGCTGGGAGTGTACAGTATGTAACACAAGCTGGGAGTGTACAGTATGAAACACAAGCTGGGAGTGTACAGTATGAAACACAAGCTGGGAGTGTACAGTATGTAAAACAAGCTGGGAGTGTACAGTATGAAACACAAGCTGGCAGTGTACAGTATGTAAAACAAGCTGGGAGTGTACAGTATGTAACACAAGCTGGGAGTGTACAGTATGTAACACAAGCTGGGAGTGTACAGTATGTAACACAAGCTGGGAGTGTACAGTATGAAACACAAGCTGGCAGTGTACAGTATGTAACACAAGCTGGGAGTGTACAGTATGTAAAACAAGCTGGGAGTGTACAGTATGTAACACAAGCTGGGAGTGTACAGTATGTAACACAAGCTGGGAGTGTACAGTATGTAACACAAGCTGGGAGTGTACAGTATGTAACACAAGCTGGGAGTGTACAGTATGTAACACAAGCTGGGAGTGTACAGTATGTAACACAAGCTGGGAGTGTACAGTATGTAACACAAGCTGGGAGTGTACAGTATGTAGCACAAGCTGGGAGTGTACAGTATGTAGCACAAGCTGGGAGTGTACAGTATGTAGCACAAGCTGGGAGTGTGCAGTATGTAAAACAAGCTGGCAGTGTACAGTATGTAAAACAAGCTGGCAGTGTACAGTATGTAACACAAGCTGGGAGTGTACAGTATGAAACACAAGCTGGGAGTGTACCGTATGTAACACAAGCTGGGAGTGTACCGTATATAACACAAGCTGGGAGTGTACAGTATGTAACACAAGCTGGGAGTGTACAGTATGAAACACAAGCTGGGAGTGTACAGTATGTAACACAAGCTGGGAGTGTACAGTATGTAACACAAGCTGGGAGTGTACAGTATGAAACACAAGCTGGGAGTGTACAGTATGAAACACAAGCTGGGAGTGTACAGTATGTAAAACAAGCTGGGAGTGTACAGTATGAAACACAAGCTGGCAGTGTACAGTATGTAAAACAAGCTGGGAGTGTACAGTATGTAACACAAGCTGGGAGTGTACAGTATGTAACACAAGCTGGGAGTGTACAGTATGTAACACAAGCTGGGAGTGTACAGTATGAAACACAAGCTGGCAGTGTACAGTATGTAACACAAGCTGGGAGTGTACAGTATGTAAAACAAGCTGGGAGTGTACAGTATGTAACACAAGCTGGGAGTGTACAGTATGTAACACAAGCTGGGAGTGTACAGTATGTAACACAAGCTGGGAGTGTACAGTATGAAACACAAGCTGGCAGTGTACAGTATGTAACACAAGCTGGCAGTGTACAGTATGTAACACAAGCTGGGAGTGTACAGTATGTAACACAAGCTGGGAGTGTACAGTATGTAACACAAGCTGGGAGTGTACAGTATGTAACACAAGCTGGGAGTGTACAGTATGTAAAACAAGCTGGGAGTGTACAGTATAACACAAGCTGGGAGTGCACAGTATGAAACACAAGCTGGGAGTGTACAGTATGTAAAACAAGCTGGGAGTGTACAGTATGTAACACAAGCTGGGAGTGTACAGTATGTAAAACAAGCTGGGAGTGTACAGTTTGAAACACAAGCTGGGAGTGTACAGTATGTAAAACAAGCTGGGAGTGTACAGTTTGAAACACAAGCTGGGAGTGTACAGTATGTAAAACAAGCTGGGAGTGTACAGTTTGAAACACAAGCTGGGAGTGTACAGTATGAAACACAAGCTGGCAGTGTACAGTATGTAACACAAGCTGGCAGTGTACAGTATGTAACACAAGCTGGGAGTGTACAGTATGTAACACAAGCTGGGAGTGTACACTATGTAACAAGCTGGCAGTGTACAGTATGTAACAAGCTGGGAGTGTACAGTATGTAACACAAGCTGGGAGTGTACAGTATGTAACACAAGCTGGGAGTGTACAGTATGTAACACAAGCTGGGAGTGTACAGTATGTAACACAAGCTGGGAGTGTACAGTGACTTCAGAAAGTCTTCATACAACTTGATTTATTCCACATTTTGTTGCGTTACAGCCTGAATTCAAAATTGATTAAATAGAAAAAATCTCACCCATCTTCACACAGCACCACATAACGACAAACTGAAAACATGTTTTAAAAATGTTTGCAAATCAATTGAAAATTAAATACAGAAATATCTTGTTTACATAAGTATTCACACCCCTGAGTCAATACTTTGTAGTAGTGATTACAACTGTGAGTATGGGTAAGTCTCCAAGAGCTTTCCATGCCTGGATTGTACAATATTTGAACATTATTGTTTTCAGAATTTATTAAGGTCTGTCAAATTGGTTGTTGATCATTGCTAGACATTTTCAAGACTTTGCAATAGATTTCCAAGGAGATTTAAGTCATTCTGTTTTCAACTCTCTCTCTACCGCACCTGCTATCTCTAACTCTGTCTGTCTGTCTGTCTGTCTGTCTGTCTGTCTGTCTGTCTGTCTGTCTGTCTGTCTGTCTGTCTGTCTGTCTGTCTGTCTGTCTGTCTGTCTGTCTGTCTGTCTGTCTGTCTGTCTGTCTGTCTGTCTGTCTGTCTGTCTGTCTGTCTGTCTGTCTGTCTGTCTTTGCTCTCTAGCTCCATCTGTAATCTCTTACTATACAAACAGCAGTCTTCCCACCTTGTCCAGTCTGCTGTTGTATTTGCCAGCCAACTAGCTCTTTCGTCATCACTAGCCATGTATCCACCCCCCAAAATACATGATCAATATTTTTGTGTATGCTAAAGTATGACACTCGTTGAATGTAAATGCCGCGCAAGGTTAATTGATTCGATAGCTTCCAAGCAAATGCCAAGGGGACAAGGTGACTGAATCCCAGTTGGTTCTCTCCATGCTGATGGGGCGATTCTGCTGGCAATCTTTATCTGGCACAGAATGATGATGCCTGAGACGCGTTACATCTGTAATACTCGTAATACCTGATTCATTTGTTCATTTATTCTGTCATTCATTCATTCACTTATTCAGCCATTTGTCCATTCACCCATTCATCCACCCTTTTATCCCATCCATCCATCCACTGATCCATCCATCCATCCACTGATCCATCCATCCATGTACTGTAGTTATTTGTATATATGATAGGGTACCTTATCACCAGTGTGAATATACAAATAACTACATTTAACAACACATTGTTGAAAATTGGATAACTGCTTGAAAACAGATATGCTTCACCTGCTTATTTGATTTCTTAATTTGGAAACATTTTAAAACGAGACACTCACCTGTTTGAGCACGTAGTCTACGTCAGGCTCTAATCGACTCTGCTCAGTGTCAAACCATTTCTAAAACATTCTTATTGTACTGTCTATCTTAGTTAATCAGCTAAATTACAGAATACCAAAGCGGTTCCCTTGGAAACAAGGAAGGTTGACAATGACAATTTCTTTCCCAATAACCTTCTTTACATAAGAGAACCTGGACTCCTTCAAGAAAGCTCCATGACCATGGCTTAAAGTAGCTTTCCAGTTTGTAACCTCAGCCCTAACTGATGTGCTGTCTGTCACCTGGAGCAGGAAGGCAAATGGTCCAGGAACACAAGGAAAGCACAAAGAACAAGGCCCAAGGACTAGTCAGCCCCTCCCCCTCTGAGAGGCTAACATGTATCTCTCTGTTACAGTATCCAGAGGACTGACTGTATCTCTGTTACAGTATCCAGAGGACTGACTGTATCTCTGTTACAGTATCCAGAGGACTGACTGTATCTCTGTTACAGTATCCAGAGGACTGACTGTTGAATGTATCTGTTACAGTATCCAGAGGACTGACTGTATCTCTCTGTTACAGTATCCAGAGGACTGACTGCTGAATGTATCTCTGTTACAGTATCCAGAGGACTGACTGTATCTCTGTTACAGTATCCAGAGGACTGACTGTATCTCTGTTACAGTATCCAGAGGACTGACTGTATCTCTGTTACAGTATCCAGAGGACTGACTGTATCTCTGTTACAGTATCCAGAGGACTGACTGTATCTCTGTTACAGTATCCAGAGGACTGACTGTTGAATGTCTCTGTTACAGTATCCAGAGGACTGACTGTTGAATGTATCTCTCTGTTACAGTATCCAGAGGACTGACTGTTGAATGTATCTCTCTGTTACAGTATCAAGAGGACTGACTGTATCTCTGTTACAGTATCCAGAGGACTGACTGTATCTCTGTTACAGTATCCAGAGGACTGACTGTATCTCTGTTACAGTATCCAGAGGACTGACTGTATCTCTGTTACAGTATCCAGAGGACTGACTGTTGAATGTATCTCTCTGTTACAGTATCCAGAGGACTGACTGTTGAATGTATCTCTCTGTTACAGTATCCAGAGGACTGACTGTTGAATGTATCTCTCTGTTACAGTATCCAGAGGACTGACTGTTGAATGTATCTCTCTGTTACAGTATCCAGAGGACTGACTGTTGAATGTATCTCTCTGTTACAGTATCAAGAGGACTGACTGTATCTCTGTTACAGTATCCAGAGGACTGACTGTATCTCTGTTACAGTATCCAGAGGACTGACTGTATCTCTGTTACAGTATCCAGAGGACTGACTGTTGAATGTATCTCTCTGTTACAGTATCCAGAGGACTGACTGTTGAATGTATCTCTCTGTTACAGTATCCAGAGGACTGACTGTTGAATGTATCTCTCTGTTACAGTATCCAGAGGACTGACTGTTGAATGTATCTCTCTGTTACAGTATCCAGAGGACTGACTGTTGAATGTATCTCTCTGTTACATTCAACAGTCAGTCCTCTGGATACTGTATCTCTCTGTTACAGTATCCAGAGGACTGACTGTTGAATGTATCTCTCTGTTACAGTATCCAGAGGACTGACTGTTGAATGTATCTCTCTGTTACAGTATCCAGAGGACTGACTGTTGAATGTATCTCTCTGTTACAGTATCCAAAGGACTGACTGTTGAATATATCTCTCTGTTACAGTATCCAGAGGACTGACTGTTGAATGTATCTCTGTTACAGTATCCAGAGGACTGACTGTTGAATGTATCTCTCTGTTACAGTATCCAGAGGACTGACTATTGAATGCATCTCTGAAATATCACATTTACATAAGTATTTAAACCCTTTATTCTGTACTTTGTTGAAACACCTTTGGCAGTGATTACAGCCTCGTGTCTTCTTGGGTATGATGCTACAAGCTTGGCACACCTGTAATTGGGGAGTTTCTCCCATTCTTCTCTGCAGATCCTCTCAAGCTCTGTCAGGTTGGATAGGGAGCGTCACTGTACAGCTATTTTCAGGTCACTTCAGAGATGAGGACATTCAGAGACAAGGACATTCAGAACCACTCCAGGACATTCAGAGCCACCCCTGCGTTGTCTTGGCTGTGTGCTTAGGGTTGTTGTCCATGCTTCACTGTAGAGATGGTGCCAGGTTTCCTCCAGACGTGATGCTTGGCATTCAGGCCAAAGAGTTCAATTTTGGTTTCATCAGACCAGAGAATCTTGTTTCTCGTGGTCTGAGAGTCCTTCAGGTGCCTTTTGGTAAACTCCAAGCGGGCTGTCATGTGCCTTTGACTGAGGAGTGGCATCCGTCTGGCCACCCTGCCATAAAGGCCTGATTGGTGGAGTGCTGCAGAGATGGTTTTCCTTCTTGAAGGTTCTACCATCTCCACAGAGAAACTCCAGAGCTCTGTCAGACTAGCCATTGGGTTCTTGGTCACCTCCCTGACCAAGGCCCTTCTCCCCCGATTGCTCAGTTTGGCCAGGTGACCAGCTCTAGGAAGAGTATTGGTGGTTCCAAACTTCTTCCATTTAAGAATGATGGAGGCCACCGTGTTCTTGGGGACCTTCAAAACTGCAGAAAAGTTTTAGTACCCTTCCCCAGATCTGTACCTAGACACAATCCTGTCTCGGAGCTCTACGGACAATTCCTTTGACCTCATGGCTTGGTTTTTGCTCTGACGTGCACTGTCAACTGTGGGACCTTATATAGACAGGTGTGTGCCTTTCAAAATCATTTCCAATCAATTGAATTTACCACAGATGGACTCCAATCAAGTTGTAGAAACATCCCAATGATGATCAATGGAAACAGGATGCAACTGAGCCCAATTTCAAGTCTCATAGCAAACGGTCTGAATACTTACAGTTGAAGTCGGAAGTTTACATACACTTAGGTTGGAGTCATTAAAACTCGTTTTTCAACCACTCCACACATTTCTTGTTAACAAACTATAGTTTTAGCAAGTCAATTAGGACATCTACTTTGTGCATGACACAAGTAATTTTTCCAACAATTGTTTACAGTCAAATTATTTCACTTATATTTCACTGTATCACAATTCCAGTGGGCCAGAAGTTTACATACAGTAAGTTGACTGTGCCTTTAAACAGCTTGGAAAATTCCAGAAAATTATATCATGGCTTTAGAAACTTCTGATAGGCTAATTGACATCATTTGAGTCAATTGAAGGTGTACCTGTGGATGTATTTCAAGGCCTACCTTCAAACTCAGTGCCTCTTTGCTTGACATCATGAGAAAATCTAAAGAAATCAGCCAAGACCTCAGAAAAACAATTGTATACCTCCACAAGTCTGGTTCATCCTTGGGAGCAATTTCCAAATGCCTGAAGGTACCACCTCATCTCTACAAACAATAGTACGCAAGTATAAACACCATGGGACCACGCAGCCGTCATACCGCTCAGGAAGGAGAAGCGTTCTGTCTCCTAGAGATGAACGTACTTTGGCACGAAAAGTGCAAATCAATCCCAGAACAACAGAAAAGGACCTTGTGAAGATGCTGGAGGAAACGGGTACAAAAGTATCTATATCCACAGTAAAACAATTCCTATATCGACATAACCTGAAAACTGCTCAGCAAGGAAGAAGCCACTGCTCCAAAACGTTTAAAAAAAATAAAAAATGTACTTAACCAGAGAAGTCATATTGAGATTGACACACGGAGACACAAACAGACAGACCAACAGACCGGAAGAAATGACAGACACACAGACCAAGAAATAGACAGCCAGTCAGACAGACAGAGACAGACAGACCAACAGACTACAAACTTTGAAACAGACAACATGTAGGCAAATATTTTCATCAAAATGTGTAGGGCTATGCATGGGGCTATGCGTTGGGCTATGTGTAGGGCTATGCATGGGGCTACGTGTGCACACGGGCACATAAAAGACACAGTACCAAATCCATAATTCTATCTACTTTCAGCCTATTCTTTCCTCTACAAGATCTCATTCAGAAGACTCCCGAGGGGACCACAAAACAGTCTGATGAAGCCCTCAGAATGAGAAACATTCAGTGCTCAGCCTTCCCAAGGCCCTATCAGGAACTGGTACACACATGACAATTGTTCTCAAGTTTGAAACGTCTATTATTACAGGGAAAGGTTTACCTCTGTAGCTCAACACATACATCACTCAAAATATTTTGCCAAAAGACCTAGTCCATTGTCCTTCAATACCCTTGTCTAATAACAGCCATGGCCAACGAATATTGACTGAGTGCTGAGCCTTTGAGGACAAAAGGCTCACCTGACACTTCTGTTGAAAGAGACAGAGTTGTGAGCTATTTAAAAAATAAATAAATAAAATGAATGTTGGACAGTCTGCATTCTTCACTCTTTTTTATGAAACATCAATATTTTGACTAAAGAGCCACTATCAGCCTGTGCTTTATGAAGAGCCTTTATCAGCCGGTGCTTTATGAAGAGCCTTTATCAGGCTGTGCTTTATGAAGAGCCTTTATTAGGCTGTGCTTTATGAAGAGCCTTTATCAGGCTGTGCTTTATGAAGAGCCTTTATCAGGCTGTGCTTTATGAAGAGCCTTTATCAGGCTGTGCTTTATGAAGAGCCTTTATCAGGCTGTGCTTTATGAAGAGCCTTTATCAGGCTGTGCTTTATGAAGAGCCTTTATTAGGCTGTGCTTTATAAAGAGCCACTATCAGGCTGTGCTTTATGAAGAGCCTTTATCAGGCTGTGCTTTATAAAGAGCCTTTATCAGGCTGTGCTTTATGAAGAGCCTTTATCAGGCTGTGCTTTATGAAGAGCCTTTATCAGGCTGTGCTTTATGAAGAGCCTTTATCAGGCTGTGCTTTATGAAGAGCCTTTATCAGGCTGTGCTTTATGAAGAGCCTTTATCAGGCTGTGCTTTATGAAGAGCCTTTATCAGGCTGTGCTTTATGAAGAGCCTGTATCAGGCTGTGCTTTATGAAGAGCCTTTATCAGGCTGTGCTTTATGAAGAGCCTTTATCAGGCTGTGCTTTATGAAGAGCCTTTATTAGGCTGTGCTTTATAAAGAGCCACTATCAGGCTGTGCTTTATGAAGAGCCTTTATCAGGCTGTGCTTTATAAAGAGCCACTATCAGGCTGTGCTTTATAAAGAGCCTTTATCAGGCTGTGCTTTATGAAGAGCCTTTATCAGGCTGTGCTTTATAACAAGCCTTTATCAGGCTGTGCTTTATGAAGAGCCTTTGCGCTAGATTCAATCTGATTGCCCTATTCACCTTTTAAAGGCAATGTTTCCGTGTTTGCAGAGACTGCATTCACTGTAAGTATATAAATTACCTTTAAACGTCAATCACGCTATAACGTGGATATCCCGCGATCTGGACTGAATCTAAGCCTTTATCAGGGCGTGTTTTTAATATGAACAAAAGGGGGATGCAGCATACATAAGCCTTTGTCCATGAGAGTTACTGGTTGTGTAGGCTTTCATTCTAGCCCAACAGTAACACACCTGATTCATCAGATCTAGGTTATTTTGAATAGCCCTAGTGCACTTAATGCTGAAGGATCAAATAAAACAACCACTGTCAGTAACTACTTTGAAAACAAAGTGATTTTGATATCTGGTTCAGGACTATCCTTGTCAATTCGTACAGACACAAAGGTCATTTTTCACTGTGAGACGTTTCTCACTTGTTTGTTTGTTATAATTTTTGGTTTAGCTGTCCCTCGAGATGCCTGTGTAGTTGTTCGTTCTATATCAAAGGAAATGGGATGACAGACACAAGCTTCCCTGCCTCTGGGGAACCAAGTGTCACAATGGGACTCGTTGAGTGACAGACTTGGCTTCAAATACTATTTGAAATAAATTTCAAATATATTTTCTGTGGTTGTTTGAGCATGCCTGGCTTAATGAACCGATCGAAAAGTCAGGAAACTGCAAACCCTGCACATCTGACACTACAGGACTCAAGCAGGACTTGACTCAAGCAAATGCTCAAAGTATTTGAAAAATGCCAAATTGCTTTTGAACACAGTTACGCCTCGTTTCACTATTCTACATGTATTTGTCGAGCAATGAGCAGAATGTGACTTATGTCAAGAGTGATGGACATGGAATATGGGTAAGCCATAATTTCACATGTTAACCATATACTGTATCTGTCAGTCATGGTTAAAGAAACATTGACTAGTATGTAACACTGGAATAATGACTGTAATTAAAATGTTCCTTCGCTTTTGGCTCGATAGACAAACGGCTTCATGTACTGTACAGTATGCTTCAAGTTTTAACATTTCAAAGTTTATTCTTTATGTGTACTGGATATAGCATGTGTAAAGCAGTACAGTGGAATGCTTACCCGCGAGCTCTTAAAACACAACAATGAAGTAATAAAAGTAACAATATACAGTAGATAATTGAAAACAGAAATACAAGGGAGGATCAAAATGATACAGATCAGTGGCAGTGCCATATCAATGTGTTGAGGTAGGTATATACTGCACAGATAAACAGGGATAAAAAGCGACTAGCAGCAGGATGAATACTAAATGAAATCAAAGTTTATTTGTTGCGTACAGAGTTTAGCAGATGTTATAGCAGGTGCAGCAAAATGCTTGTGTTACTAGCTTCTAACTATGTAGTAAAAATGTAAAACAATTAAAGAAATAATAATAAAAACTTTAAATAACAAGAAATCATAAATGTTGGGATCCAGTTAACCTCTATGGGATCGGGACATAGACATATCTGATAGGGGCTGAAAGCTTAAATTCTTGTTAATCTAACTGCACTGTCCAATTTACAGTAGCTATTACAGTGAAAGAATACCACGCTATTGTTTGAGGAGAGTGCACAATTATGAACTTGAAAATGTATTAATTGACCAATTAGGCACATTTGTGCAGTCTTGATACAACACTTTGAACAGATATGCAATGGTTCATTGGATCAGTCTAAAACTTTGCACCATACACTGCTGCCATCAGGTGGTCAACATCTAAATTGTGCCTGGGCTGGAATAATACATTATGGCCTTTCTCTTGCATTCCAAAGATGGTACAACAAATAAAATCTAATGTGTTATATTCTCCTACATTCATTACACATTTCCACAAACTTCAAAGTGTTTAGTTTCAAATGGTACCAATAATATACATATCCTTGCTTCAGGTCCTGAACTACAGGCAGTCAGATTTGGGTATGTCATTTTAGGCGAAAATTGAAAAACAGGGTTGGAGCCTTAAGTTAACACTGTATCAGTAATCCAAATGCAATCTATTTACAACAAAAATATATACTAAGGATGATATGTACAGTAGAGCAGTAGATACGGTATACTCTGTTACAGTGATTAAGAACCCAGTATATACACTGGGTATACGTTACACAGGGATGCTGGCCCATATTGACTCCAATGCTTCACACAGTTGTGTCAAGTTGGCTGGATGTCCTTTGGGTGGTGCACCATTCTTGGTACACACAGGAAATTGTTAAGTGTGAAAAACCCAGCAGCGTTGCAGTTCTTGACACATACTGGTGCGCCTGGCACCTGCTACCATACCCTGTTCAGAGGCACTTAAATATTTTGTCTTTCCCATTCACCCTCTTAATGCTTCTACACGTGCTTCTACACCTGCATTGCTTGCTGTTTGGGGTTTTAGGCTGGGTTTCTGTACAGCACTTTGTGATATCAGCTGATGTAAGAAGGGCTATATAAATACATTTGATTTGATTTGATGCACACATACACAATCCATGTCTCAATGATCTCAAGGCTTAAACATCCTTCTCCTCCTCTTACATTTACATTACATTTTAGTCATTTAGCAGACGCTCTGATCCAGAGCAACTTACAGTAGTGAATGCATACATTTCATTTCATGCATTTTTTAAAGATTTTTTTTGTACTGGCACCCCGTGGGAATCGAACCCGCAACCCTGGCGTTGCACACACCATGCTCTACCAACTGAGCCACAGGGAAGACATCTACACTGATTGGAGTGGATTTATTAACAGGAGAACTCAATAAGGGATCATAGCTTTTCACCTGGATTTAGCTGGTCAGTCTGTCATGGATAGAGCAGTTGTTCTTAATGTGTTGTACAGGCAGTGTATATAAACAGTTTAACAAAAGACAATATTAGAATAAGCTACAGTGTATATAAATAGATACAGTAAAGAGCAGGTGTTCTTAATGTGTTGTATACCCAGTGTAAATACAGGCAGTGTATATAAACAAAAGACAGTGTACAGTAGTAGACATATTAGAATAAAGGAAAGGGAGGTACCTAGTCAGTGGTACAACTGAACGCCTTCAACTGAAATGTGTCTTCCGCATTTAACCTAACCCCTCTGAATCAGAATAAGATGCAGTGTATATAAATATATACACTACATATAAATATATACAGTACATATACTGTAATAAATAAATACACTACATATAAATATATACAGTACAAATACTCTAATAAATATATACACTACATATAAATATATACAGTACATATACTCTAATACATATATACACTACATATAAATATATACAGTACATATACTCTAATACATATATACACTACATATAAATATATACAGTACATATACTCTAATACATATATACACTACATATAAATATATACAGTACATATCCTCTAATAAATATATACACTACATATAAATATATACACTACATATACTCTAATAAATATATTCACTACATATAAATATATACAGTACATATACTCTAATAAATATATACACTACATATAAATATATACAGTACATATACTCTAATAAATATATACACTACATATAGATATATACAGTACATATACTCTAATAAATATATACACTACATATAAATATATACAGTACATATACTCTAATAAATATATACACTACATATAAATATATACAGTACATATACTCTAATAAATATATACACTACATATAAATATATACAGTACATATACTCTAATACATATATACACTACATATAAATATATACAGTACATATACTCTAATAAATATATACACTACATATAAATATATACAGTACATATACTCTAATAAATATATACACTACATATAAATATATACAGTACATATACTCGAATAAATATATTCACTACATATAAATATATACAGTACATATACTCTAATAAATATATTCACTACATATAAATATATACAGTACATATACTCTAATAAATATATACACTACATATAAATATATACACTACATATAAATATATACAGTACATATACTCTAAGTAGATAAAGTGCCTTCAGAAAGTATTCACTGCTCTTGACTTATTCCACTATTTGTTGTGTTACAGTCTGAATTTTAAACTGATTAAATGTAGATTTTTTTTGTCACTGGCCTAGACACAATACCCCATAATGTCAAAGTGGAATTATGTTTTTAAATTATGTTTATTCATTAATTACAAAGGAAAAGCTGAAATGTCTTGAGTCAATAAGAATTGAACCCCTTTGTTATGCCAAGCCTAAATAAGTTCAGGAGTAAAAATGTGCTTAACAAGTCACATAATAAGTTGCATGGACTCACTCTGTGTGCAATAATAGTGTTTAACATGATTTTTGAATGACTACCTCATCTCTGTACCCCACATATACAATTATCTGTAAGGTCCGTCAGTCGAGCAGTGAATTTTAAACACAGATTCAACCACAAAGACCAGGGAGGTTTTCCAGTGCCTCACAAAGAAGGGCAGCTATTTGTACATAAAAATACATTTAAAAAAAGAAGCAGACATTGAATATCCCTTTGAGCATGGTGAAGTTATTCATTACACGTTGTATGGTGTATCAATACACCCAGTCACTACAAAGATACAGGTGTCCTTCCTAACTCAACTGCCGGAGAGGAAGGAAACCACTCAGGGATTTCATCATGAGGCCAATGGTGACTTTAAAACAGTTAGAGTTTAATGGCTGTGATAAGAGAAAACTGAGGATGGATCAACAACATTGTAGTTTTACTAACCTATTTGACAGAGTGAAAAGAAGGAATATAGAACTTCCAAAACATGCAACAACAAAAAAATGACTACAAAGTGTAAAATATATTTTGCACAGGCAAAATCCTTGAGGAAAACCTGGTCCAGTCTGCTTTTCCACCTGACACTGGGAGATGAATTCGCCTTTCAGCAGGACAATAACCTAAAATACGTCAAATCTACACTGGAGTTGTTTACCAAGAAGACAGTGAATGTTCCTGAGTTACCAAGTTACAGTTTTGACTTGAATCTACTTCAAAATCTATGGCAAGACCTGACAATGGTTGTCTAGTAATGATCAACAACCAATTTGACAGCGCTTGGAGAATTTTGAAAAGAATAATGGGCAGATTCCAGTTGTGGAAAGCTCTTAGAGACTTACCCAGACTCACAGCTGTAATCGCTGTCAAAGATGATTCTAACATTCACACAGGGGGTTGAATATTTATCTAATGAAGATAAATTAGTGTTTTCATTTTTCATAACTTCTTTACAAATGTTATAATTCTTCTTCCACTTTGACATTACAGGGTATTTTGTGTAGATTGTTGACCATAATTAAATTAATTTTAATCCCACTTTGTGTGTGTGTGTGTGTGTGTGTGTGTGTGTGTGTGTGTGTGTGTGTGTGTGTATTGTTGTTTCTAACTTCTTGCCCTTTGTGCTGTTGTCTGTGCCCAATAATGTTTGTACCATGTTTTGTGCTGCTACCATGTTGTGCTGCTGCCATGTTGTGTTGCTACCATGTTGTTGTCATGTTGTGTTGTGCTGCTACCATGCTGTGGTGTCATGTGTTGCTGCCATGCTATGTTCGGGATAGGGATTTGGAATTTGGAAGTTAAACATGTAGCTAGATGTCGTAACGTTAGCTTAATGCTAACCAGCTGGCCTGGCACATCATTGCCCATGAAAGGAAGTTAGGCTAGCGAGCAATTATTTTAGCCAGGTAGCCTAGGACAACAAAAACTAAAAGCGTGTACTGTATGTAGGGTTGCAAAGGGTCGGGATTTTGCCAGAAATTTTGCATGGGAAGTTAAGCCCTGGAATTTGGGGAATTTTGCTTAAATTCATCAAAAAAGTTAGCTTATAACAGTTAACCTTTTATGTGGGATACACATAAGGCAATTCTAGGCATATTTTGGTTAAACTATCCCCAATTCAATGGAATTGCAACCCTCTGAATGCAGAGTGCATTCTTCCATCACATGTGCAGCTGATTCTCAAGATCTTGCACACTAATGAGATGCTATTGAGCCCACAGTACTACACTGCCTGAGCCAAGGACTACATGCTTTCTGGTAAGTTTGATTAAAATACTGGGCGTGGGGAATATTTTATATGACATACATTATTTTTGGTTAACTAGTAAATAGTAGCCTACAGCAAAGTGTGTTTAAATAATTTCTAACTTGTTAACAATTTCTGCTAGTTAGTTTTTGCTACCATGTGGGTTTTAGCTTGCTTGAGCCTGCTAACTGAGGAGTGTTAATTCACCTGTTTCCATACATGTTTCATTTTACAACATTTATCTTACAAATGAGTTGTTTAATCTATCTGCTTAACTATTTATCTGTACATGGAATTGTGTTTGTTGTTTTTTTTACTCATTTTTCCCTAATCTTTACAGGAAAATGCCACGGGCACTATCTGATGTGTGGAGACATTTCACTGCAGCTAATGTAGAAGGAAAAGCTGTGCAAATACTGTGCCAAATTATATGTGAAGAATGCAACAAAGATGCAGAATCATCTGGCCATGTACATAAAGTTCCCTCAGTGCTTACAACAAGCAATCTCTGACAAAAGTCCCTCTACTTCTATTCGAGGTGAAAATTATGAATCAGACACCTTATCGATAGCAACAGCTCATGGTCCTCCTGGAATCAGACGTTTTTTTGACTCAATGGAGGAACGTAGTCAGAGAAACGCTGATGAATGTCTTGCTTGAGCTGTGTATGCAACTGGTTCCCCTCTGATGCTCACAGGCAATGTGTATTGGAAGAGATATCTGAATGTTCTTTGCCCAGCATACACCCCTCCAACCAGACATGCTTTATCTACTCATTTGCTGGATGCAGAGTTCAACAGAGTTCAAGTGAAGGTCAAGCAAATCATAGAGAAAGCAGACTGTATTGCAATCATCTCTGATGGGTGGTCGAATGTTCATGGGCGAGGAATAATTAACTATATCATCTCCACCCCTCAACCAGTATTCTACAAGAGCACAGAAACAAGGGACAACAGACACACCAGTCTCTACACTGCAGATGAGCTGAAGGCAGTCATCAATGACCTTGGACCACAGAAGGTATTTGCCCTGGTGACAGACTATGCTGCGAACATGAAGGCTGCCTGGTCTAAAGTGGAGGAGTCCTACCCTCACATCACACCCATTGGCTGTGCTGCTCATGCATTGAATCTGATCCTCAAGGACATCAGGGCATTGAAAACAATGGATACACTCTACAAGAGAGCCAAGTAAAATGGTTAGGTATGTGAAGGGTCATCAAGTTATAGCAGCAATCCAACTCACCAAGCAAAGTGAGAAGAATAAGAGCACCACATTGAAGCTGCCCAGCAACACCTTTTGGGGTGGTGTTGTCATCACGTTTGACAGTCTCCTGGAGGGGAGGAGTCTCTCCAAGAAATGGCCATATCGCAGTCTGCCGATATGGACAGCCCCATCAAGAGGATCCTCCTGGATGATGTATTTTGGTAGAGAGTGGTAAGCAGCCTGAAACTCCTGAAACCTATAGCAGTAGCCATTGCACAGATTGAGGGAGACAATGCCATCCTGTCTGATGTTCAGACTCTGCTTGCAGATGTAAGAGTAGAAATCCGTACTGCCCTTCCCACTTCACTGTTGCTCCAAGCAGAGGAAACTGCAGTTCTGAAATACATCAAAAAGCGTAAAGACTTCTGCCTGAAGCCCATACACACCGCAGCGTACACCCCAAGTATGCTAGCAAGAGCATCCTGTCTGGTGCAGAGATCAAAAAGGCCTATGGTGTCATCACTACCGTGTATTTCACCACCTTGACCTGGATGAGGGCAAGGTTCTTGGCAGTCTGGCGAAGTACACTTCCAAGGAAGGGCTTTGGGATGGAGATGCAATATGGCAGTCGTGCTAACATATCTCATCAGCCACCTGCTGGAAGGGACTTTGTGGATCTGAGGCTCTTTCCCCTGTTGTCTCCATCATCCTCCAAATCCCACCAACATCAGCCGCCTCAGAGAGCAACTGGTCCTTGTTTGGGAGCACACACACCAAAGCACGCAACAGGCTGAACAATACAAGAGTTGAAAGATTGGTGGCCATCCGGGGAAATCTGAGTCTTTTTGAGCCTGACAACAAGCCATCCTCAACAAGGTTGGAAAGTGACAGTGAAGATGAGGCCTCAGAGTCTGATGTTCAAGAGGTGGACATTGAGGAGGTCCAGGGAGAAGACATGGAAGCCTGAGAGGAAGACAACCAAAGCTTTAGTTTCTAGACTATCATTTTACAGATGTATGTTGAAAACGTTTTTGGGAGATGCGATGGATCATTCGGGATAATTCAATATTCCCCTTTCTTTTGTTGTTCAGTGAAATCATCCCATGTGAAGAGTCAACTCATTTAATTAAAGTTCAATTAGTCATTAAATTGTTTATTTTTTTATTTCTATTGGAAGGATTTAATCATTTGCAATTATGTCTACTTATTATAAGGTAAAAAAAAAATTCTGTCTCCATATGATATGGTAAATATATCCAATGCAAAATAACATCTACATTTAAATGGTATTAATATTAATTTGCATATATTTCTGTTAATTCCCATATATTCCAGTTAATTCCCACAGAAAGTTTCCACCTCTGAATATTCCCCAAAATGTACACCCCTAACTGTATGACAGTCATAGACCGTTTCAGCAACATAAAAGAGGATGGCATTGGCGTTTCTCTACAAGTAGGGTGAGTCAGCATGTTTTTCTACACGGACGGACGGACGGACGGACGGACGGACAGACGGACAGACGGACAGACGGACAGACGGACAGACAGACAAATCAGTACCATGGACAACCACATCATATTTAGCTTATGTTGATTGGACTAAATAGTTGTTGATATATTCTAGTTGCCACTGTATTAGACTAAGCATTGGTGATTAGATGATGTTGAAATGGTGCTGGAAGAGTGGCGGAGGCTCCTGTTTTCTTACGGTAATTCTTACGGTAATTACGGTAACTCTCTGGTGTTCTAAATCAATAGTTGTTTAGTGGTCCCAAAATGTCAGAAACATGACCTTGCTTGACCATACTGTAGGTCGTGTAACTGGTTGTTACATGATGTTCTGGGGACTCCACCGAACAGATGTTGCTCTCCGGTTTTGTGATGAAACAAAACGGTGTGGTTTAATGTATTCTGCCGCTGTGCCTTCTCATTGTTTCATCCTTTAGGCCAATATATCACGGTCACAAGGCATATGAACAAACAGGTTATAGAGCAAACAAGGCAATTATCACAACGCATAGATTGTAAAATGGCTCCCCCCCCCCCATGGCTTAGCTTGCCCGGTGATTTTACCCGACGCTCTGCTACTGCACTTGCCACTATTAGGGCAACAAGAAGTTTAAAACCACTGGAACAGTGGTAAAATTGCCTGGTAGAGGACGCATGCATATCTTGTCCCCACTCACAGGAAGGAAGACGGTTCAGGAGGGAAAGAAAAGTCAAAGAGCCCCAGTTGGAGAATTACAGAACTTGGTCATATTTTGTAGTCACCAAGTTTCCAAATCTACAATTAGTGTTGTGTAATATGCTCCTTGGAAGGGTGGCTAGAATGTTTTTGTTATTGAGAGCAACCCCAAAAAAAATGTATACGTCCTGAGTTTGGTAAACGGCATTGGTACTTGGATTGGAGCCTGGGTGAACATATGAGACCAAAATAGAGCTATTTGTAAAACACTCAAGAAGGATACTGAAAATAACCTCGTACCTACTCAGTAGCGGTGTGTACAATCACTGGGCCAAGCCAGTAAAAAAAGTCACATTACAAATCAGAATCAAATGTTATTTGTCAAATGCGTCGAATATAACAGGTGTAGTAGACCTTACAGTTAAATGCTTACTTACAAGCCCTTAACCAACAATGCAGTTTTAAGAAAATAGCTAAAAAAAAGTAAGAGATAAGAAAAACAAATAATTAAAGAGCAGCAGTAAATAACAATGTCGAGGCTATATACAGGGGGTAACGGAACAGAGTCAATGTGGAGGCTATATACAGGGGGTACCGGTACAGAGTCAATGTGGAGTCTATATACAGGGGGTACCGGTACAGAGTCAATGTGGAGGCTATATACAGGGGGTACCGGTACAGAGTCAATGTGGAGGCTATATACAGGGGGTACCGGTACAGAGTCAATGTGGAGGCTATATACAGGGGGGTACCGGTACAGAGTCAATGTGGAGACTATATACAGGGGGTACCGGTACAGAGTCAATGTGGAGTCTATATACAGGGGGTACCGGTACAGAGTCAATGTGGAGGCTATATACAGGGGGTACCGGTACAGAGTCAATGTGGAGGCTATATACAGGGGGTAACGGAACAGAGTCAATGTGGAGGCTATATACAGGGGGTACCGGTACAGAGTCAATGTGGAGGCTATATACAGGGGGGTACCGGTACAGAGTCAATGTGGAGACTATATACAGGGGGTACCGGTACAGAGTCAATGTGGAGTCTATATACAGGGGGTACCGGTACAGAGTCAATGTGGAGGCTATATACAGGGGGTACCGGTACAGAGTCAATGTGGAGGCTATATACAGGGGGTAACGGAACAGAGTCAATGTGGAGGCTATATACAGGGGGTACCGGTACAGAGTCAATGTGGAGGCTATATACAGGGTGTTACGGTACAGAGTCAATGTGGAGGCTATATACAGGGGGGTACCGGTACAGAGTCAATGTGGAGGCTATATACAGGGGGTACCGGTACAGAATCAATGTGGAGGCTATATACAGGGGGTACCGGTACAGAGTCAATGTGGAGGCTATATACAGGGTGTTACGGTACAGAGTCAATGTGGAGGCTATATACAGGGGGTACCGGTACAGAGTCAATGTGGAGGCTATATACAGGGGGTACTGGTACAGAGTCAATGTGGAGGCTATATACAGGGGGTACCGGTACAGAGTCAATGTGGAGGCTATATACAGGGGGTACCGGTACAGAGTCAATGTGGAGGCTATATACAGGGGGTACCGGTACAGAGTCAATGTGGAGGTTATATACAGGGGGTACCGGTACAGAGTCAATGTGGAGGCTATATACAGGGGGTACCGGTACAGAGTCAATGTGGAGGCTATATACAGGGGGTACCGGTACAGAGTCAATGTGGAGGCTATAACAGGGGGTACCGGTAACAGAGTCAAGGTGGAGGTCTATAATACAGGGGGTACCGGTACGAGAGTCAATGTGTAGGTCTATATACAAGGGGGTACCTGTACAGAGTCAATGTGTGGAGGTTATATACAGGGGTACCGGTACAGAGTCCATGTGGAAGGCTATATACAGGGTTGGTAACCGGTACAGAGTCAATGTGGAGCTATAATACAGCAGGGGTACCGGTACAGAGTCAATGTTGAGGAGGCCTATATACAGAAGGGGGTACCGGTACGAGTCAATGTGGAGGCGATATACAAGGGGTTACCGGTACAGAGGTCAATGTGGAGGCTATATACAGGGGGTTACCGGACTGCAGAGTCAATGTGGAGGGCTATATACAGGGTACCGGTACAGAGTCAATGTGGAGGCTATATACAGGGGGGTACCGGTACAGAGCTCAATGTGGAGGGCTATATACAGTGGGGTACCGGTACAGAGTCAATGTGGAGGCTATATACAGGGGGGTACCAGGTACAGAGTCAATGTGGAGGCTATATACAGGGGGGGTACCGGTACAGAGTCAATGTGGAGGCTATATACAGGGGGTACCGGTACAGAGTCAATGTGGAGGCTATATACAGGGGTTACCGGTACAGAGTCAATGTGGAGGCTATATACAGGGTGTTACGGTACAGAGTCAATGTGGAGGCTATATACAGGGAGTACCGGTACAGAGTCAATGTGGAGGCTATATACAGGGGGTACCGGTACAGAGTCAATGTGGAGGCTATACAGGGGGTACCGGTACAGAGTCAATGTGGAGGCTATATACAGGGGTACCGGTACAGAGTCAATGTGGAGACTATATACAGGGGTACCGGTACAGAGTCAATGTGGAGACTATATACAGGGGGTACCGGTACAGAGTCAATGTGGAGGCTATATACAGGGGGTACCGGTACAGAGTCAATGTGGAGGCTATATACAGGGGGTACCGGTACAGAGTCAATGTGGAGGCTATATACAGGGGGTACCGGTACAGAGTCAATGTGGAGGCTATATACAGGGGGTACCGGTACAGAGTCAATGTGGAGGCTATATACAGGGGGGTACCGGTACAGAGTCAATGTGGAGGCTATATACAGGGGGTACCGGTACAGAGTCAATGTGGAGGCTATATACAGGGGGTACCGGTACAGAGTCAATGTGGAGACTATATACAGGGGTACCGGTACAGAGTCAATGTGGAGACTATATACAGGGGGGTACCGGTACAGAGTCAATGTGGAGGCTATATACAGGGGGTACCGGTACAGAGTCAACGTGGAGGCTATATACAGGGGGTACCGGTACAGAGTCAACGTGGAGGCTATATACAGGGGGTACCGGTACAGAGTCAATGTGGAGGCTATATACAGGGGGTACCGGTACAGAGTCAATGTGGAGGCTATATACAGGGGGTACCGGTACAGAGTCAATGTGGAGGCTATATACAGGGGGTACCGGTACAGAGTCAATGTGGAGGCTATATACAGGGGGTACCGGTACAGAGTCAATGTGGAGGCTATATACAGTGGGTACCGGTACAGAGTCAACGTGGAGGCTATATACAGGGGGTACCGGTACAGAGTCAATGTGGAGGCTATAGACAGTGGGTACCGGTACAGTCAATGTGGAGGCTATATACAGGGGGTACCGGTACAGAGTCAATGTGGAGGCTATATACAGGGGGTACTGGTACAGAGTCAATGTGGAGGCTATATACAGGGGGTACCGAGTCAATGTGGAGGCTACATACAGGGGATACCGGTACAGAGTCAATGTGCAGGGGCACCGGTGTTGAGGTAATTTGTACATGTAGGTAGAGTTATTAAAGTGAGTATGCATAGATAATAACAGAGAGTAGCAGCAACTTCCCAGATGGGAGGGGGGGGGGGGCAATGCAAATAGTCTGGGTAGCCAGATACAACCTATAGTATGTTGTGATAATTGCATTGTTTGCTCTATAACCCATTAGTTCATACAGCACCGTGATATACAATAAGGCTGTGAAAACAAAACAACATTCACACAGTGGCAGAAATAAAATCAATTACACGTTTGTTTCATCACAAATCCGGAGAGTAAAATCTGTCTGGTGAAGAATACACAGCAATTATTAACAAACAGTTACATGACCTACAGCATGTTCAAGCAAGTTCATGTTTTCTTCAGTTCACTAAAACAACTAGTGATTTAGAACCACAGAGTTACCTCCAGTCAGCACAGAGACAACAGGAGCCCTGCCTCCACTATTCCAGCACCATTTAAAACTTCACCGTTTAAACATCATCCAATCAACAAGGCTATAATACCAGTGAAAACAAAACTTAAAGATACCAAAAAACTATTTAGTCCAATCAATGTTGTCAAATATCATGTGGCTGTTGGTAGCCTGGTGGTTAGAGTGTTAGGGCCAGTAACCAGAAGGTTCCTGGATCAAATCCCTGAGTTGACAAGGTAAAAATCTGTCCTTCTGAGCAAGGCAGTTTAACCCACTGTTCCCTGGGTGCTGTGCAGCACCAGCAGCTCTCTGATTCAGAGAGAAATAGCTTTTTGACTACATGGGGACTAACAAAAGTTCTAAAGTTGGTCAAATTGTTTGTTTGCTATTCTTATGAGACTTCTGGTCCCCACAAGAATAGTTAAACACATCCACACCATTGAGATACCTAGTCAGTTGAAATGTGTCTGCTGCATTTAAGGTTAGAATGAAGTCAATAAGGGTTAGAGTCAGAAGTTAACATTTACATTTACATTTAAGTCATTTAGCAGACGCTCTTATCCAGAGCTACTTACAAATTGGTGTATTCACCTATAATATCCAGTAGAACAACCACTTTACAATAGTGCATCTAAATCTGTTAAGTTTAGGGTTAAGGATACATTTTCGGGTTAAGGTTAGGATTAGGGTAAGAGTACAGGTTAGGGGTTAGGGAAAATAGGATTTTGAATGGGACTGAATTGTATGTCCCCTCAAGGTTAGCTGTACAAGACTGTGTGTGTGTGTGTGTGTGTGTGTGTGTGTGTGTGTGTGTGTGTGTGTGTGTGTGTGTGCAAGTAAAAACTAAAATGTGGGACTCACCTTACTTGGAGTCTCCAATGCCATCCTCCTTTCTTTCATGTTGGCAAACCGGTCTATGGCTCTGTCATACAGTACGTTTTTAGTTTTTGTTGTCCTAGGCTACCTAGCTAAAATGCTTACTAGCCTGACTTACTCGCATGGGCAACAATGAACCAGCTATGTTAGCTAGCTAGTTACAGCTAAGCTACATATTGAACTAAAATCATCACAGGCCAATGGCACAATATATTAATTTATGGTGAGATCAGAATCACCATCATAATCATTTGCCTGTAGCGAGAATTAAGTCAAAACCACCAGTCCAAATCTCCATTCATATCTTATGAAAGGACCGATTTAGCAAGCTAGCTAACGCAGGAAATCAACACAAACAGACCAGAAACTGACACGTTTTTCCAGACAATTACGTTTTGCGTTGGATATGATTTGATTGGCGGCAACATGTCATACTCTTTTAGTCCAGACAGCATCAGATACACGGGCTACACATACAGAGACAGAGGGGCGCTGTTTCCCCCACTCGGATGATTTCTCCCGTGAGATTCAGCCACTTGCGAATTGAAGGGAAATTATGAAAACACAGGAAGATGAAAGAAATTATTTTATGATTTGTATTTTTTTTTTTTTTTATTGGTCAAATATTTGGGGAAGCCTGACTTCCATGAATACATGCAACTGTACCTACTGTAAAATATGATGGCAGATCTTTGATGTTATGGGGCTATTTTGCTACCAAGTACCAGGACATTTTAGCCCAAAACCTGGTTGTCTCTGCCAAGAGGCTGAAACTTGGCCACAAGTGGATCTTTCAGAGAGACAATGACCGCAAGCCCACACACAAATCTACAAAGAACTGCATTGAAAACATATTGGTTTGAATTGAAAAAAAGGCGCAGAACGAAGGATATCAAAGGATCTGGAAAGATTCTGTATGGAGGAATGGTCTAAGATCCCTCCCAATGTGTGCTCCAATCTCATAAAACATTTTAGAAAAAGGTGAAGTGTTGTTATCCTTACAAAGGAAGGATGCACAAAGTATTGAAAACAGGTGTGCCAATAATTAAGAAACCTATCTATTTTAGATTATTTTTTTTTTAAATGTATTACTTGTTAAACAAAATATTTTTCTCTGTATTAGTATAATATAATGTTGCATACAATATAGCTCAGTATTTCAATGATTTATGTTAGTATTTTTTGTTCATCTTTAGAAAGGGTGTGACTATGTGTCAATTTCATCCTCATGCCTTGTCTGCAAGACATGTTTTTGAGTGACAATAATTAACACAAGATCAGTCAATCTATTTTCATTTTACACAAGAGCATTGTGAGAACACACCAGTATTTAGTGGTAATTAGCCAAGTTCAAGCCTACTATCCTACAGATATTCATTCTAATTCAAAATCATTGTTAAAATAAGAATGGCTATATTAACGTATGCCAATAATATTGTTGAGCCAGGAAAAGTAGCCTAGAGCCATGCGCTTGACTGCCTCCAATTCCACTAGGTCTATAAGATGCCATTTGAAACAAGCTTCAGGACATTGTTTCACGACCGGCAGTTAGATTTTTCTCCAACTTTCCCCCCCCTAGTATGCGGAATCGTCTCGGTCTGCTTCTCGCTGCAGCTGTGACTTCTCAATGGAGATCATTGTAGCGACAACACGTAGTTGGAGCTAGGGAGCTGAGCAGCACAGTTATTGCAATCACGTTGAACGCGCCGCTGTCTGTGGCAGTGGCATCGTCCGGACTGAGAGAGAGAGAGAGAGACATCAAACGACAAGTAGTGGTAAGGGGAGGTTTATAAGATGTTACAGCGCGGCTTTCTCAACACTTCAACTGTGGCAGTGCCTTTACAATGTGTTGGATTGTTTTTTGGAGCATTGGCTATGTGATTGCGGGTTCCTTTTGAGTGCGTTCCAGAGAGGAAAAGGTATGAACCGCTATTCACTTTCTATGTTAATTAACTGTCCAAGGGTGTGATTTTAAATTCTAGTGAATTTCTTTAACACAAATGTTCTGTATGCACAAAAAAAAATGTGTTTCTTCAAAACTCTGACTGCATATGTATATTTTCTCAGCCGAAATTGCCCTCAATAAATCTGGAAGAATAAAACAAATTGGAATATTTTCAAATCCGAAAATATCTGTTTTGCCTTGCCTATTTCTCTATAAAGGTGTGTAAACTGACAGTGATGTTTGTTACATGGGTTTTATATTTTTATATGATAGTGAGGCCTCTAATGATTATTTTAAAAAAGCATCGTTGATTCATGAATTAGCATTCTGTATAACATAAAGCTGTATAATTATGGGTACGGTTTAAACTGCGACTCATGTCAATTTTGTATTGGTTTAAACTTTGATGTATATTAACCGAGTTACTATTTAACATTACTTTTTGGACGAATGGGAACTATCATTAATAATACTTAAACTGAAAATGTATCTAAGCTACCTTTATCGGTACACTTTTGAGTGACACTTTGGGTTTCATAATAAATATAGGCAGACATATGTCAGATAATTGGAGAAGGTTAAGTCTTTCCGATATGAAATGACACAGTATCTCTCGGTATCCAACGTCTCTTGCGTCGTTCATCAGTCGAGACAATGATAGTGCGGTCTGAACAACGGAACTGGCCCTCCAGGTCCAGCGTGTAGGGCCTCTTTTGTCCACTGCGTGGCGTCGTGGATGGTAGTAGCCAATAGTTTAGTAGGCAATGCAAACGTATTTTCACGATTTCACTTATCTCATAAAAATATAGCAATAATACCACGTTTTGGAGCTTATTCGGTAGTGTTTACTTGATTTAAGTAGAATCCTGTTTTAAAAAAAATATTGTTATAAGTATCATTTATATTCCTAAAACATAAATTGAAAATTATACTGTTGCTGCTTCCTGTTGTCATGGATTTTTGATTTACAGTTTAGTGTCAAAAAAACTGTTTTTAATGTATAAATTCATAATCAATATGCTGAAATAGGTCGTGATATTTTGATTATTTGTTTTCAGATGACTTGTATTTTGCTAAATTAGTACCTAGATGATAAACTGCACAGCACCAACATTTGCCAAGCCTCCTATTAATTAGCTGTAGTCAGTAGCATGTGCAAATGAATCACTCACGTCGATATTGTATTCAAATCAATGAAACTGGGACAATAACAGCAGCCAGATGTACCATTTGCTCTCTTCTAAAATACATACATTCCACAGACATTCTTATCCAGGGCGATTTACACTAGCAATCAGGGTTAAGTGCCTTGCTCAAGGGAATATTGGCAGATTTTTTTTTTAACTAGTCATGTCGGAGATACAAACCAGCGACCTTTTGGTTACCGGCCCAACGCTCGTAACCGCTAGGCTACAAACCACACAAAAAAACTTGGGTAAACTACAAATACCTGTCGATTAGATGATAGATGGCCAATACAAAATAGGAAACACAACACTTTTTTTGCCTGGATAATTTCAAAGAATCGTCACCTCACAGGTAGTTCCACATAGTGACATAGTTTGCCTTTTTCATAGCTGACTGTCAAATCTGTGTATTTGTTTGTGACCAGCAACTTTTATGCAGAAAGTGCTCTGAATTATTTGTGCTGTTCAAATTTGAAAATGACAACTGCTTTCTTCCATAGGGTGGCGCACAATTGGCCCAGCATCTTCCAGGTTAGGCTGGTGTAGGCCGTCATTGTAATTAAGAATTTGTTCTTGCCTAGTTAAATAAAGGTTCAAATTTATAAATGATAATAAAAAATAAATAAACGAACATGCAGACCAAACCGGCGTCCGAGTGCGTGCCACCGTGCTCAAGTTGATTTTATCTATTGCTCACCAGACACATTCCTGACACACAGGTTAAAATACCAAAAGCAACTGTGAACCAACTATATTCATTTGGGGACAGGTTGAAACACACATGAAACATTCATGGACATTTAGCTAGCTTGCTGTTGCTAGCTAATTTGTCCTGGGAGATAAACATTGGGTTGTTATGTTACCTGAAATGCGTATGGTCATGGACATTTAGCTAGCTTGCTGTTGCTAGCTAATTTGTCCTGGGAGATAAACATTGGATTGTTATTTCACCTGAAATTAATACGGTCCTTTTTACTGGATCTTTGTAGAATGTTTGACCCATTTTTGAGTCACACAGAATCCTGTGTTCTCTACTACAACAATTCATCCACAAATGACAGGGGAAACCTAGTTAGTTTTTAGTTAGTTTTCTTTGATAAAATCTCGCCTCGTGAATGTTTCTTCTTTGCAGATTTTATATGGCGGTTGGAAACCTACTTTAGGATGCATTACCGCCACCACCTGGACTGGAGTGTGGAACGTGTTCATCTTTCTAACATCCAAGTGTGTATGTGTACATTTATTTTGCAACGGCTCCCTCACTCAACGCGGCCGGTTTGGTCAGCATGTTAGTCCTACGATGGACAGGGGTGTATGATAAAACCAATGGTACCAAACCAAAGATATTTGTCAGTTTAAAGCAAAAAGATGTGTAATTCCACTCAATTGTATGTGGTGAAATTGCAAGCTTGTTTATTAAGGTAGTAAGACTAACTTTTTACATTAGTGAAATTAGCGCAATATAAAATAATTTTATTGCAAAATAATTCTACATTTCAGTTTATTAAGATAATACGATATGTTGCCCACTTAAATCTGTTTCTCACTCATTTAACCATTTGGAGAGTTAAAAAAAAAAACAATTCAGTCGGGCAGTCTAGACTAGAACCTCCATACTGTCCGCTGAAAGTTCAACGTCCCTTGTTGTAGCAACATGTGAGCTATAGCTTCAGGTCGCAATTGTAAATTAGAACTTGTTCTCAACTTGCCTACCTGGTTAAATAAAGGTGAAATAAATAAATAAAATAGGCCTATATCCCATGGTTATTCGATTTAAGTCATCTGATTGTAACATTTTTGGGCGGGAATGCAAAGTCAACATTTTATGTTTTGAAGAACATATACTGCTCAAAAAAATAAAGGGAACACTTAAACAACACATCCTAGATCTGAATGAAAGAAATAATCTTATTAAATACTTTTTTCTTTACATAGTTGAATGTGCTGACAACAAAATCACACAAAAATAATCAATGGAAATCCAATTTATCAACCCATGGAGGTCTGGATTTGGAGTCACACTCAACATTAAAGTGGAAAACCACATTACAGGCTGATCCAACTTTGATGAAATGTCCTTAAAACAAGTCAAAATGAGGCTCAGTAGTGTGTGTGGCCTCCACGTGCCTGTATGACCTCCCAACAACGCCTGGGCATGCTCCTGATGAGGTGGCAGATGGTCTCCTGAGGGATATCCTCCCAGACCTGGACTAAAGCATCCGCCAACTCCTGGACAGTCTGTGCAACGTGGCGTTGGTGGATGGAGTGAGACATGATGTCCCAGATGTGCTCAATGGGATTCAGGTCTGGGGAACGGGCGGGCCAGTCCATAGCATCAATGCCTTCCTCTTGCAGGAACTGCTGACACACTCCAGCCACATGAGGTCTAGCATTGTCTTGCATTAGGAGGAACCCAGGACCAACCGCACCAGCATATGGTCTCACAAGGGGTCTGAGGATCTCATCTCGGTACCTAATGGCAGTCAGGCTACCTCTGGCGAGCACATGGAGGGCTGTGCGGCCCCCCAAAGAAATGCCACTCCACACCATGACTGACCCACCGCCAAACCGGTCATGCTGGAGGATGTTGCAGGCAGCAGAACGTTCTCCACGGCGTCTCCAGACTCTATCACGTCTGTCATGTGTTCAGTGTGAACCTGCTTTCATCTGTGAAGAGCACAGGGCGCCAGTGGCGAGTTTGCCAATCTTGGTGTTCTATGGCAAATGCCAAACGTCCTGCACGGTGTTGGGCTGTAAGCACAAACACCACCTGTGGACGTCGGGCCCTCATACCACCCTCATGGAGTCTGTTTCTGACCGTTTGAGCAGACACATGCACATTTGTGGCCTGCTGGAGGTCATTTTGCAGGGCTCTGGCAGTGCTTCTCCTGCTCCTCCTTGCACAAAGGCGGAGGTAGCGGTCCTGCTGCTGGGTTATTGCCCTCCTACGGCCTCCTCCACATCTCCTGATGTACTGGCCTGTCTCCTGGTAGCGCCTCCATGCTCTGGACACTACACTGACAGACACAGCAAACCTTCTTGCCACAGCTCGCATTGATGTGCCATCCTGGATGAGCTGCACTACCTGAGCCACTTGTGTGGGTTGTAGACTCCGTCTCATGCTACCACTAGAGTGAAAGCACCGCCAGCATTCAAAAGTGACCAAAACATCAGCCAGGAAGCATAGGAACTGAGAAGTGGTCTGTGGTCCCCACCTGCAGAACCACTCCTTTATTGGGGGTGTCTTGCTTATTGCCTATAATTTCCACCTGTTGTCTATTCCATTTGCACAACAGCATGTGAAATTTATTGTCAATCAGTGTTGCTTCCTAAGTGGACAATTTGATTTCACAGAAGTGTGATTGACTTTGAGCAGTGTATATTAAATGTACGATATATTATGTAGGCCTATGCCAACAAATTGAGATGTCTAAGAAGTTGAATCAAAATATATCTTTCTTTAACAATTGAAGACAATATTTTTTTCGAAAATATATTAGGCTGCAATGTATCTTAAAGGTGTTTCTTTCTAAACAGATTGTTGTTGTTTTATTTCTTTGTTAACGTTGGCCTATAAGGTTATGTATTGACGCTACTGTGCACACCTGTTTATTATTCTGGCTGAGCTTGAACAACAAGACATGATTGAGGATGATGGTGTAGACCTTGTTTTTGCCCGGTGGTAGGGACATGATAAGCGATCACGACGGAGGCACTGCTTCACATGTTGATTATGTCCCTATACCGCCCTAATGTCCTAGTAGAGATGCTAATATGGTGTGTGTGTGTGTGTGTGTGTGTGTGTGTGTGTGTGTGCGCCTTATTCCTTACAAAAAAAGATTGCAGTTTTGAAACTGCAGTAAAAGTGCAGTAACTGCAGTCAACTGTGGTATTTTGGACCAAGTGATTGCAGTGTACTAGTTATACTGCACTGTAACTGCAGTTACACTGCAACATTTCTGCAGTAAAAAAAAAAACGGTGTTATTTTGGATGCAGTATTTTCAGCCTACTGCAGTGCACTGCAATTATATTGCACACTGACTGCAATCTTTTTTCGTAAGGGATGTCTTGCAGAAAAGATATAGGCCTATGATAAATAAACAAGTAGAATCACGTTGCTCCTGGAATTAAATCAACAGGCTCATCATTTCTATGTTGTTTTTAATAACTTACCTCTGTGCTGGCATGTAGCCTATGATTCTTCAGGGTGTGCTTTGATTAGTTCATGTGTTAAATAAGAAGCACATCAAGTGGCTAGCGGCATACCCAAAGTGCAAAATGACTAGGTTATATTTATGGTGTTGGTTAATAGTGCCCCTCAGAAAAAGCTAGAAGGTGATGGGGTGATGTTTTATGTTGTCATTATTTTTGAGAGATGGTTTGATATATATTTATTAAAGCTTTTGTAAGAGTCGATCAGAAATAGGTTAATTAATGGGTTAGGGCGGCTTCGGGTTTGCATCATCCTGCCTATGTCTCCAAACTGTTTCTCAACCACACGCATGTTAACTTCTGCCTCAGTCTCTCTCTACCACAATAAAGAGCTGCAAATTGAGTCGGCTGGCGATAATAATGAGGCCATATGTTACCAGTCACTGCCCGCGCTGTGCTTGATGTCCAGATGCCAGGAGCGGCGGGCACTCTCTGCGTTTGAGCGTTCTGTCCCCAGCGGAGACTGCGGTCGTTCCCACAGCAGGGGCATGTGCTCTAGAAGCCTGTGTTTGCACGTCGCTTCGAGGCAGCTCTCTTTCTCTAGCGAATGAGTTGAGGAGAGATAGAGAAGAAGGGGAGCTACGGCACAGTAGTGGGAGAGGGGAAGGAGGGGTTGATGTGGAGGGATGGTGATGGTGCAAGCGCTCAAATTGCACACTGTTTAAGTGCGCTCTCCTCTGGCTCTGTGGATTTTACAGTTACTAGTCACGGCAGGAAGCGCACGCTTGCCGCCTGTGCAACTCATGTCAGATGGCACGAGAGTCTAATGAGACTTCATCATCCTGTCTCAGTCCATTTGGGCGAGCCGCAGAAAAACTGTGTCCGTCGTGCAGTGCCAATACCGACAGAGGGCATATTTCCGGACAAGGATGAAAAATAAGTGGGGGAGAGAGAAAGGGGAAACGGGGGAGAGAAACATACACACACACACAGAGAGAGAGAGAGAAAAGGGTTGGCATGTCTGCTTTGAGCTATAGAACAATTTGCCCTGTGAGAGTGAGGCAGGGATCTTGGCCTGGAGGACCCATGGTGCCCTGGTGTGCACTGTGTACATATCAGGGAGGAGAGAGGATTATTGTGTGTGTGTGTGTGTGTGTGTGTGTGTGTGTGTGTGTGTGTGTGTGTGTGTGTGTGTGTGGGGGGGGGGGGGCTGATGGGGGTGTTGGACACTCGTTGGCAAATGTTTGGGAGGGGTCTAGTGAGACCCAGCTGCTGAATAAAAGATAAACGTACTGCTAGGTTGCATCCCAAATTGCACCCTATTCGCTATATAGTGCTCCACTTTAGACCAGGGCCCATAGGACTGGGATTCAATCCGATCACGCTTTGTCTGCTTTTTATAGGCACTGTTTCCACGTTCGCAGACACCACATTCATGGTAAAAGCTGCATATATCGCCTCAATCGGAAATAACATTTATTAAATGGTGCATAGCCGACAAAGCGCGATCAGACTGAATCCCAGCCCTAGTCTAGGAATAACTTGTTGGACCTAGACTTGGAGCTCCGGTACCGCTTGCCGATTGGTAGCAGAGAGAACAGTCTATAACTAAGGTGGCTGGAGTCTTTGACAATTTTTAGGGCCTTCCTTTGACACCGCCTGGTATAGAGGTCCTGGATGGCAGGAAGCTTGGCCCCAGTGATGTACTGGGCCGTACGCACTACCCTTTGTAGTGCCTTGCGGTCGGAGGCCGAGCAGTTGCCATACCAGGCAGTGATACAACCAGTCAGGATGCTCTTGATGGTGCAGCAGTATAACTTTTTGAGGATCTGAGGACCCATTCCAAATCTTTTCAGTCTCCTGAGGGGGAATAGGTTTTGTTGTGCCCTCTTCATGACTGTCTTGGTGTGTTTGGACCATGATAGTTTTTTGGTGTTGTGGACACCAAGGAACCTCTCATCTTGCTCCACTACAGCCCCGTCGTTGGGAATGGGGGCGTGCTCGGTCCTCCTTTTCCTGGAGTCCACAATCATCACCTTTGTCTTGATCACGTTGAGGGAGAGGTTGATGTCGGCAAACTTAATGATGGTGTTGGAGTCGTGCCTGGCCATGCAGTCATGAGTGAACCGGGAGTATAGGAGGGGACTGAGCACGCACCCCTGAGGGGCACCCGTGTTGAGGATCAGCGTGGTGGATGTGTTGTTACCTACCCTTACCACCTGGGGGTGGCCCGTCAGGAAGTTCAGGATCCAGTTGCAGAGGGAGGTGTTTAGTCCCAGGGTCCTTAGCTTACTGATGAGCTTTGAGGGCACTATGGTGTTGAATGCGGAGCTGTAGTCAATGAATAGCATTCTCACATAGGTGTTCCTTTTGTCCAGGTAAGTGTTCTGACTGGTTAAAGAGCGACTGCTCCTAAAAAGCATTGTCTCGTTTAAAAAATGTCCTTTGTGGCATTGATAGGAGTCAGAAACATTTCACGTAGAGTAAACATTTACTACAAAGTGTAAATAGGATAATTTTGTTCATAAAGTCAATCTGGTCCAAAACTGAGATTTTTGAGATGACAGGAAAGAATGGTATGTAACAGAATGAAAGGTAACATAACAGTTTTCCATGGGTTGGGATTATTTGAATCCTGCCCACATGGCCACAGCTGGCAGCACCCAAGTAATCATCAATTCGGAGCACGCCAGTACACGACCCAATTGATATGCCCATGGTCAAATTGGTTTAACATTCAATATCCATATGGGGCTAGTTAGAGACCATCAGTAAATTATACAATGTGCATGGGAAAATATTTTAAAAGAACAGTAGCTCCAAATTTCAATGACTTAAAAACCTCAAACCAACTATAAACTGTAGAAATTAATATACAAATATTGAAAGCATTTAACAAGAGAACTAAAAGATATGCAACATGAAAATATTGTCCCATTTGCATTGTGTAATTTATTGATAGTCCCTTACTATACCCAGAGATGTGTTTGACTTCAGATAGCCTATCAGCCGGTTGAAGCTAATTGGCTAAACAATTTGTCTAACTCTTCCCACCTGCGAACACACACACACTACACCCACATCAACCCTGAAACCAACTCACGTAAGAATTCAGTCATTTCTTAGTGAACCAAATATAAAACTGGTTATGGTAAGGGTTATTTTTATTTTTTATTTAACCAGGTAAAACCCATTGAGGTTAAAAACCTCTTTTGCGAGGGCGACCTGGCAAGAAGGCAAAACATGGAAATAGCAGCGTGTCCATAAAACATTACTGAAAAATACAAAATACACACAAAAGACACAATTAAAGATTAGTAACAACTACAGTTATAACAAACAGTGTTGTCGATCAGAGTCTTTAAAACAGGCAAGGACACTAACTCCCCTAACTTTAAAATCTTCTGAAGCATGTTCCAGGATGAAGGGGCATTATGGGAAACAGATTGTTTCCCCATCTCAGTTCTAGCCTTAGGACAGCAGCGACTGGGAACGAAAAGTGACTGATCTGGTCAGTAAGAAACAGAGACACAAAGGGAGTTGTCCCATCAAAGTGTACCAGTGCTTTAGCCTCCTGGTGGAGAGACAGGTCCATTACACCATAGCATACAGATCACAGTGATGGGTAAGTAATCTAGCGTTGGTAATGAGTCTTAAAGCACCATGATGCACTGTGTCCAGAGTTTTCAAGATACTTGCTGAGCCCTGCGTATAGACAATATCACCAAAATATCATCATAAAAAAAGTGCTTTGAACAAAATCTTTTCTGACTAACACTGAAAAGCAAGATTTGTTCCTGAAATGGAAACCCAATTTCAACTTCCGTTTCTTGGTCAAGTTATTAATGTGAGTTTAAATTTAAACTTTTCTTCTAACCAAATCCCAACATACTTATAGGAGGTGACCCTATCAATTTGCTGGCCTGTTATAGTTAAAATCAGCAAGTGACTCCATCTGTTTACTTTCAGGGAAGAGAAAACCATGAACTTTGTTTTCCTTTCATTAAGCATAAGTTTCAATTGGAAAATCTGCTTTTGAATAACATCAAAGGCCAACTGTAAGTCCTGAAAAGCCTTCTCAATGCTAGATGCGCTAGAATAAATAATTGTGTCATCAGCATACAGATAGAGATTTGCAGAGTCAACAGTCTATATAATTTATATACAGTGTAAAAAGGATCGGACCTAAAATTGAGCCCTGGGGAACTCTTTTTGTAAGCTTTCGAAACTCAGAATAAATGTTTTTTTTGTTACCTTTATTTAACTAGGCAAGTCAGTAAAGAACAAATTCTTATTTTCAATGATGGCCTAGGAACAGTGTCTTGTTTAGGGGCAGAATTACATGTTTTTACCTTGTCAGCTCGGGGATTCGATCTTGCAGCCTTTCAGTTACTAGTCCAACGCTCTAACCACTAGGTTCCATACCGTCCTTAACTACACACTGTGTTCTGTCAGAAAGATAGTTTTGGAACCAATGCATCAACACTTAAACCAACCTTTTTTAGTCTATACAACAGCAGGGCATGGTCAACACTGTCGAAGGACTTCGATAAGTCAATAAAAAGTGAAACACAGTGATTTTTCTTGTCCTGATCATCTAGAATATCACCTACAACCTTACTTACAGCAGTAACTGTACTATGCTTGGTTCTAAAACCCGACAGGAATTGAGATAAAACTGAGTTATTATAAAGAAAGTCTTTCAACTGTGAGTTCACAAGGTTTTCCAAAACTTTTGCCAGTGCAGACAGTTTAGATATGGGATGACAGTTATCCAACTGGAACGGATCTCCACCTTTATGTAAAGGCGTAACATAGGCTGCTTTTCAGACTTTTGGAATGGTATTACTCGCCAATGAAGGAATTTAATATATGAGTGAGGGGCAGCAATGAACTCTGCACCAATTTTTTTTTTTTAAATGGGTTTAATTCATCTGGGCCAGCTGCTTTCTTAATATCAATAGATTTTAGTTCCTTTACAGCTTCTGAAAGCTCAATCTCGGTAAAATTAAATGGATGAATCATAGGCCGGCATGTGGCAATTTCATTCACAGCCTCATTAGAGATGTTAGGAAGGAGTTCATTATCAAATAAATGCCCAGCTTTAGCGAAATGCTCATTAAACATGTCAAGCAGTTTATTATAGTCAGTCACATCCATTGAATTTGAGGTCAATTTCAGCGGAAGACCAGAGGAGTTCGTGTTAGCATTCATGGATTTAATGGTTTTCCATAATTTCGTCGGGTTATTAAGGTTTGCCTTGGTGGATTCGTAATAGAAGCAAGATTTGCATTTCCTTATTAACAAGGTGCACTTATTTCTCAGTGCTCTGATTAACTACCATTCAGTCTGGGAATTACCCTTTCTGGCTTTGGCCCATTGTGTATTTCGTTTATGGATCAAATCAGATAATTCCCCTGTAAACAAGGGATTGTCTCTACCGCTTACCCGGTACTTTTTGAGAGGGGCGTGTTTATCACAGATAGTAGAAAACATAGAATCAAAATAGGAGAATGCCTCTTCGATATCTGGAATAAGTGCAATCCTATCCTAGTTGCATGCATAAAGTTCATGCAGGATTGCCTGCTCACAGAACTGCCTAAAATGTTCGTTTGACTATGAACCGAGAGGGCACTTTGGGGATTTTGGTGTCTCTAATGCAAATCAAATTTTATTTGTCACATGCGCTGAATACTACAGGTGTAGACCTTACCGTGAAATGCTTACTTACAAGCCCTTAACCAACAATGCAGTTTCAATGATCACTTAAATCATTAGCGAAAATACCAACGGCCCAAGTATTTATGAGGATTGTTTGTTAAAATAACATCAATGAGTCTCGTGACTGTATTTATCATTTTAGTAGAATTGAATGTAATGCACAGTCCTCTTATGCCCTCAGAGTTGTGAGATTCCAGTTTAAATCGCCCATAAGGACCATTTCATTTTCCCCCCAACCACACATCAATTCAGCCAGAGAATCCTGGGATTCTACTTTTGCAGATGGAGGTCTATAACGTCCTGTCAAATCAGTCTATAACGTCCTATCAAAGTTCACAGCTTTCGATAACTGCAGCTTCATTGCTAAAAACTCATTAGATAAAGACCTTAGTTCGGTAACCATATATATGTCTTTAATATAGATGGCTATACCTCTACTTTGTCGGTCACATTGTTAAACATTATAACCATCCAAGCCTATAGACTGATTTAGAACATGTTTCTTAAGCCATGTTTCGGACAGTACTAAGACATCTGGGTCAGCAGTGTGAACCCAGACTTTTATCATGTCCAATTTTGGCATCAAACTCCTCACATTAATATGCATCAGTCCCAACCCTGATCTAGTTATAAAATCATTTGGAGTGGGAAGTTCATCAATAGCCAATGGGCCTGGCTTTGGGTGAATGTTTCCTGATCCATAGCCAATGGGCCTGGGTTTGGTTGAATGTTTCCTGATCCATAGCCAATGGGCCTGGGTTTGGTTGAATGTTTCCTGATCCATAGCCAATGGGCCTGGGTTTGGTTGAATGTTTCCTGATCCATAGCCAATGGGCCTGGCTTTGGGTGAATGTTTCCTGATCCATAGCCAATGGGTCTGGGTTTGGGTGAATCTTTCCTGATCCATAGCCAATGGGCCTGGGTTTGGGTGAATGTTTCCTGATCCATAGCCAATGGGTCTGGGTTTGGGTGAATCTTTCCTGATCCATAGCCAATGGGCCTGGGTTTGGGTGAATGTTTCCTGACACCAAAAGCAGAAGAATAATAAAACACCTTGATTTATTTCTTCCTAAAATCGCTCTGCCCTTAGATTATTTAAAATAATCCAAACTATAGTCATCTGATACAACAAACACAGTTTTTAGCCAGCCCAAACCCTGTAGATGAAAACGTTTTATGAGCATGTCACAGTAGGAGTCAAATGGTAACACAATCGGATCACTGAAAGACAAAAGCTGCTATACCATCAGTCAAAGTAGGGTTTAACGGTATCTCTGGGTTAGGGAGATGAGATTGTTTTTGATCATTTAGACTATGCAATGAGCCATAAACCATGTAGGCAGCAATTAAAACCATTTCTACAAAAATACCAATTTTAACCACTGAAACCAACAATTCACTAGTTAGAACGGTCAGCGCGTTCAACAACCGTTGCAGGAATGTACTGACAGGGATTTTACCCAGTGTGTGTGGGTCTGGTCAATGCCCCCAATCGCCTCGCAGTAGGCTACCGCACAGTGAGGCAGAGCGGGCCCAGTAGACCGGTCAATCACCGGTGGCTAGTCCACCTGGCAGGGGTATCCTGGGCTAGGAAGCCCAGCGCATCTAGACGTTATGTCACAGCGCAGATACCAACCCTTCGGCTTCCACCACACATCACAGCAAGGCAAGAGAGGAGTCAGAAGACTCCGCTAGAATGGCGAAATACAGATAAAGAATCTGACCGTGGAGGAGTATCCAAGGCTAGTCGGCCCAACGTGTCTAGACCGTCAGTCACAGCACAGATGTATTCTCTCTCGGCTTTCAGGGAGGGCACCACACCGGCTTTATCTCCTTGTGTAGAAACCAGCAGATGTCAATTTAACACTGATTGCTTTGATCCTGTAGGACATTAGATTTTGCCTGTTGTTTAATGACAACTTTCGCAGCCTTTAACAGTTTTGCTAAGTAATAAAAACTTGTAACACATGAAACAAATAAACAGTGTGACACAACATGCTCAGCAAAACTGCCCTGCCTCCATTTTGATTGAATTGTAGTGGGTGGTAAGGGTTAAGGTAAGGGTTATGGTTTGGAATAGGGTTAAAACATTTAAAAATGTAACAAGTGCCTAGCACTGGGATTGAGGCCTCAATCGTCAGAACCAAAACGTGCCCTCCCTCTATCCCCATCCACAACACCCTAGCAAGCCACGAGCCTTTACGAGATTGTAATAGGCAGCCATGTTGCCGCTAGTAGCCAGTATTGAAGGCATCTCCCGGAGACCTGGGGACATGGACAAACGTCGAAAACTAAAGTTGATCTGGTGTGACCTGGCTGGGAATAACATCCCTTAGGCTACCATCAAGTTTATACAGAGCAGCACCAACTCTCAGGGCTGTATTCAGTCGAATCTGCATTACAGTACTTTTGCATCTAAACATATGACTTCTCTTGTGGCCAGATCAAATCTCAGAACGATTTTGTGTAGTTTAAAAGCTCACTCCTCAGCTTGATGTCCACTGAATCAAATTGCTAGTTTTTCAGTGGTACGGCTGGCTAAGAGGATAGCAGGAGGGCAGTGGCGTGTGTTTGCGAGACAGAGGACCTGAGATCCAGTCTTGGTGTGAGCTGGTGAGGGAGGCAGAGGTATTGTTAAGCTAGCAGCGTTACACCTGCTACATGTGCATGACCGCTCCTGTAGGAATTTTGTTGGCTAATATAAAGAAAGATTTGACATTGCCAAGACAGATCAGGACAAATGCTTCCGCTGTAAGTGTGTAGTCATCAATTTCTGCCCCGCTCTACTCTTGTCTGTGGTCATTGCACAATAATGACTCATATGGCAAGGGTTAGGGTGAACAGGGATAGGACATAACATGGACATCAGAGTTTCCCATAATTCCATTCAGTGTTCGCAGACTTGGGTTCAAAAGTGTTTGTTTTCTTTTCAAATATTTTAATATAGCTAGTTTGTAATCGCTCCCCGTCCCTTACAAATTGGCCATAAACCCTCAGTGATTGCATGTTTGAGGGTTCTGGGTAGGACTGTTTGATTTCATGGTGCCAGATGGGCAGGTGTTTGCACTTTTGGGACAACTCCATTGGTTCCATTGTGCAGGGCAGAAACATACCAGTAGTAGTTGATCCGAGGTCTGGTAGTCAGGTCCATCCAGGTCTGTTAGTGGAGATGGCCCAGGACAGAGTTTTGGAAACCCTGATCTAGAATAGTAAAAAAAAAAAAAGGCCCCCCCATCAGGAATTCAACCATCTACAAGCGCCACACTCTACGAACTGAGCCAAACAGGAATAGAATAGTGAGACATTATCTGATAATCTAGGTGGTAATTTCCTGTGCCACTGCCAATAGCTGTTTAGCTCATCTTGAACTCTTTACTTCTTCAATTCAACAGACTGTATGTACAGGATGCTGTTTAAAGAGAAGACATCTAGTCAGTTACTAAGCGCTTGTAATAACTCCCTGTAAAGTGAGGCTTATAAAAGAGATTAGAGGGTTTAGATAAGACATTTCCCCTTCATGCATCACCTCAGAAGCACTGCAGCGTGTGGGAAGAAAGAGGGACGAGAGAGAGAGAGAGAGAGAGAGAGAGAGATGGGGGGGGGGCAGAAAGAGAGAGGGGGGACAGAGCGAGAAAGAGGGAGGCAGGGAGAGAGAGAGAGGGAGGCAGGTAGAGAGGGGGGGGGGGCAGAGGCAGAGAGTGAAAAACAGAGGCAGGGAGGGAGAGGGGGGGAAGAGGCAGAGTGAAAAACAGAGGCAGAGAGAGAGAGAGGGGTGGAGGCAGAGAGTGAAAAACAGAGGCAGAGAGAAAGAGGGGTGGAGGCAGAGAGTGAAAAACAGAGGCAGGGAGAGAAAGGGAGGGAGGATGATCAAAGAGAATGGCATAATTTCATCTTGCCCCTCTGAAGGAAGGGCCTTGTGAATGGTGAACAGAGTCTATGTGGGTTTATGTCAACACAACTTCCAGAGTTACGGTACCCCATTTCAAACTTCTAAACAGCCAAATACAAACGCGCATGTCAATACTGTGAATTGCATCAAGAGAGAGAAGCATGTGACAAAAATCATGTAGTGGTGCAAAATTCTGGTCATCAACTCAAGACCAGACACCAGGGATCTCAAGACCAGACACTAGGGATCTCAAGACCAGATGCTACGGATCTCAAGACCAGACGCCATGGATCTCAGACACCATGGATCTCAGACACCATGGATCTCAAGACCAGACAAAATGGATCTCAAGATCAGACACTATGGATCTCAAGACCAGACACCATGGATCTCTGACACCATGGATCTCAAGACCAGACACCATGGATCTCTGACACCAGGGATCTCAAGACCAGACACCATGGATCTTAGACACTATGGATCTCAAGATCAGACACTATGGATCTCAAGACCAGACACCATGGATCTCAAGATCAGACACTATAGATCTCAAGACCAGACACCATGGATCTCAGACACTATGGATCTCAAGACCAGACACCATGGATTTCAGACACTATGGATCTCAAGACCAGACACTATGAATCTCAAAACCAGACACTATTGATCTCAAGATCAGACACTATAGATCTCAAGACCAGACACCATGGATCTCAAGACCAGACACCATGGATTTCAGACACTATGGATCTCAAGACCAGACACCATGGATCTCAAGACCAGACACTATGGATCTCAAGACCAGACACTATGGATCTCAAGACCAGACACTATGGATCTCAAAACCAGACACTATGGATCTCAAGACCAGACACCATGGATCTCAAAACCAGACACTATGGATCTCAAGACCAGACACCATGGATCTCAAGACCAGACACTATGAATCTCAAAACCAGACACCATGGATCTCAAGACCAGACACCATGGACCTCTGACACCATGGATCTCAAGACCAGACACCATGGATCTCAGACACTATGGATCTCAAGACCAGACACCATGGATTTCAGACACTATGGATCTCAAGACCAGACACCATGGATCTCAGACACCATGGATCTCAAGACCAGACACTATGGATCTCAAGACCAGACACTATGGATCTCAAGACCAGACACCATGGATCTCAAGATCAGACACTATAGATCTCAAGACCAGACACCATGGATCTCAGACACTATGGATCTCAAGACCAGACACTATGGATCTCAAAACCAGACACCAGGGATCTCAAGACCAGACACTGTGGATCTCAAGACGAGACACATAGTGGCAACAAAAAAAAGCAGCCTTTGGGTGCATTGTTTCCTGCTTGTTTATAGCCTTGTACAGTTCAAGTGCCATCTTGTTGTTTTTGTTGTTGTCCTGAGGTGGAATGTGTACACCAGTCACGATAATAGATGAAAACTCTCTCCGGAGATACAAGGGTCGGCATTTGAGCTCGAGACTTCCACTGCGCTACAGTCTGCACACCATTTGTTGTTGATGAAGAGACATACCCCTCCCCTCTGGATTTCCATGAATCCAATGTTCTGTCCGCTTAGTGAATGGAGATTCCATCGAGTTGAATAGCCATGGGGGGTATCTTGTCCAAAGGCCATGTTTCAGAAAAACAGAGAATATTGCAGTTCCAAGAGTCCCGTTAATAGCAAATCAGTGATCGGAGGTCATTCATCTAATTATCAAGTACATTGGCCAATAGAATGGAGGGAAGTGGTGGCCGGTTTTCCCTTCTTAGTCTCACCAGGATGCACGCTTTACTACCTCTTTTTTGCCTGACTTTACTCTTGGGAAAGATTGGGATGGAGGTACACAAAGAGCCCAGGGCGGATGAGTCGAAGTTGAAGCTGGATTTGAGGGTCGTAACTACTGATCTGATGTTCAAAAAAAGTTAAGATAAACGCCAAAATAATCAGAAAATAACAAAGTTGGGTCGGAGCTTGCATGACGGCAACCATACAGTCCTGCTCCATCTTGTTCCAGACTCTAAGCCAGGGATGGACAACTGGCTTGTAGTAATCATGGTCAAATTTCCAACCACGGGGGCCCATTGATTTTGTAAGTCACTCTCTAACTGCTAATTTCTCTCTCTCTGTTTTATTTGCAAGGTGGAGTGGTTTAAGGCCTGCTCTGACTTCCTGTGTGAGTATGGATGTTGGTACCCAGACTCGCGAGCCACTGCGATGAGTTCAGATTGTTTATGGCCCCCATCCCTGCTCTAAGTGTTTGGCTTTAAAAAGATTCTGCACTCTTAGAAAAAAGGGATTCCAAAAGGGTTCTTCGGCTGTCCCCATAGGAGAACCCTTTTAGTTTCTAGGTGGAACCGTTTCTTGGTTCCATGTAAAACTCTTTTGGCATTCCGTGACACACCTTCTGTGTAAAGGGTTCTACATGGAACCAAAAGGTTTCTTACCTGGAACAAAAAAAGATTATTCAAATGGTTCTCCTATGGGGACAAAGGGTTCTTCCCTTTTAGGTTCTAGAAAGCCACTTTTTTTTCTAAGAGGGTGTACTATACTACCGAAAGTCTTTCGCTCACTTTATTCCCCTAGAGACACTGTAGAAGGATTCTAAGATTAGATCTTTCGTCACTTGAACTAAAGGTTATATCTATTTAAACTGCAGCGAGTCTCCTTAATCAAGCGCTGATGTGGAGTTGAGTTTTACTCGGAATGAAAATCTTTACTTTATTTGTCCCAATAGGTACTTTCTGCCATCTTTTGTGCTCGCGTCATCAGTTCTACTGAGGAGAAAAGAGGGAGAGTTCTTGTGAAGCTGAAGGCCGTACATGACCGTTTATTCTGTTTATTTTAACTTTGGTTGTTGTTGTTGTTGTATAATGCATCTGCAAGGTCTCCCTCGAAGGGAGCGTGCTGAAACTCTAATGACACACACACACTCTAATGCCATTGCCTTTTAGTAGAGCTCAGGGTGATAAAATAAATTTGTTTCACCCAACACACACACACACACACACACACACACACACGCTCCTGATGCCCTCCACGAACCCAAACAGTCTCCGTGCTAAAACTATTCTTCATGGTTTCATGGCCTCTCTCTCTCTCTCTCTCTCTCTCTCTCTCTCTCTCTCTCTCTCTCTCTCTCTCTCTCTCTCTCTCTCTCTCTCTCTCTCTCTCTCTCTCTCTCTCTCTCTCTCTCTCTCTCTCTCTCTTTCCATTCTTCTGTCTCTTTCTGCCCCAACGACATTGCTTATGATCTATATCTTCTTTTCTGTCAAATGAGCAAGGACAAGCAGTTCCCTGTTGGGAAAACTTGCAGCAATTATCTTGTTCTCTTCTCCCTGTAAGTCTTCAGAAACCCCAATGGAAGGCCAAATGTAGGCCTTAAGGATGTACTCTTGGTCTAATGGGTATGGTGTTGTTTTCACGTGCAGGAGACCAGGAGTTTGAATCCCACCAGAATTGTATTTATTACTGCACACTGTTGAAAAAAGTTTTTCAGACCAAAAAAAAAAAAAAAAAAAATGATTGGACAAGTTCCCTCCTCTGTTTTGGACCATTTTCTTCCATTTGGTACCTAATCGTCTTGTGTAGCCAGCCTTCCAAAATCCTGTCTCATTCACTTGACAATTGGCTCTAAGTAGAAATTATGTTTCCCCTCAGGAGAGGCATTTGTGCGGTGATGGGTTGGGGGGGAGGAATTCTTGTTTTGTCTGTGTCTCTTATCGTATCGGACAAAGTTTTTAGTAGCCTATGCAGCATTCGTTTTTGTATATTTTGATGCTAGCTTAATTGGAAACACAATGTCTCTTTGGAACTCCACCCTTGGTTTTATAAATTGATTTAATCTACTACTCAACCCTTTTATCGTCTTTCTATCCAGTCTTTCGAACGGTAAAGTGATAATCGAGGCCTTCCATGGCTAGTTGCCTAGTGAATACGACACAGTAGTGAAATACGTGTAGTCCAACTAGTAATTTAACAAGATTTTTTAAAGTAGCTTAGTGTTAGTTAAATACATTTTCAAATCTTGGTAGTGTTTTCAGCTGTTGGCAAAAAAAATCTAATATAATATGTGTCACGAATCCCATCGAAGGTGGCTCCCCTGCCTGCTCGGGCGGCGCTCGGTGGTCGTCGTCACCGACCTACTAGCCGCCGCTGATCCTTTTTTCCTTTTCGTTTGGTATGTCTTATTGTTTGCACCTGTCCCTCATTTGGTTTTTTGATTTTGGTTATTTAAGCCTGGTTAGCCCGCCCAGTGTTGTGCGGGATTATTTTACGTCAGGTTGTATTTTATCGTTGGATGTGCTGGCGATTTATTACTTGTTATTAATTGCATGCTGTGCACCTATTTTGGGCACTTGGCAATTTACCCACGCCGTTTGAGTTGGCGTTGATCGTATTAGCTTTTTTTGTTCAAAATAAACACGAAGTTCTGTACCTCTGCTCTCTGCGCCTGACTCCTACCACCACTCCTAGCAACACTCTGACAATATGGGTTAAAGGAAGCAACAATTTTCTTTCTTTTTCAGCAGCAGACCTGAATAATTCTCACTTGACATTTTTTGATAGGCTACATTAAACATTCTGTGAACATCTGACTTCTCTCTTTCAATTTGTAGTCTATGACGTTTCAGATTTAGATATGATAGTTTATCACAAAGTAGTTTTGATGTTTTAACTACTATTTTCAAAGTAACTTTAGTTAAATAAACTATATTTTCTGAAGGGTAGATTTAGTGTGGCTTAATTTTTGCTAGTGTGAAGTAATTGGTAACTTAGTAAACTATATTTCCAGGGTTGGTCCCCCGCAACCATTCAAATACATTGGACATTCCACTGATAAATGTGGTGTGGTAGATAAAGCAATGAGGACTAGTGCCTCCAACTCCCCTGGAGAACTTTTGGGATTGAGAATCAGTTTAACCAGCCATGCTCAAATCAGCTAACCCAGACCAGTCCCATATGACTTACTGTTTTTCCTACCGGTAAATTATGGCACAAATATTTTGGGATATTCATTTAGACTTCCTTAACTTCTTTCTTTAGACTTTTTACAAGGTTTCCGGTGGGATTGATCTTGTAGCATTTCTCAATGTCATTCACCATCATGTATGTGATGTATAGCAGTGGTGGTCGGTGCCGTTTTAAGATGAGGGAGGACACATTTATTTTTTCTTGAGCATGGCCTTATTTCTATTACAGCATATTGGATGACTGTCATTCATATTCCATTCAACCAGCTCAATGTAACATTGATAAGTGTAGGCTACTACATGATACTCTAGTTTTCCCTATACCCATCATGAGGTTGCTACAACCTACCCTGTGAATGAAAGTTTACAACGTAGGTGCACACATAGGTCGAGAGACAAATGTGAGGTGACAGACAGTGACACATGGACAGACGGTGACACATTCAATACCGTCTTGCACACTCTTGCTTGCATCTAGCTGATCTAGGGTGTAATCATTAGTCCAGCAGTTTCAAATGAGAGTTTCTATTGGACAAATTCAGGTATGTTTATCCCCGTTTCGTTTGCTTTTGATTAAGAAACGTTTTTCAACAGAATCGGCGTAATGAATACACCCCTGATCACAGATAAACACGGTTTATGCCTCCCGAGTGGCGCAGCGGTCTAAGGCACTGCATCGCAGCTCTTAAAGCATCACTACAGTTTGATCCCAGGCTGTGTCACAGCCGGCCGTGACCGGGAGACCCATGAGGCGGTGCACAATTGGCCAGCGTAGTCCAGGTTAAGGGAGGGTTTGGCCGGCTGGGATTTCCTTGTCCCATCGCGCTCTAACGACTCCTTGTGGAGGGCCGGGCGCCTGCAAGCTGGACGGTGTTTCCTCCAACACATTGGTGCGCCTGGCTTCCGGGTTAAGCGAGCAGTGTGTCGAGAAGCAGTATGGCTTGGCAGGCTCTCAACCTTCGCCTCTCCCGAGTCCGTACGAGAGTTGAAACTGAAAATTTTGATAATCTCTCTCTCTATCTCTCTCTTGCTTCTCCTTCATTTTGGAATAAATGAATTTGTTCAAAAAATGTTATGCACTGCAGTGCTAACTAGCTGTAGCTTATGCTTTCAGTTCTAGATTCATTATCTGATCCTTTGATTGGGTGGACAACATGTCAGTTCATGCTGCAAGAGCTCTGATAGGTTGGAGGACGACCTCCAGAGGTTGTCATATCTACTGTGTAGGTCTATGGAATGGGGTGCGAACCATGAGCCTCCTAGGTTGTGTATTGAAGTCAATGTACCAAGGGGAGGACAGAAGCTAGCTGTCCTCTGGCTACACCATGATGCTACCCTGCAGAGTGCTGTTAAGGCTACTGTAGACCATTGCAAAACAGTGTGTATTAGTGAATTATTTGGTGACGTGTGAATATAGTTAGTCTAGTTTTATCTAAAAAGGATAACTTTTTAAATGTTTTAAAATTGTTATTTTTATGAAGTTCACTGATGAGGGTTCTCCCCTTCCTCCTCTGAGGAGCCTCCACTGGTGTATAGGCCTAATACTGAATGCCAAGCAAACGCCATTGTAATGCTGTGCAGCTGGAGTATTCTCTTCATATAGCTGCCCACAGGCATAATGCTCTTTTAGCTCTTACAGTAAGAGCAAACAAAGGCTTCTGGAAGTGAGCAGACTGCTGATGTCATTTCTACACAACTCAAAAGGCATGGGCTCTACCAGGAGCTACAGTAAGTCACACAGAGACAATGAGAGAAGGTTTTCTCCACGTTGATATGAGCAGACAAATCGCTCCCAGGGAATCTGTGGATTGAGCAGTTCTGTATTATATGACTGCTTCCTTGTTCCTCTGAGCATCTAAAAGGAAGTGTCCACTTGTGTTATTACTGCTTGTTATCATATACGCAAGCCGTGGCATGAGAATGTTCATCCTTACATTTATTCTCTTTCTACACCCCACCCTCTTTCTCCCTTTCCCTCTCCCCCTCCCCTTGCTTTCTCCCTCTCCCACTCCCCTCTCTTTCTCCCTCTCCCCCTCCTTCTCCCTCTCCCCGCCCCTCTCTCCCTCCCCTCTCTTTCTCCCTCTCCCCCGCCCTCGCTCCCTCCCCTCTCTTTCTCCCTCTCCCCCTCCCCTCTCTTTCTCCCTCTCCCCTCTCTTTCTCCCTCTCCCCCTCCCCTCTCTTTCTCCCTCTCCCCCGCCCTCTCTCCCTCCCCTCTCTTTCTCCCTCTCCCCCTCCCCTCTCTTTCTCACTCTCCCCCTCCCTTCTCTTTCTCCCTCCCCTCTCTTTCTCCCTCCCCTCTCTTTCTCCCTCTCTTTCTCCTTCCCCTCTCTTTCTCCCTCTGCCCCTCCCCTCTCTTTCTCCCTCTCCCCCTCCCCTCTCTCTCATTCTTTCTGATAGGCTCCAATTATCAACTGCAGGTGTGAAGTAGACGTGTTCTGACACCTTGGCAACCAGCAATCACAATCCATCCGTCTGTCTGCTGAAGGATACACTTGCTCGTTAAACACCACCTGGAGTGTCTCTTCTGTTCAACCCCCCCAGTTTACTCAGTGAATGGTGGACAACGCTGGTGGATGGTGGACGACGCTGGTGGATGGTGGACGACGCTTCTTCTTGAGTCTTTTCCAGTAAAATTTCAACAAACAAATTGTATCACAAAGATGCGACTGAACTGTCCCCCCATGTGGAGTGTGATTAGCGTGTTTATTGTGCTCGTACCCATTTGGGAGATGGGCTGCTCTGGCCTGACCTTGAACTCAGTGCCCCTGCATCAGGTCAGGATGTACCAAAGGAGCGGCGAAGAGGGGGCACACCACAGGCAGAGGCGCAGCTGGGTGTGGAATCAGTTCTTTGTGCTGGAGGAGTACATGGGGGACGAGCCACTCTACGTGGGCAAGGTAAGAGTTTCTGGGGTGTATTACTACAGTAAATAGGTGGATGTGTGACTGTGCTAATATGGAAAACGTACAGGTCGATTGGGTGAAGTACATAAATATAAAAAAGGAGTTCGTGCTACTTGTGTTAACCAATATTTCTGTACGTTTTTATGCATTTGTTAGAGACGTGAATTCACAGGAAGGATATATGAGGAACAGAGAAACGGTGTTTCAGAGAGTCTTGAGTTCACAGGCTTTCGCCCATCTCCGTGATCTGCATGTGTAAAAAAAAAAAAACTCTTGATATAAGACTGCAAGAAGAGTACAGAAGTTTTTTTTTTAAATAGCAGGGTAAAAACAAGTTTAGGGGTTTATTTAGTGAGAAGAAACTTTCAGAAGGTTTGCTCATAGAGCTGACAGTATCCCCGTTCTACATGACAGACGACCATACCCCATCTGCAAAAATGGCTTTCTATCTGAACACTCTGTAACATTGCATCCTCCTGAACCAGGCCCCTGGTGTCCACTTACGTCTCCTGCTTAAGGTCTGACAACAATTCTGGTTTTTGATAGGGCACCTCCAACATGAAGTAATGAATGGACTTCAGTGATACGTGATTGTGGCAGCTAAACCGAATGGCTGGTACATATATCCACCAGGAAGAGGAAGCTCTGATTGTTACACAATACAAGGGGGGGGGCCGTTCCTTCGGTTAATTTATCTTTCTTTGGGGTCGGCAGTGTGCTAGGGACCCCATGCTACTCCCTCAGTGCATGGTCCCGTGTGGCTCTGTTGGTAATGTATGGAGCTTGCAACGCCAGCGTTGTGGGTTAGATTCCCATGGGGGGACCAGTACGGTGAAAAAAAGTCTGAAGATGTTTCCACTCACTACTGTAAGTTGCACTGGATAAGAGCTTATAACAACAACAAAAAATGCAATAATACCAGAGATAATACTTCAATGACTATTGTTGAATGGCACTGAGTTGGCAAATCAGAGGCATTGTAAAGCTACGTACAGCAACAGGGAGGTCTGTATCAGCTACGAAGACTGAAGATCCTTCCAATTAGCAGGAATGACACAGGCTGTATAAGAATTTACACATTTATTCTTATCTCTTAATCAACTCTACCATAGGCTATAGAAAATAAAGACGGGTACTTAAACGGTGACATTTTGTTATTAAGGCTCACGCTTATTCTCGTTTTACGATCTGAAAGAAAAACAGAACAGCAACTGCAGCAGAGTCCTCTGGAACGCGACTGAGAGTATATTTGATTCGCCAACCCAGTCAAATATGCGCTGACGAGTATGTTGCTATCAAAGCCTTTCTTTATCTATTCGATTGCTTTCAGTATTCACACAGCTCTCATATGTAGATGGCAAGGGGCATACAGATGAACATGTCTCTTTCATTTGTGAATTCGAGAGGTTGTTTGAGCACGCGTGTCTCTCATGGCGGGGGTGAATCTAACGAGCGATGCCTTACACATAAATGAATCTTGAACATGAAAAGGGGAGGACAACACTAGGAAGCCAAGAACGTAACCATTTCTGCAGTTCTGAGCCCCTTAGTCTCTTCTGAACTTATTTAAATCCTTTCAGTCAGCGTATTGTCAGGCCTCGGGATACAAACCTAAATATCAGTCAGGGTATTGTCAGGCCTCGGGATACAAACCTAAATATCAGTCAGGATATTGTCAGGCCTCGGGATACAAACCGAAATATCAGTCAGGATATTGTCAGGCCTCGGGATACAAACCTAAATATCAGTCAGGATATTGTCAGGCCTCGGGATACAAACCTAAATATCAGTCAGGATATTGTCAGGCCTCGGGATACAAACCTAAATATCTGTCAGCGTATTGTCAGGCCTCGGGATACAAACCTAAATATCAGTCAGCGTATTGTCAGGCCTCGGGATACAAACCTAAATATCAGTCAGCGTATTGTCAGGCCTCGGGATACAAACCTAAATATCAGTCAGCGTATTGTCAGGCCTCGGGATACAAACCTAAATATCAGTCAGGATATTGTCAGGCCTCGGGATACAAACCTAAATATCAGTCAGGATATTGTCAGGCCTCGGGATACAAACCTAAATATCAGTCAGGATATTGTCAGGCCTCGGGATACAAACCTAAATATCAGTCAGGATATTGTCAGGCCTCGGGATACAAACCTAAATATCAGTCAGGATATTGTCAGGCCCCGGGATACAAACCTAAATATCAGTCAGGATATTGTCAGGCCTCGGGATACAAACCTAAATATCAGTCAGGATATTGTCAGGCCTCGGGATACAAACCTAAATATCAGTCAGGATATTGTCAGGCCTCGGGATACAAACCTAAATATCAGTCAGGATATTGTCAGGCCTCGGGATACAAACCTAAATATCAGTCAGGATATTGTCAGGCCTCGGGATACAAACCTAAATATCAGTCAGCGTGTTCTCAGGCCTCAGGATACAAACCTACTTCAATGTGTTGAACTATACTATTTTTACTGACTGACAAAGGATTGCCACCCTACAGATGTTTACAATTCAAAATGTACAACACAATGTAAGGTTAAGGTAGAGCATAGAGATAGATGTATTCTCTGTAGAGCTAATCTGCAGTTGTCATAAATATATTTAAATATTTTATAATACATATACAGTATATTGTTTGGTGTAGTTTACAGTATATGTTATTAGGTGTAGTTTACAGTACATATTGTTAGGTTTAGTTTACAGTATATGTTATTAGGTGTAGTTTACAGTATATATTTTTAGGTTTAGTTCACAGCATATATTTGTAGGCTTAGTTCACAGCATATATTGTTAGGTTTAGTTTACAGCATATATTGTTAGGTGTAGTTTACAGTATATATTGTTAGGTTTAGTTCACAGCATATATTTGTAGGCTTAGTTTACAGTATATGTTATTAGGTTTAATTTACAGCATATATTGTTTAGTTTACATTATATGTTATTAGGTATAGTTTACAGCAGGTTGTCAAGTGTAGTTTACAGTATGTTGTCAGGTGTAGTTTACAGCATATATTGTCAGGTGTAGTTTACAGCATGTTGTCAGGTGTAGTTTACAGCAGGTTGTCAGGTGTAGTTTACAGCATATATTGTCAGGTGTAGTTTACAGCAGGTTGTCAGGTGTAGTTTACAGCATGTTGTCAGGTGTAGTTTACAGCATATATTGTCAGGTGTAGTTTACAGTATATGTTGTCAGGTGTAGTTTACAGTATATGTTGTCAGGTGTAGTTTACAGCAGGTTGTCAGGTGTAGTTTACAGTAGGTTGTCAGGTGTAGTTTACAGCAGGTTGTCAGGTGTAGTTTACAGTATATGTTGTCAGGTGTAGTTTACAGCAGGTTGTCAGGTGTAGTTTACAGCAGGTTGTCAGGTGTAGTTTACAGTATATGTTGTCAGGTGTAGTTTACAGCAGGTTGTCAGGTGTAGTTTACAGTATATGTTGTCAGGTGTAGTTTACAGTAGGTTGTCAGGTGTAGTTTACAGCAGGTTGTCAGGTGTAGTTTACAGTATGTTGTCAGGTGTAGTTTACAGCAGGTTGTCAGGTGTAGTTTACAGTATGTTGTCAGGTGTAGTTTACAGTATGTTGTCAGGTGTAGTTTACAGTATGTTGTCAGGTGTAGTTTACAGTATGTTGTCAGGTGTAGTTTACAGCATGTTGTCAGGTGTAGTTTACAGTATATGTTGTCAGGTGTAGTTTACAGTATGTTGTCAGGTGTAGTTTACAGTATATGTTGTCAGGTGTAGTTTACAGTATATGTTGTCAGGTGTAGTTTACAGTATGTTGTCAGGTGTAGTTTACAGCAGGTTGTCAGGTGTAGTTTACAGCATGTTGTCAGGTGTAGTTTACAGTATGTTGTCAGGTGTAGTTTACAGCAGGTTGTCAGGTGTAGTTTATAGTATATGTTGTCAGGTGTAGTTTACAGCAGGTTGTCAGGTGTAGTTTACAGTATATTGTCAGGTGTAGTTTACAGTATATTGTCAGGTGTAGTTTACAGCAGGTTGTCAGGTGTAGTTTACAGTATATGTTGTCAGGTGTAGTTTACAGTATGTTGTCAGGTGTAGTTTACAGTATATGTTGTCAGGTGTAGTTTACAGTATATGTTGTCAGGTGTAGTTTACAGCAGGTTGTCAGGTGTAGTTTACAGCATGTTGTCAGGTGTAGTTTACAGCAGGTTGTCAGGTGTAGTTTACAGCAGGTTGTCAGGTGTAGTTTACAGCAGGTTGTCAGGTGTAGTTTACAGTATGTTGTCAGGTGTAGTTTCTGCCACATTGCGTATGCCTATCCAGTCCTTTTAGAACTGCAAAGGGATAATCAAGAGTGACCTTGGATAGGTGGTTGGGGCTAGAGGCTAAGGGTCAGTTTGGGATTGGGCCATTTCGGTTTTGTTTACTGAGTTAACTCTGCCTGTCTTCATCCAGATGGCTTGTCTGTCGGCAATTGGAGCATATAGCAGACACTGTGTTTTGTGTTCTGGAGTCAGCGGATGGCTGTTCTGGTACTCAACATTTTTCCCTTGTTGACCACTCCACCTTTCCTTCCCCTTCAACTCCAATCCACCTGGGTTTCACATTCATGTTACAGTGGACACCGAGTCTTCCCTCAGCCCCCCCCCCCCCCAAGTAGAGGCATATAGCACTTAGCCTATATCGAAGTGCTCTAAAAGTCTGCTCTAGTGCTGAGCGGTGTTACAGTACTACATAGAGACATGACAACATGGAACTCTATTCCACATCAGCTAACTGATGCAAGCAGTAGAATCAGATTAAAAAACAAAAAGATAAAAATACACCATATGGAACAGCGGGGACTGTGAAGAGACACACACAGAGGCACAGACACATGCATACACAAACAGATGCTATATCACACGCACTCTACACACACGGACACCTGGATTTTGTATTGTAGATACAGTATGTGGTACTAGAGTAGTGGAAACAGTTTGGGGAAGGCCCTTTCCTGTTTCAGCATGACAATGCCCCCCGTGCACAAAGCGAGGTCCATACAGAAATGGTTTGTCGAGACCGGTGTAGAAGAACTTGACTGGCCTGCACAGAGTCCTAACCTCAACCCCATCGAACACCTTTGGGATGAATTGGAACGCCGACTGCGAGCCAGGCCTAATCGCCCAACATCGGTGCCTGACATCACTAACGTTCTTGGAGCTGAATGGAAGCAATTCCCCGCAGCAATATTCCAACATCTAGTGGAAAGCCTTCCCAGAAGAGTGGAGGCTGTTATAGCAGCAACAGGGGGGACCAACTCCATATTAATAACCATGATTTTGGAATGAGATGTTCAACGAGCATGTGTCTACATACTTTTGATCATGTAGTGTAACTGCCTTAATATTGCTGGACCCCAGGAAGAGTAGCTGCAGGAACTAATGGAGATGTTTTAATAAATACAAATACTGGTGGTATATATATATAGGACCGTGACTGCCTGAGAGATGCATCACCAGGACGGGAGGCAATCGTCTGCGTTGGGTTTGTCATTTTTTTCCAGGCAGTCGAGTCATGCTCGATATTGTGGTCATAGAGTCGTGGTCAACTTCAACTGACTCCAAAATGACTGGTATTTAGTCAGGATCATTATGACACGATTATGACATACATGCTCACGACAAGACTTTATTATGGCATCATAATGCATTAGACCCGTAGGCTGTAACAACAGTGTTACCAAAGTAACAACCTGGATACAGTGTTCCTACAGAGCTGCTCTGGCCCATTATCAGAAGCTCATTCTAGGCTTAGTCAGAGTCATCACAAAGCACAGTGGGGCGTGGGGGAGGGGGGGGTTGAGTCTTGGTGGCATTCAGCCCACAAAAGACACGAGTGCCTCGACATTGAGACTCGAGGGGGATCATTGAAAATCCAAAATGACTGCTCATGGACAGACATGAGCACTCGTTGTAATTGACTCATTTTACCTCAATTCTTGAAATTAATTGAGGTAAAATGGCATTTAGTTTTTAAGCGCCATATACATGGAACAAATTACTGGAATACGCTACAATTGGACACACACTAGTGCCTTTCGGAAATGACATGTTCACAGAGGAAATTACATTTTATAATATTTTTTGTAATTTTATTTCTCATGCTCCTGCCTTTGATTGTTATAATTGTGTCTTTAATTCCTTATTCCAATAGCATTTTGTGAATCAGGGATGCTTTGTAAAAGAGACATTGGTCTCAATGGGATGGAACATAATTGCCTGAGCCCGTCAGAAGTAAAGGAAGTGAGACAAAACAAGCTCAAAAGAGTCTCGCAGCCAGTCACCCTAACCTGTCAGTCGAGTTCCCACAGATCATACGCACTTGAATTTCCATTCATTCGACTCAATTGTCTGAAGACAAGGACCAAGTGGAGTGTTCCTCACAACAAACAACTCACGGGTCTCTTGTAGATATTTTTGTCTTTGGGTCGTTCCACAAAAAGAGTGTCTTTTGCATCCCTTTGATATTTTTAGTAAAAATTGTGCATCAATAGTGAATTTTAAAAGCCTGTTATATTAAATGAAGAGCCCTTTAATATAGACCACATGGAGATTTAAATAAACCAGATTTTATTTAAATATGAATAAAGACTTGCTAAAGTGCCAAAATTCAGATTTTTGACATTTATTTATTTCATTTATGTTTGTCCCTCATTTTAAGGTCAACCCTGTGGCGTGAACTGAACTCTTGTTTTAATATGGTGAAACTATTCCTTTTTCAATATTGTTAACATTATGATAATGCCCTTTTAGTGTAAGAGCTGTTTGAAAAGACCTGCTGAAATTTCTGCCTGTTTTGGTGGGATGGAGTTTTGGCCTGCCTGATGACATCAACAACATTTTAACCAATCTCATGTCACATTGCATTTGGGGAACCATTTTATTTCAAATTGAATCAAATCAAATTGTATTAGTCACATGCGCCGAATGCAACAGGTGAAATGCTTACTTACGAGCACCTAACCGACAGCGCAGTTTAAAAAAATATGGATAATAATAAGAGATAAAAGTAACAAGTAATTAAAGAGGAGCAGTAAAAAATAACAATTTAACCTCTCTGCTGTATGTGGGACGCTAGCGTGCGCTAGCGTCCGATTTCAAAAAGGCTTTACAGCTAAAGCATAACATTAGATTATGTTAGGACAGCGCCTAAACAAGAAAAACCACACAGCCATTTTCCAAGCAAGGAGAGGCGTCACAAAAAACAGAAATACAGCTAAAATTAATCACTAACCTTTGATGATCTTCATCAGATGGCACTCATAGGACTTCATGTTACACAATACATGTATGTTTTGCTCGATAAAGTTCATATTTATATCCAAAAACCCCATTTTACATTGGCATGTAATGTTCAGAAATGTTTTGCCTCCCAAAACTTCCGGTGAATGAGCACATCAATTTACAGAAATACTCATCATAAACGTTGATAAAATATTCAACAGTTATTTAAAGAATTATAGATACACTTCTCCTTAATGCAACCGCTGTGTCAGATTTCAAAAAAGCTTTACGGCGAAAGCAAATTTTGCAATAATCTGAGTACAGCGTTCAGACACGAAACCAAACCCGCCATTTTGTGGAGTCAACAAAACTCAGAAATAAAATTATAAATATTCACTTACCTTTGATGATCTTCATCAGAATGCACTCCCAGGACTCCCAGGTCCACAATAAATGTTTGTTTGGTTCGATAAAGTCCATAATTTATGTCCAAATACCTCCTTTTGTTCACGCGTTCAGTCCACTACTCCAAATGCAGGAAGCGAGAGCAAATGTCACGACGTAAAGTCAAAAAAAGTTATATTTACATTTGTAGAAATATGTCAAACGATGTATAGCATCAATCTTTAGGACGTTTTTAACATAAATCTTCAGTCATATTCCAACCGGACAATTCCAATGTCTTCAGAAAAGAAAAGGAACACAGCTAACTCTCACGTGAGGGCGCGCCTCTGAGCTCATGTCATTTCCTCCCTCATCAACTTCCAGGCCCCCTTGTTCGCTCCATATTCACAGTAGAAGCATGAAACAATGCTATAAAGACTGTTGACATCTAGTGGAAGCCTTAGGAAGTGCAAAATGAACCCTAAGTCACTGTGTACTGGATAGGGATTCACTTGAAAAACTACAAGCCTCAGATTTCCACACTTCCTGGTTGTATTTCTCTCAGGTTGTTGCCTGCCATATGAGTTCTGTTATACTCACAGACATCATTCAAACAGTTTTTGAAACTTCAGAGTGTTTTCTATCCAAACCTACTAATGATATGCATATCCTACCTTCTGAGCCTGAGTAGCAGGCAGTTTAATTTGGGCACACCTTTCATCCAGACGTCAAAATACTGCCCCCTACCCTAGAGAAGATATACAGGGGGGTGCTGGTAGAGAGTCAATGTGCGGGGGCACCGGTTAATTGAGGTAGTATGTACATGTAGGTAGAGTTAATTAATTAAAGTGACTACGCATAGATGACAACAGAGAGTGGCAGTGGTGTGGAGGGGGGGGGGGCAATGCAATGGTCTGTGCAGCATTGTATGTCAACATTCTTAAGCCCTTTCTCCAGTCTACATCAAGTCTACATAAAGCCCTTTCTCCAATCTACATCAAGCCCTTTCTCAAGTCTACATCAAGCCCCTTCTCAAGTCTACATCAAGCCCCTTCTCCAGTCTACATCAAGCCCTTTCTCCAATCTACATCAAGCCCTTTCTCCAATCTACATCAAGCCCTTTCTCCAATCTTCATCAAGCCCTTTCTCCAATCTACATCAAGCCCTTTCTCCAATCTACATCAAGCCCTTTCTCCAATCTACATCAAGCCCTTTCTCCAGTCTACATCAAGCCCTTTCTCCAATCTACATCAAGCCCTTTCTCCAGTCTACATCAAGCCCTTTCTCCAATCTACATCAAGCCCTTTCTCCAATCAACATAAATTGTTTTGGGAAGTTCCAAGTCATAACTAGATAAGGATTGTACCTAGTTTCAGCGAACTGCTGCATCTTTTCTACTTTAGAACTCTTCAGTCTGATTTCGGGGCTCTTGTGTTTGTTTGTCATTTATCTGTTGATTTTAAAATGGCAATATATCACCGTGGACAACAATTTGGTATGACTGTTTGTGCCTAACTATTTTCTGACTCTGACAGCCTTCTGTGATTGTGATATATACTGAACAAAAAGATAAACGCAACATGTAAAGTCTTGGTCCCATGTTTCATGAGCTGAAATAAAAGATCCCAGAAATGTTTCCAGATCTTCAAAAGCTTATTTCTCTCAAATGTTGATGCACAAATGTGTTTAAATCCCTGTTAGTGAGCATTTCTCATTTGCCAAGATAATCCATCCATCTGACAGGTGTGGCATATCAAGAAGGTGTGGCATATCAAGAAGCTGATTAACAGCTGGATCATTACACAGGTGCACTTTGTGCTGGGGACAATAAAAGGCCACTCTAAAATGTACAGTTTTGCCACACAACACAATGCCACGTCTCAAATTTTGAGGGAGAGTGCAATTGGCATGCTGACTGCAGGAATGTCCAACAGAGCAGGGGTGCTGAGGAGTATTTCTGTCTGTAATACTGTAATAAAGCCCTTTTGTGGGGAAAAACTCATTCTGATTGGCTGGACCCGGCTCCCCAGTAGGTGGGCCTATGCCCTCCCAGGCCCACCCATGGCTGTGCCCTTGCTCAGAAGTGGAATCCATAGTTTAGGGCCTAATTTATTTAAATTGATTGATTTCATTCTATGAACTGTAACTCAGTAAAATCGTTGAAATTGTTGCATGTTGTGTTTTTATATATTTTTTCTGTATAATTTATCTTTTTGACTGTATATGCCTTGATGAATCATATGCATATTTCCCAATGCTGGAACCCCACTGCTAAAAGCAGCTACCAAGACCAAGAGGGTCTCTGAACCTCTCCACGTCTCCATACCGATCTGATTACCTGATTGCAAGGTGACTGGAATTAGTGTCAGTAGTAACCTTGTCAATGGCTGGTTAATATGTATACTACATGGTGGGCTGCAACCTTAATAAGACAGCTGAAGCCGAGTTTAATATCGTGCCGCAATTATTAAAACATGCGCCCTCCGGGTCTCAAGAGGGCGCTAAGTAATATTGATAGTTATTATGGATGCGCATGGCTGGAGAATATGTAAGTCACTAAGGGGGTTGTAATTATTATAGGGCCTTGCTAGCAAGGGCTGTAGCCTGAGCCAGGATCCGTAGCAGTTAATTGGTGCACTTGGCATTTGAGGGTATTTCCCTTGGGGAATGTAAACCCAAGCTTCGGTCACTTTTAAAGCGGCGTACAAACTCAAACACAGAGTTAAACTTCCCAAGTTAATGTTTATATAGTCACAGCAGGCTGGTATTTTTATTTTTAATTAACCTGTATATGTCCACTTCCTCCAATAAGCCTAAAATAAAAAGCTCTTTCAAAATGGATACAGTTTGGCCTGAGCTAATCGCATTTTCCCCTATCCTCCCCTTGATGGTCCATTCCCTCTCGAGGGGAAGCCATTTTCCCCTATCCTCCCCTTGATGGCCCATTCCCTCTCGAGGGGAAGCCATTTTCCCCTATCCTCCCCTTGATGGCCCATTCCCTCTCGAGGGGAAGCCATTTCCCCCTATCCTCCCCTTGATGGCCCATTCCATCTCGAGGGGAAGCCATTTTCCCCTATCCTCCCCTTGATGGCCCATTCCCTCTCGAGGGGAAGCCATTCTACCCCAACCACCCAACCTCCCAACCTTCCTCTACTCCAGAGTACAGGAGGTTTGTGGCACCTTAATTGGGGAGGATGGGCTTATGGTAATGGCTGGAGCAGAATTAGTGGAATGGTATCAAATACATCAAACACATGGTTTCCATGTGTTTGATGCCATTCCATTTGCTCCGTTCCAGCCATTATTATGAGCCGTCCTCCCCTCACCAGCCTCCACTGATCCAACGTTTAGACAATTGAAGCCAGCCTCCCCACCACCACTGGAAAAAAGCATGTCAGTCAATACGGGCGAGTGCAGATTAAATATGTGTTCCCTACTCCACATTAATGATTCCCCCTCTCACACTCTCATCCTCACCACATTAATGATTCCCCCTCTCACCCTCTCACCCTGACCACATTAATGATTCCCCCTCTCACCCTCTCACCCTCACCACATTAATGATTCCCCCTCTCACCCTCTCACCCTCACCACATTAATGATTCCCCCCTCACCCTCTCACACTCACCACATTAATGATTCCCCCTCTCACCCTCTCACCCTCACCACATTAATGATTCCCCCCTCTCACCCTCTCACCCTCACCACATTAATGATTCCCCCTCTCACCCTCTCACCCTCACCACATTAATGATTCACCCTCTCACCCTCTCACCCTCACCACATTAATGATTCCCCCTCTCACCCTCACCACATTAATGATTCCCCCCTCTCACCCTGATTTTCAGAAAGGTGAAATCAAACAAACTGAGATAGTAGGGTATAAAAATAAACAATTAAAAAGTGAAAAAAGTGAAAAGATTGTTTGTGCTCCCTTAGTTAATTTCATGTTCTGGATCAACAAGCACCCCTCCCACCCCACAATCCTCTTTGGAGTGTTTCCCAACATGTGAAATGTAACACTGGGTCTTTTAATGTAGCTGCCAGCCTCTGGGCTGCTCCACCATTTAATGTAGCTGCCAGTCTCTGGGCTGCTCCACCATTTATCTAGCTGCCAGTCTCTGGGCTGCTCCACCATTTAATGTAGCTGCCAGTCTCTGGGCCGCTCCACCATTTAATGTAGCTGCCAGTCTCTGGGCTGCTCCGCCATTTAATGTAGCTGCCAGTCTCTGGGCCGCTGCACCATTTAATGTAGCTGCCAGTCTCTGGGCCGCTCCACCATTTAATGTAGCTGACAGTCTCTGGGCCGCTCCACCATTTAATGTAGCTGCCAGTCTCTGGGCTGCTCCACCATTTATCTAGCTGCCAGTCTCTGTGTTACTCCTCCAGTCTCCGGGCTGCTACACCAGTCTCTGGGTTACTCCTCCAGTCTCTGGGTTACTTCTCCAGTCTCTGGGCTGCTCCTCCAGTCTCTGGGCTGCTCCTCCGGCCTCTGGGTTACTCCTCTAGTCTCTGGGCTGCTCCACCAGTCTCTAGGCTGCTCCTCCAGTCTCTGGGCTGCTCCACCAGTCTCTGGGCTGCTCCTCCAGTCTCTGGGCTGCTCCACCAGTCTCTGGGCTGCTCCTCCAGTCTCTGGGCTGCTCCTCCGCCCTCTGGGTTACTCCTCTAGTCTCTGGGCTTCTCCACCAGTCTCTGGGCTGCTCCACCAGTCTCTAGGCTGCTCCTCCAGTCTCTGGGCTGCTCTTCCAGTCTCTGGGCTGCTCCTCCAGTCTCTGGGCTGCTCCACCAGTCTCTGGGCTGCTCCTCCAGTCTCTGGGCTGCTCCTCCGGCCTCTGGGTTACTCCTCTAGTCTCTGGGCTGCTCCACCAGTCTCTGGGCTGTTCCACCAGTCTCTAGGCTGCTCCTCCAGTCTCTGGGCTGCTCCTCCAGTCTCTGGGCTGCTCCACCAGTCTCTGGGCTGCTCCACCAGACTCTGGGCTGCTCCACCAGTTTCTAGGCTGCTCCTCCAGTCTCTGGGCTGCTCCTCCAGTCTCTGGGCTAATCCACCAGTCTCTGGGCTGCTCCACCATTTATCAGAGCAGCAGATGAAAGTCATCAGGTTGGCAATCACCAGCACTTTCTCCTGGCTCATCTTCGAGTGCCACTGCAACAGCCATTCTCTCTCACAGAGACACCACACACACACACACACACACACACACACTGACACACACACACACACACACACACACACACACACACACACACACACACACACACACACACACACACACACACACACACACACACACACACACACACACACAAACTAATAATGGAGCAAATGAATAGTCTGCCTTTGATATAATTAGGTAGATGGGCTGGTGGCTGTGGTATGAACAAGTTCGTTTAATTCAAGCCAGCAGAGCTCTTTATGTGCCGAAAACGATATGAGCAGACATTTCTGATTCTAACGGCGATGATAAAAGGATAAAAGCTCTGGATTTCATTCGAATGGAGCAGTACCATAAAGCAGTACAATACTATTTGCATTTATATAGCTAGCACCCTTGAGGCGTTCATTTATTCACCCCCCCAAAATATAAGCCAAAAGAATTTCAGACAATGAGACTGCAAGCACACAAGAGTCCAGTGAATCAATCTGAAGCTAATAAAATCCTTTCCCCCCAGGATTCAAATACTTTTTTGAAATCATTCAAATATTTAGAATATTTGCTTTAGCCTGCATGGAGGTGCCAAATGGGTGGGGTTTGCTGTTTTGCGACTATTCTATTGGTTCCATTGCACCAGGCAAGCTCAATCAAGCCAAGCTTAAGAATTTGAAGGATTTCAAATAGTATTTAAACCCAGGTCTGCTAAGAACCTGGAGGTGTGCTGGGGTAATTATTTTGGTTCTTTCAGATATGTCTGTCTGTTTAGGCATGAGGGGCTCTCCAACAGACTGAAAATAAAATGATGAAATCTGTAGGCGCTTCTCCACCTGAGCTTAGAGCGGAGGAAGACAGCGGGAGCCAATTTCCGTCCTGGATCTGTCGTTTATTGTTAGATGTTATGAACAAAGACTTCAAAGTGAGATGAGGAATGGAGGCCCTGAAATGTCAAGCATTCTTTCTTGTCTCCATCTCTCTCTCTCTTTCTCTCTGGGTCTCTCTCTCTTTCTCTCTGGGTCTCTCTCTCTTTCTCTCTGGGTCACTCTCTCTTTCTCTCTGGGTCTCTCTCTCTTTCTCTCTGGGTCTCTCTCTCTTTCTCTCTGGGTCCCTCTCTCTTTCTCTTATATCTGTATCTCTTTCTCTCTGGGTCTCTCTCTTTCTCCTCTGTCTGTATCTCTTTCTCTCTGGGTCTCTCTCTTTCTCTCGGGGTCTCTCTTTCTCCTCTGTCTGTATCACTTTCTCTCTGGGTCTCTCTTTCTCTTTCTCCTCTGTCTGTATCTCTTTCTCTCTGGGTCTCTCTTTCTCCTCTGGGTCTCTCTCTCTTTCTCTCTGGGTCTCTCTCTCTTTCTCCTCTGTTTGTATCTCTTTCTCTCTGGGTCTCTCTCTTTCTCTCTCCATTTACCTCTCTTTTTCTTTGGGTCTCTCTCTCTTTCTCTTTCTCCTCTGTCTGTATCGCCATCTTTCTGGGTCTCTCACTTTCTCCTCTGTCTGTATCGCTGTCTTTCTGGGTCTCTCTCTCTCTCTTTCTCCTCTGTCTGTATCTCTTTCTCTCTGGGTCTCTCTCTCTTTCTCCTCTGTCTGTATCTCTTTTTCTTTCTTTCACTCTCTCTTTCTCTCTCCATTTATCACTATTTTTCTTTGGGTCTCTCTCTCTTTCTCTCTCCGTCTCTCTCTCTCTTTCTCCTCTGTCTGTATCTCCTTTCTGGGTCTCTCTCTCTCTTTCCCCTATATCTGTATCTCTTTCTCTCCGGGTCTCTCCCTTTCTCCTCTGTCTGTATCACTTTCTCTCTGGGTCTGTCTCTCTTTCTCTCTGGGTCTTTCTCTTTCTCCTCTGTCTGTATCTCTGTCTCTCTGGATCTCTCTCTCTGTCTCTCTGGGTCTCTCTCTCTTTCTCTCTGGGTCTCTCTTTCTCTCTGGGTCTCTCTTTCTCTCGGGGTCTCTCTCTTTCTCCTCTGTCTGTATTACTTTCTCTCTGGGTCTCTCTCTCTTTCTCTCTGGGTTTCTCTCTCTCTTTCTCTGGGTCTCTCTCTCTTTCTCTCGGGGTCTCTCTTTCTCTCAGGGTCTCTCTCTCTTTCTTTCTGGGTTTCTCTCTCTTTCTCTCTGGGTTTCTCTCTCACTTTCTCTGGGTCTCTCTCTCTTTCTCTCGGGGTCTCTCTTTCTCTCTGGGTCTCTCTCTCTTTCTCCTCTGTCTGTATCTCTTTCTCTTTCTTTCACTCTCTCTTTCTCTCTCCATTTATCACTATGTTTCTTTGGGTCTCTCTCTCTTTCTCTCTCCGTCTCTCTCTCTCTTTCTCCTCTGTCTGTATCTCCTTTCTGGGTATCTCTCTCTCTTTCCCCTATATCTGTATCTCTTTCTCTCCGGGTCTCTCTCTTTCTCCTCTGTCTGTATCACTTTCTCTCTGGGTCTGTCTCTCTTTCTCTCAGGGTCTCTCTCTCTTTCTCTCGGGGTCTCTCTTTCTCTCAGGGTCTCTCTCTCTTTCTCAGGGTCTCTCTATCTTTCTCTCGGGGTCTCTCTTTCTCTCAGGATCTCTCTCTCTTTCTTTCTGGGTTTCTCTCTCTTTCTCTCTGGGTTTCTCTCTTTCTTTCTGGGTCTCTCTCTTTCTCTCTGGGTCTCTCTCTCTTTCTCTCTGGGTTTCTCTCTCTCTTTCTCTCTGGGTTTCTCTCTCTCTTTCTCCTCTGGGTCTCTCTCTCTGTCTCTCTGGTTCTCTCTCTCTTTCTCTCTGGGTCTCTCTTTCTCTCGGGGTCTCTCTCTTTCTCCTCTGTCTGTATTACTTTCTCTCTGGGTCTCTCTCTCTTTCTCTCTGGGTTTCTCTCTCTCTTTCTCTGGGTCTCTCTCTCTTTCTCTCGGGGTCTCTCTTTCTCTCAGGGTCTCTCTCTTTCTTTCTGGGTTTCTCTCTCTTTCTCTCTGGGTTTCTCTCTCTCTTTCTCAGGGTCTCTCTCTCTTTCTCTCAGGGTCTCTCTCTCTTTCTCAGGGTCTCTCTCTCTTTCTCTCGGGGTCTCTCTTTCTCTCAGGGTCTCTCTCTCTTTCTCAGGGTCTCTCTCTCTTTCTCTCGGGGTCTCTCTTTCTCTCAGGATCTCTCTCTCTTTCTTTCTGGGTTTCTCTCTCTTTCTCTCTGGGTTTCTCTCTCTCTTTCTCTCAGGGTCTCTCTTTCTTTCTGGGTCTCTCTCTTTCTCTCTGGGTCTCTCTCTCTTTCTCTCTGGGTTTCTCTCTCTCTTTCTCTCTGGGTTTCTCTCTCTCTTTCTCCTCTGGGTCTCTCTCTCTTTCTCTCAGGGTCTTTCTCTTTCTCCTCTCTCTGTATCTCTCTCTCTTTCTCTCTGGGTCTCTCTCTCTTTCTCTCTGGGTCTCTCTCTCTTTCTCTCCGGGTCTCTCTCTCTTTCTCTCTGGGTCTCTCTCTCTTTCTCTCGGGGTCTCTCTCTTTCTCTCTGTATCTCTTTCTCAAGGCGTCTTTCTCCCGCTCTGTCTCTCTCCTCCACAACACAATGAGCTGAGGGCACTACACTCTTAGAAAAAAGGGTTCCAAAAGGGTTCTTTGGCTCTTACATTTTACATTTTAGTCATTTAGCAGACACTCTTATCCAGAGTGACTTACAGTAGTGAATGCATACATTTCATACAATTTCATACATTTTTTGTTTCTGTGCTGGCCCCCCGTGGGAATCGAACCCACAACCCTGGTGTTGCAAACACCATGCTCTACCAACTGAGCTACAGGGAAGGCTAGAATCCCTTTTGGTTCCAGGTAGAATCTTTTTTGGTTCCAGGTAGGACACTTTTGGGTTCCATATACAGTGATTACTCAACTAAAGGTTTTGCAATTGTGCTGCGGGACTTAGAGGTAATTTGTGGTTTAATACGGTACCCTGTGTCACCACTTCATTGCTCCAGACCAGCGCAAGGGGGAGTTAGAGCACTAATTATGCTTTTGGGTCCCAAGGCACTACTGTGTCTCTAACCGACAATAAATGAGCGACATAAATCAAATAGAAACTGATAATTGTGCACGACTTTCAATGAACTGAATGATTAGGATGGAGAAAGTGATTGAATTTAGAACAATAGTGTAAGAACTGCTATTCCTCACCCTCAAAAATACACTTATTTTTTGGTTTCTACTCATCAGTATACTTACTAAAACTGTTGTAACACTAAGGTTTTTATTGTAAGAGAAACAAAAATGTTCAATTATTTTCCATGATATTCTTAAGATATAGGTGTTGACTGAATATAAGCAAGTGATGTGTTTATTTAGTTATGGATCCATAACGAATTACTATGGGAATAAATATCACTGAATGACAGAAATATTGGAACAAAGTGGTCTAATGAAGGTAAACAAATTGTTGCTTAGTGGAAAATACTGATTCAAACACACACGGTCACATTGTACAGTGCTATTATGGCTATTAGCAGGGCTATTAGCAGGACAATAGACTCTTGCCTAAAAGGAGGGTAGGGGGAGAATTGTATCGTCAAATGTATTTCTTAGTTAGGTTGGCTGTATCACAACCGGTCGTGATTGGTTGCAATTTCAGTTTAATCCACCAGAAAAGACAGAACCAATAATACAACAAATATTGTTGTTAAACTCAAACATACTAATTGATAAAAATAAACTTTATCAATTGGAGCCTTTAACACATGGAAGAAGGAAAAGTATTATAATTTTAATTAACTCTGTTTTTCACAAGCGTAGCAGGCTGTGAATTCTGCAAACAGGGTTTCTAGGATGGGCTATTAGCAGGACAATATATATTGGTCATACTGGTCATGACTCCCGAGTGGCGCAGTGGTCTAAGGCACTGCATCTCAGTGCAAGAGGAGTCACTACAGACCCTGGTTTGAATCTAAGCTGTATCACATCTGACCGTGATTGAGAGTCCCATCATCATCCAGGTTAGGGTAGGGTCCTTGTCCAAGAAATAGGCACAGTGGGTTTATGGTTTCTCTCATTCTTAAAACATAAATAAATATTTTGGCCTTTATAAATATTATTTTGGCATTTTTTCAGATTACATTTCGCTCACTTACATTTTTTAAAACGAAATAATCTCCAAAATATTGTTATATTTAGCCTACCTGCTGTGGTCAACTATTTCAGCAACGTTTCGCGCTGCTCTGAGACAAGCATGGAGAAACGACAATGTTCAATTATATTCCATGATACTTAAGATATAATATAAGCAAGTGATGTCTGTTTAATAATCAAGTTGATGGCACAGTCATATAGCCTGGCACCTACATAAATCTAAGTGACTCACTCATTCATGGCTTTGGATCAAAATAAATAAGTACCAACATTCTTTCTGATAGTCTTTAATAAAGAAATGTTTTGGTTATCCTGACCTGGACACCATGTATTATAATTGGCCATGATGGGTTATTAGCAGGACAATAGACTCTTAATAACACCTCTCTGTATTTTGATACTTTGTGCAAGGAAATTGATCAGCATGAAAAACTTTGTGGATGTGGCCTCCTGAGAGGAGCAGCGGTCTAAGACACTGCATTGCATAAATAAATAATTCAAAATAACAAACTGCCTTTATTTACAAATTAGTGAGAATGTCTCACCCCGTGTTCAATAAGGGCTTTTTTCTCGCTCACTCTAGGTTAAATGAAAACAAAATTATCTCAAAAATATCGTTATTTTTTTAAACAAAGCAATTATTATTATTAATTAATTAATTTAGAATGATATAAAAGCCCCTTAGATATTCTCACAGACCAGATTTGCCCTAACGAAAAATGCCCATTAGATATTAATATTAGAATCCTCCAATCCTCTAAATGAAATTATTGGCAGAGAGTCACGTACATTTTACATTTACATTTTAGTCATTTAGCAGACGCTCTTATCCAGAGCGATTTACAGTAGTGAAGGCATACATTCCAATTCATTTCATACATTTTTTTTTCCAAACATCCACGTCATTGAAAAAAATACCTGAGTCTCACTAGTGTTGAGTAATGTTCTGTTAAAAGTGCTGTAGGTCTTATTTATTTTGAAGTTAAAAGCAATAGGATTTGAAGCAATAGCCTACCCGCTGTGGTCAACTATTTCAGCACTGTTTTGCGCTGCTCTGAGACAAGCATGGGGACTGGTCTTGATAAATCAATTAGTTTTTTATTTTCACTAAATCTCCGTTTGGGTATTGGTTAGACTACAATTATACAATTAGGGTGTAGAAATGTTATGCTCTGAGTACTGTAGCCTACTCCCGACCGTCACGTTGTACAGTGCCATATTTTCTCTTCCATCCTAACAGAAACCCTGAGGGTTTCGTTTTTCTTGAAATAGAAACACCATAATATTAATCAAAATAATTAAGCAACATTTCTTAAAATCAATCCCGTATACTATGTTCTTACAAAAAATTGTTTTAAATTCTCTAGTACAGGCAATATTGAAGGCTATCAAATGCTTCTCAAAGATGCCCTCTGGTGGTCAAAATAGCACTAACTAGCATTGATGGTAGCAATGGCTGACAATTAAATAACGTGCCATAGAATTCTGCGGCCGCCCACAAGGTGTTGTCTGTCCTCGGTTACAACACTCACTACCAAGTTCCAAACTGCATCCCCTGTGGCTCAGTTGGTAGAGCATGGTGTTTGCAACACCAGAGTTGTGGGTATGATCCCCACGGGGGACCGGTACGGAAAAAATGTATGAAATGTATGCATTCACTACTGTAAGTCGCTCTGGATAAGAGCGTCTGCTAAATGACTAAGATGTAAATGTAAGCAACGTCAGCGCAATGCCTGTTTGTCGGGAGCTTCATTAAATGGGTTTCCATGGCCGAGCAGCCGCACACAAGCCTAAGATCACCATGCGCAAGTCCAAGTGTTGGCTGGAGGGGTGTAAAGCTCGCCACCGCTGGATTTTGGAGCAGTGGAATCACGCTTCCCCATTTGGCAGTCCAACAGACAAATCTGGGTTTGGCAGATGCCAAGAGAACGCTACCTGCCCGAATGCATAGTGCCAACTGTAAAGTTTGGTGGAGGAGGAGTAATGGTCTGGGGCTTTTTTTCATGGTTCAGGCTAGGCCCATTAGTTCCAGTGAAGGGAAATCTTAACTCTACAGCATAAAATGCCATTCTACATAGTTCTGTTCTTCCAACTTTGTGGCAACAGTTTGGGGAAGGCCCTTTCCTGTTTCAGCATGACAATGCCCCCATGCACAAAGCGAGGTCCCATACAGAAATGGTTTGTCGATTAGTGTGGAAGATCTTGACTGGCCTGCACAGAGCCCTGACCTCAACCCCATCGAATACCTTTGGGAGGAATTGGAATGCCGACTGCGGGCCAGGCCTAATCGCCCAACATCAATGCCCGACCTCACTTATGCTCTTGTGGCTGAATGGAAGCAAGTCCCCGCAGCAATGTTCCAACATCTAGTGGAAATCCTTTCCAGAAGAGTGGAGGCTGGTATAGCAGCAAAGGGGACCAAATCCATAATAATGTCCACGATTTTGGAATGAGACGTTTGACGAGCAGGTGTCCACATACACGGCTAGTCTAGCTGTTATTCTGCCCAGCATAAAAATGAACAGAGTGCACTGACAAACTCTCTTGTTAAATTAATTTGGGAGATAGACTTTTCAATTGGTCATGTCTCTGTTTCCTATGAGTTTGAGAGATTGTAACTCAAGTTGACCAAGATATTGTCGAAAATGTAATTTATTGTGAACTTCCCCTTTTAACTTTCTGAACAGGACTTCCACCAGTGGGAATAACAATATTAGGACTAATGTTGGGGCAGTTTGAAGATGTTTCCAAAGAAAGATAGGACACAGGCTTTGTTTTTGTGATGGGAATGAGTTTACATGTCACATATTAGGCATTTACATATCGCAATCATTGCTTGTAAAACCTGTTACATGAGTTACTTTCAAAGTAATCTGTATTCTATCCCTGTCTGCCTGACCTGGGACACAAAGATTCAAACAGAACTTTCCACAAAATAACTTCATACTTCCTTAGCTAGCGTGCTAACCATTACCCTACCATAAGGTTGCTGTAGACAATAACTTCTTTACCTCTCCCATGAGAGTAAGGGTAGCACGTTACCGTAGTTACCCTTAGTGTAATAGCACTGTTATTACTACAGTTACAAATTGTTGTTGCATATTACTTTAGTAAATACTTTGCAAATACATAGTAAAGTTCAGCATTTTTTTTTTTTTAAGAATAAGTTGTGCTTTTCCAAATGTTTCCAAACAACGTCCTATATAATAAAGGGGGATGATTGAGTCTAAGTATTGAATTAGGGCCGCCACCTGTATGGGGGTCTGTCAGCTCTCCGTCTCAGCCGCTGTAATTGAATTTGCCTAAGCAAAATCCCATGCACCGTCTGGGAGGGAGGCCTGCCAAACTCGCCCGACAACATGCCCATCACTCAGGATATGGCATGCATTTCGATGCCCCTGATTTGTTAGGAGGGTTTATGTGCTGGCGAACAGGGATGCTCATTGGGCGGGGAAACAGCCAGCAGTCAGAGACTGGTAATTGATGTGTGCTGACAGGCGATACAGCGCCACAACACATTCCTTAATCGGGTGACATTTGCGGCAGGGATGGTTGAGATTTAGGGTTTGTTGTGGCGGGGAAGGTTGTGATGTCGGGTTAGCCACGATACAGGAAGTGAGACAGATGAACACTAAATCAGTGTGTCTGAAACGAGCTGGGTTTGTAATCTCACTGGTGTAATTGGTGTTCGCCACATGCCAGTGGACAAATGAGCAGGCTCGTAATAGCCTGGTTCAATTGTCTCCCTTTATCTCTGTTGCAATATGCTGCGTTTGATAGACGTGAACACACACACACACACACACACACACACACACACACACACACACACACACACACACACACACACACACACACACACACACACACACACACACAGACAGATATAGACACACACACACAGATATAGACACACATGAACACACAGACAGACAGACAGACGCACACACCATAGGTATGTACAACCGCCATGGGGTAAAAATAGCCATCACCCTGAGATGGTCATCTTTGGGCCGTTTGAGGATGCTGGGTAGTTTACAGCAGGGTTGAGGTCAATTCAGGTTTTCCATTCTGTCAATTCAGGTTTTCCATTCTGTCAATTCAAGAAATGAATTGAAATTCAATCAAATAGCCACTTAATTACAATGTCATTATGTTAATTTGGACTGTTGAAATAATGTGGAAACATTAGTTGCCTAAACTCTTTTTTTTGGTCCGGTGTGATGTTTCTCCACATTGGTATGTTTGTGTCTAGATATACATTTGTACAATCGTTCTGTAGTCTGAAATCTGTTGTTTGTTGTTTACATTCTCTGTGGCAGATATAAAGCACATAACTTCTGTCGCCATGCTTGTGTTTACCTACATTTAATACTAACCCATATCGTTTTCTTTGAGCCACCGAAAACTTGCATTTGGTATACGTTTCTAGTCATCCTTTCTGGTGGGCCTTCTTCTAAGCAGATGTTAGTTATTGTCCTCAGATGTGACATTGTGATACGGTACTCTAGCACGTCTGTCCTGTGGAATGGTAGGAGATGACTACAAGAGATCTCAAAGACAGGGTTTAACCCACTAGACTTGGAAGAATGACAGACATGAGCCTGGTTCTACTTTGTGTGGTCTTAGATATTTTCTGACATGACCTGATCATCCTAAAGGGATAGATCCTGAACTAGGGCTGTTGCGGTGACCGGATTACCACCACAACGGTAGTCACGAGTCAGGGGACCCACTGAGTCATGGTAATCTCCTGTAGGCCTACATGAATGAAGCTGATGCATTGGTAGTACCCAGCTCGCTAACGGCCATCAGGTTGCTAATGCATGGCCTTGTACTCATCGCTCTCTTGTCCCTCTGATCACTCTAATCACTCTAAACATGATTTTAATTTGAATAATTCTGAGGATAAATGGTGATGTCTGAAATGGACTCATTTCCCAGCCTGGACACAATATGCACAAATACGTTTGGGACTCGTTTCAGGAAACTAGGCATATGCTGCGCGTCACTACTTCACAAGAGAACTATTTGAACGTAAACCTTTTTTCTTTTTTTTATGAAAATATTTTTTTTGCCAGGAATGCCTTCTGGAACATGTGACCTTTCATGTGCCTTAATAACAAACTTGTATGCCATCTGTAAATACAAATAGAATTGTTAAATTTCATGCCTAGTTGGTTTAGCCACAGAAAAAGCCAGCAACCTTCCCGCGAGCCATGATTTGCTGGACATGCCAAGAGTGGAGTCCGCCATGTAGCATGCCTCTGTCTATAATATGAGCTGGTTAATATTTGTAGGTAATCCTTTCTAGCGCTGCTTTTTTGAAAGATATCAGATAGTAGAACTGCATAAGTGTTGCTCTCCACTTTCTGGAGGACCGAGTTTTGAAATCAGTGAAATTAGATTATGATAGCTAAGGAGATGGAGAAAATTCTGGCATTTGATTGCAAATATGTAGACTGAGTCGAAACGACAACACACAGAAGGCTGTTGTAAAACACCTGTCTCCGGATTACATTTTCAAACTAAGGGCAACCATGGCATCCGTGACAGACATGGAGAAGCACCCATCCATGTATACGTGTAAGAGAGTCTAGCTAGCTACATTTTCAGATATTACACATTTCTAATTTGGTCATAAGTCGTTTAATTTCAAGTTAAAGTGTACTGTTAGCTAGCTAGCTAACATTAGCTGGCTGGCCAGCTAGCTAACATTATGTGTATGATCTGTGTAGTAATATTATTCATATCTCAGAGCCATTTGTATTGCTAGTTATAGCCTAATGTTAGCTAGCTAACATTGAACCTGGTTGGTTAGCTACCTGCAGATTCATGCAGGGTAGTAACGTTATGAGTTGTGATTATGGTTCATTGTTTAGCTAGCTAGCTACATGTCTAAACAAAAGACTCCGCTATGCAAGTACTGTAACTATTTCAATAGAATGTTCATGATGTCACTGCGACAACTATAGATAGACGTAGCTGGTTAATTTGCTCTGGCTATCTACTTCGATTTCAGAGCACTCTTGTCTGAGTCTGCCAAAGCGCAGAATAACTGACTAATCTACGAACACTCAACACCTGTTGAATATGGCCGGCGTCAGTAAATGTCTGCAAAAAAATCTTTATTAAATTGTTACCAGCAGCACAGTTACAGTCACCAACTCTCTGGATAACATAAAAACAGCCTAACCAGCTCTGCTGGTGAGTGTGTGTCTCATTTGTGTCTGGAAGTAGCTAGCAAGTTAGCCAACATTATCCAATAACCTTGGGTGCTTGACTGCTGTTAGGTCAGAACGCTCGGATCAACCCTACTTTTCGGCCAGAGCGTCGGGTGTGCGCCCTGAATGTTCTGAGAGCAAAACACTCTAAATTTAAAAACGTCCAATCTTAAAAAGCTTATTTTTAAGCTTTTTATGAATGCCCAGAGCACACTCTGGATCAAGCAGTGTGCCCGGGAGGAGATGGATTCCTGGTCTCTGGAGGAGTTGCGAGAGAGGATAGACTGGACTTGGGGGCAAGTATTAGACAGATACAGAAGCTTGCCGGGGAAGCACGAGAGGCAGCCCCCCCCCCCAAAGAAAATTGTGGGGCACACGGGTAGATTGGCGGAGTCAGGGTTGAGACCTGAGCCAACTTCCCGTGCTTATCATGGTGAGCATGTGCCTGCTCCTCGCACTCTCCCTCCAGTGCGCCTCCACGGCCCAGTATACTCTGTGCCAGCTCTGCGCACCCGGTCTCCAGTGTGTCTCCCCAGTCCGGTGAGACCTGTTCCAGCTCCACGAAAGAAGCCTCCAGTGATGATCTATGGCCCGGAGCCTGTAGGGATAATCCATGGCAAGAAGCCTGTAGGGATGATCTATGGTCCGAAGCCTCCAGTGATGATCCATGGCACGAAGCCTCCAGTGATGATCCATGGCCCGGAGCCTGTAGGGATGATCCATGGCACCCCAGTCCGGAACCTACAGCGACGCTCCCCAGTCCGGAGCCTCCAGCGACGCTCCCCAGTCCGGAGCCTCCAGCGACGCTCCCCAGTCCGGAGCCTCCAGCGACGCTCCCCAGTCCGGAGCCTCCAGCGACAGTTCCCAGTCCGGAGCCTCCAGCGACGGTTCCCAGTCCGTAACCTACAGCGACAGTTCCCAGTCCGGAACCTACAGCGATGCTGTCCAGTCCGGAACCTACAGCGACGCTCCCCAGTCCGGAGCCTCCAGCGACGCTCCCCAGCCCGGAGCCTCCTGAGACGGCCTGCAGCCCGGAACCTCCAGAGACTGCCTGCAGCCTGGAACCTCCAGCGGCGGGCTGCAGCCCGGAAAAAGGGGGAGGCTTGCAAGCCAAAGAACACCATCCCAGCCGTGAAGCACGGGGGTGGTAGCAGCATGTTTTGGGGGTGCTTTGCTGCAGGAGGGACTGGTGCACTTCACAAATAGATAGCATCATGAGGCTGGAAAATTATGTGGATATATTGAAACAACATCTCAAGACAGGAAGTTAAAGCTTGGTCGTAAATGGGTCTTCCAAATGGACAATGACCCCAAGCATACTTCCAAAGTTGTGGCAAAATGGCTTAAGGACAACAAAGTCAAGGTATTGGAGTGGCCATCACTAAGCCCTGACCTCAATTCAATACTATAGAAAATTTGTGGGCAGAACTGAAAAAGTGTGTGCGAGCAAGGAGGCCTACAAACTTGATTCAGTTACACCAGCTCTGTCAGGAGGAATGGGCCAAAATTAAACTTATTGTGGGAAGCTTGTGGAAGGCTACCCAAAACGTTTGACCCAAGTTAAACAATTTAAAGGCAATACTACCAAATACTAATTGAGTGTATGTTAACTTCTGACCCACTGGGAATGTGATGAAAGAAATAAAAGCTGAAATAAATCATTCTCTCTACTATTATTCTGACATTTCACATTCTAAAAATGAAGTGGTGATCCTAACTGACCAAGACAGGGATTTTTTACTAGGATTAAATGTCAGGAATCGTGAAAAACTGAGTTTAAATGTTTTTGGCTAAGGTGTACGTAAACTTCCGACTTCAACTGTATGTGTGAAATGCCTAGCGTTCGTTGTTTATCTCGGTCGGCACCAAGCCTTCTTGGAAAGGGTTTGGTTGGGATCTCCTGTGGGTGTAAGGCTCTGATTGTCCACAAAAGGTCACAATGTCCTTCATTTTTGTCCAGTCTCCATGGGTTTTAATTCCTCAGAATAGCTACTTAGCTGTACCAGTGATTGCCTGAGAGGAGAGTTTTCTCCTTTCTCCACCTCATGTGGATAGTCAGAGTTTGAACCACTTTTTATATGCAACTGTAGGCTGGTGATGTCCTGGTCTGATAGGTGAGTTTTCTTCCCCTCGTATTCAAAGTTCCAACCATTTCACATGTAGCGACCGCTCCACACTTTTCTGGTATAATGTTCATTTCGTTAACAAGGCTTTTTTTATGCACTCTGGGGACGTTTGTGTCCGTCTGACACACTCTTCTGACCTCACTCGGGGCATGGCTACTTAATGTGCAAAAGATATGATTAGACTCCTAAAATCACACTCCTATCTTAACAAAAATACTTTCATCACTGTTCATGTCCTATGCACAACGTATTGGATGGAAACTTGACACATAAAGGGGGTTTCCTTTCAGTAATTACGGTATTACATCCATACAGTTTTTAATGACATCACACAATGAAAAACAATACGACATTAGTTTTCTACATCTCCCCACTGACTGTTCCACACATTCTTTATGATAGAATTATTGTTCCATTATCCACTTTTTGGAAGTTAGAGTTTTGGGTGGGCAAAAATCTCTGGAGACAAAGTGACATTCCTTTAGCCAATACTGGAGGGTAGAGAGAGTGTCAAAACACCCACACCAATCCCCTCCTCCCCTCATTTCAAATTTTGGGTCAAAACAGATTGAGCATGTCGGTAGAGAGCAGGGGAGGGGCCGTGTGGTACAGTAGCAGGCAGAGAGAGAGAGAGAGAGAGCAAGAACTATTAACCTCTATGGGACCGGCGGGACGAATTCGTCCCACCTACGTAACAGCCAGTTGAATTCTGTGGCGCGATTTTCAAAACCTTTGGAATGCTATTACTTCAATTTCTCAAACATATGACTATTTTACAGCTATTTAAAGACAAGACTCTCGTTAATCTGTCCGATTTCAAAAAGGCTTTACAACGAAAGCAAAACATTAGATTATGTCAGCAGAGTACACAGCCAGAAATAATCAGACACCCATTTTTCAAGCTAGCATATAATGTCACAAAAAAACAGAAGACAGCTAAATGCAGCACTAACCTTTGATGATCTTCATCAGATGACACACCTACAATACATGCATGTCTGTTCAATCAAGTTCATATTTATATCAAAAAACAGCTTTTTACATTAGCATGTGACGTTCAGAAAAAGCATACCCCCCGCAAACTTCCGGGGAATTTACTAACAATTTACTAAATTACTCACGATAAACGTTCACAAAAAGCATAACAATTATTTTAAGAATTATAGATACATTACTCCTCTATGCACTCGATATGTCCGATTTTAAAATAGCTTTTCGGATGAAGCACATTTTGCAATATTCTGAGTAGATAGCCCGGCATCACAGGGCTAGCTATTTAGACACCCACCCAGTTTAGCACTCACCAAAATCACATTTACTATAACAAAAATTGTCTTACCTTTCCTGTTCTTCGTCAGAATGCACTCCCAGGACTTATACTTCAATAACAAATGTAGGTTTGGTCCCAAATAATCCATAGTTATGTTCCATCAGCAACGTTTTGTTCGTGCGTTCTAGACATTAGCCCAATGGTAAATAACGGTCGCGCGCATGGCGCATAACGTGACAAAAGATTTCTAAATATTTCATTACCGTACTTCGAAGCATGTCAACCGCTGTTTAAAATCAATTTTTATGCCATTATTCTCGTAAAAAAGCGATAATTTTCCGACCGGGAATCTGCAATTAGGTAAACAGCCGAAGGAAAATACTGCACGGGGTCGAATCGGACACGCGCCTAATTCCATTGTCCTCTGATGGGCCACTTAGAAAAGGCGATAATGTGTTTCAGCCTGAGGCTGCCTCGTCATCGTTCAGGTTTTTCCCGGGCTCTGTGAGCCTATTGGAGCCGTAGGAAATGTCACGTTACAGCTAAGATCCTGACTCTTCAATAAACAGAAGCAAGAACAACAACACCTTGTCAGACAGGCCACTTCTTGCATGAAATCTTCTCAGGTTTTTGCCTGCCATAGGAGTTCTGTTATACTCACAGACACCATTCAAACAGTTTTAGAAACTTTAGGGTGTTTTCTATCCAAAGCCAATAATTATATGCATATTCTAGTTACTGGGCAGGAGTCGTAACCAGATTAAATCGGGTACGTTTTTTATCCGGATGTGAAAATACTGCCCCCTAGCCCAAAGAAGTTAACTCGCACTGGTAGACTAACTTATTGCTAGTTTTCATCTCATCTGATTACATAGTACATGTCTTGAATGCATCAAACCGAGAGAAGCTAGTTAAGCTAGCTAGCCCGCTAGGCTAATTGAGGCTAGCCTCCATAACGTTACTGTGCTTCTTCCCGTCCTAAAGATACAAATAACAACTCTATTCAGATTATTGTCATTTCACTTTTAATTCTGTCATTTTAATTCCATCTTCCATTGATTAGGTATCTCCTAACTTGCTTGCCACACAAGCAGAGCAGCAATGCCATTTTCTCTCTTTCTCTGCAGGAAGTGCTAGGAACGGAGCGCATGTCTTTTTTTTGCCACTTTTTCCAAATCATAAATATAGAGTGGCATCATGCAGCCCATGTGTTTTGATTTCTAACACGTTGTGAGGTTTGTAGGCCTATCACAATTAAGACATTGTGAGGTTTGTAGGCCAATCACAACTAAAGTTGCCAATTAACTTTAAATTAAAAATAGAGGACCTGAAATTCTCACTTTAATGCCTTTCACAGAATAGCCACTCCAACACACCTAACACATGGATTGCTTTGCAATTGTTTGAGAACAATATCCTTTCTATTATATTCAGCTATGCCTTGTTAAAAGTTAATTTGTCGAATTTCTTTCTTTCTTAATGCGTTTGAGGCAATCAGTTGTGTTGTGACATGGTAGGGGTGGTATACAAAAGATAGCCCTATTTGGAAAACCAGTCCATATTATGGCAAGAACAGCTCAAATAAGAAAAGAGAAATGACAGTCCATCAATACTTTAAGACATGAATGTCAGTCAATCTGGAAAATGTCAAGAACTTTTAAAGTTTCTTCAAGTGCAGTCGCAAAAACCATGAAGTGCTATGATGAAACTGGCTCTCATGAGAACCGCCACAGGAATGGAAGACCCAGAGTTACCTCTGCTACAGTGGATAAGTTCATTAAAGTTACCAGCCTTAGAAATTTCAGCCCAAATAAATGCTTCACAGAGTTCAAGTAACAGACGCATCTCAACATCAACTGTTCAGAGGAGACTGTGCGAATCAGGCCTTCATGGTCGAATTGCTGCAAAGAAACCACTACTAAAGGACACCTATAAGAAGAAGAGACTTGCATGGGCCAAGAAACACGAGCAATGGACATTAGATTGGTGGAAATTTGTCCAAATTGGAGATTTCATCTCACAAAGACTGCCGTGGCTTTGTGAGACGTGGTGTGGCTGAACGGATGATCTCCGCATGTGTATTGGAGGAGGAGGTGTTATGGTGTGGGGGTGCTTTGCTGGTGACACTGTCTGTGATTTATTTAGAATTCAAGGCACACCTAACCAGCATGGCTACCACAGAATTCTGCAGCGGTACGCCATCCCGTCTGGTTGGGGCTTAACAGGACTATCATTTGTTTTTCAAACAGAACAATGACCCAAAACACACCTCCAGGCTGTGTAAGGACTATTTGACCAAGATGGAGAGTGATGGAGTGCTGCATCAGATGACCTGGCCTACACAATCCCCCGACCTCAACCAAATTGAGATGGTTTGGGTTGAGTCGGACCGCAGAGTGAAGGAAAAGCAGCCAACAAGTGCTCAGCATGTGGGAACTCCTTCAAGACTGTTGGAAAAGCATTCCAGGTGAAACTGGTTGAGGGAATACCAAGAGTGTGTAAAGCTGTCATCAAGGCAAAGGGTGGCTATTTGAAGAATCTCAAATATAAAATATATTTTGATTTGTTTAACACTTTTTTGGTTACTACATGATTCCATATCTGTTATTTTATAGTTTTGATGTCTTCACTATTATTCTACAATGTAGAAAATAGTAAAAATAAAGAAAAACCCTTGAATGAGTAGGTGTGTCCAAACTTTAGACCGGTAGTGTACTATATATGGGTTGTATGCGTGGAAGCCCGGTGATGCTAAATCTGTTTATGTTAATTAACGGTCAATTACCGTGAGACCGGCAGTCATTTGCATGACAGTTACCGGTTGAGTAAAATTTCATGACCGCCACAGCCCTATCTTAAATTGAGGACCAAAATATTCTAAATGGATAGATTCTGAACTGAGGACCAGCGCTCCCGATTGGCATAGCGGTCTAAGGCACCGCATCTCAGTGCAAGAGGCGTCACTACAGTCCCTGGTTCGAATCTAGGCTGTATCACTTCCGGCCATGATTGGGAGTCCCATAGGGCAGCGCACAATTGGCCTAGCATTGTCCAGGTTTGGCCAGGGTAGGCCGTCAATGTAAATAAGAATTTGTTCTTAACTGACTTGCCTGGTTAAATAAAGGTTAAATAAAAATAAAAAATGCATAGATCTTGAACTAAAGACCGGAGCATTCTAAATGGATAGATCCTGAACTGAGGAACAGAGCATCCTAAAGGGATAGATCCTGAACAGAGCATCCTAAATGGATAGATCTGGAACAGAGCATCCTAAAGGGATAGATCCTGAACTGAGGAACAGAGCATCCTAAATGGATAGATCTGGAACAGAGCATCCTAAAGGGATAGATCCTGAACTGAGGAACAGAGCATCCTAAAGGGATAGATCCTGAACAGAGCATCCTAAATGGATAGATCTGGAACAGAGCATCCTAAAGGGATAGATCCTGAACTGAGGAACAGAGCATCCTAAATGGATAGATCTGGAACAGAGCATCCTAAAGGGATAGATCCTGAACTGAGGAACAGAGCATCCTAAAGGGATAGATCCTGAACAGAGCATCCTAAATGGATAGATCCGGAACTGAGGAACAGAGCATCCTAAATGGATAGATCCTGAACTGAGGAACAGAGCATCCTAAATGGATAGATCCGGAACTGAGGAACAGAGCATCCTAAATGGATAGATCCTGAACTGAGGAACAGAGCATCCTAAATGGATAGATCCTGAACTGAGGAACAGAGCATCCTAAATGGATAGATCCTGAACTGCGGAACAGAGCATCCTAAATGGATAGATCCTGAACTGCAGAACAGAGCATCCTAAAGGGATAGATCCTGAACTGAGGAACTGAGCATCCTATAGGGATAGATCTTAAACTGAGATACATTTGTAACTCAGTGAACCTGTACTTTATCAAGAGAAAGAAGCTATACACAATATCAACACATGACAGCTCCTGTATGTTCCTTACCAGAAATGTACATGTTTCAAAACATGTTGGAAATACAATAACACATTTTATTGTAATTACGCAGAACAATTTGTCTGGAGAGCATGTATTTGTATTCCAAACATATTGGAAGCATTATTATTAAGTCATTTCACATGCCATGGAACATGTTAGAATTGCAAACAGAATGTGTTAATTCCCAGTAGGGTTGACTCCTGAAAAAAGATGATGACTTATCATGAGAGGCCGAATATCTGGCCTAATTTTGATTACTTATTTACATGATTAAAAAAAAAATCTGAGGGTGGTGTGCTATGTTTTCTTAAGTCGTGGTCTGCATAAAAAATTTTCTATGGTCATTTTTTTAGTATATTTTTTCACATCAGTTGGGAAAAACACCGCTCAAATATCAGAAGTGTTCATTCCCTGTTTTTGTTTGTACAACTATTGCCCTTGAAAACATGTTGTTATTTGAGGAATCTGAAGGTACAGTATCTACATGTTAGGGACAATGACTACTACCTATTTTGGCAGCATCCAAAGCATTCTTCAGTTTCAAATGTTTAATTGATATTCTCCTGCACTAACTGCAATGTGGCCTTGACGGAATTGATCACCTCACCTATTCAGAAATCTCAAAACATTTGAACAACTTTGAACAAATAACCCAAAAGCTGAAAACTAAAGCAAACTAAAGTATAAACAGTTCAACGTTTAAATTCAGCAGCAGCCAGACTTGACACTTTGGGCCAAAGCGTGTCACTACAATGCCGTGCAATGCAATTTAAGCAGCTACGGGCAGTCACTTAGAAAAGACCATTGAGCTATGCCATGGAGACTGTCTTTTTATTGGGGCTGCAAGCCTTTGCCTGTAGAGAGTAAGGCGGATATGGACTTCTTTGTTTTTCTCCTTGGTTCAATACTGTATACACAGACTGAGCAGAACACAGAACAAAACACAACCCTGTCCCCCAAACACTCTCTCTGTCCTCTCTCTCTCTCTCTCTCTCTCTCGTGCTCTCGCTCTCGCTCTCTCTCCGCTCTTTCTCCCTCCACTCACCACTCTCCTGAGTCTAGAGGGTTAGATTGAAGACCTGAAAAGTAGGATGGTTTCAATAGAAGGGGAGAAAAAGCTATGGGCCTGGTTTGTGCCCCCCCCCCCCCCCCCCCCCCCCCCCCCCAAGAGACCCGTGTTAAATAAGGCTTCTCAGACAGAGAAAAAAAATCTTTCTCTATGTGAAACAGAGGGAGAGAAAGAGAGGGGGTTGATGGGTAGAGAGGGAAAGAAAGATAATGTAAAAGGAGTCGGGAGGGAGAAGGGCAACAGAGATTTCCTGTTTGATATCGTATAGAAGCCTTTTTTTTATTCTCCAGACAAATATAAGAAGGAAGGATTGTATTAACGTTATTTTATGCAAATAAACCCAAAGGTACCCATAGGTCTATGATTTTAGGTTTTTACGTAAAGCACTTTTATTAATAGCATTGACTTATTATAAATCTCAGTAATCCCCAATGTGATATGAAAAACACTTTGTGGACTTTGGAACATCTCCCTCACACAGGATGTCAGATTTGAAATAGATTTGATGACCAAAATTAGCATTTTTAACTTGAAATGCTGTGACTAATATTTGAATGAATCCCATGGATATAAAGAGCGAAGTTTGAACACAGGCTAAATATTGAGCTGTGAAAATCCATCTTGATAAACCAACTCTAATAAATAAGAAATGACGGAAAAAACTAATTTTCTTAAAACAGATCTCCGAAAACTAGGGCACCTGGAGTGGTGCCTGAGAAATGGAAAGCGTGTTGTATGTTGATGTATTGCGTTTAACAAGAGATCCTCGACCAGGGCTGGCAATTGGTATTCATGTGTTCCAGAAATGATCTGATTGTGAAAAAGACTGAGGTGTGCATAGTAAAAGAACAGAAGAAATAGACATAATCTCAACACACAATTCCCAGCTGTTTTATTGTATGTATTTTTCTACCAAATCAAAACAATTTCAACATGATCTATTCTACATTAGTTAAATGGTATGTATTTCTTAATAAATGGTTTAGAATTTCCTTATTCCGTGGAGTTTGGACTGAGATAGATCCCTTGGTAAGGTAATGTCATGGCTTTTTGTAGGCAGTCGAGGAGTTTGAACTAGATGTCAAAATAAATCCTATTTTCACTAAAGCAATGATTTTGGCCGATATTATGACTAAATGTACTACATTTTCTTGAATACTATCCTAGATTGTTTGGAGTGTTTGTTTGTTATTCAGTTCTATAATTATTTCGAAGAATCCATTTGACAGTGTACCAGTCAACAGTTTGGACACACCTACTCATTCAAGGGTTATTCTTTATTTTTTGTTTATTCTACATTGTAGAGTAATAGTGAAGACATTAAAACTATGAAATAACACATATGGAATCATGCAGTAACCCAAAAATGTTTAAACAAATATTTTAGATTTTAGATTCTTCACATAGCCACCCTTTGCCTTCATGACAGCTTTGCACATTCTTGGCATTCTCTCAACCAGCTTCATGAGGTAGTCACCTGGAATGTATTTCAATTAACATGTGTGCCTTGTTAAAAGTTAATTTGTGGAATATCTTTCCTTCTTAATGCGTTTGAGCCAATCAGTTATGTTGGGACAAGGTAGGGGTGGTATACAGAAGATAGCCCTATTTGGTAAATGACCAAGTCCATATTATGGCAAGAACAGCTCAAATAAGCAAAGACAAATGACAGTCCATCATTACTTTAAGACATGAAGATCAGTCAATCGTGTAAATGTCAAGAACTTTTAAAGATTCTTCAAGTGCAGTCGCAAAAACCATCAAGTGCTATGATGAAACTGGCACTCATGAGGACCGCCACAGGAAAGGAAGACCCAGAGTTACCTCTGCTGCAGAGGATAAGTTCATTAGACTTAACTGCACCTCAGATTGCAGCCCAAATAAATACTTCACAGAGTTCAAGTAACAGACACATCTCAACATCAACTGTTCAGAGGAGACTGCGTGAATCAGGCCTTCATGGTCAAATTGCTGCAAAGAAACCACTACTAAAAGACACCAATAAGAAATAGAGACTTGCTTGGGCCAAGAAACACGAGCAATGGACATTAGACTGGTGGAAATTTGTCCTTTGGTCTGATGAGTCCAAATTGGAGATTTTGGTTCCAACCGCCATGTCTTTGTGAGACGCAGAGTAGGTGAACGGATGATCTCCGCATGTATGGTTCTCACCGTGAAGCATGAAGGAGGAAGTGTGATGGTGTGGGGGTGCTTTGCTGGTGAAACTGTCTGTGATTTATTTAGAATTCAAGGCACACTTAACCAGCATGGCTACTGCAGAATTCTGCAGCGAAACCCCATCCCATCTGGCTTGCGCTTAGTAGGACAATAATTTGTTTTTCCACAGGACAATGACCCAACACACCTCCAGGCTGTGTAAGGGCTATGTGACCAAGAAGGAGAGTGATGGAGTGCTGCATCAGATGACCTGGCCTCCACAATCACCCGACCTCAACCTAATTGAGATGGTTTGGGATGAGTTGGACCACAGAATGAAGGAAAAGCAGCCAACAAGTGCTCAGCATATGTGGGAACTCCTTCAAGACTGTTGGAAAAGCATTCCAGGTGAAGCTGGTTGAGGGAATGCCAAGACTGTGCAAAGCTGTCATCAAGGCAAACGGTGGCTACTTTGAAGAATCTCAAATCTAAAATATATTTTGATTTGTTAAACACTTTTTTGGTTACTACGTGATTCCATATCTGTTATTTCATAGTTTTGATGTCTTCACTATTATTCTACAATGTAGAAAACAGTTTAAAAAATTAAGAAAATCCCTTGAATGAGTAGGTGTGTCAACTTTTGACTGGTACTGTATATAGAGAAACTTAATATTGACACTGGTTCCATTTTGAGGTGTCATTAATCTCATGTTTCCATAATTCCTAAGTAGTTTTGTATTGTATTATAACCTCTGCTCTTCCCCTGTAGCTGCACTCGGACGTGGACAAGGGTGAAGGGCAGGTGAAGTACGTACTCAATGGAGAGGGAGCTACCTCCATCTTCACCATCGATGAGAACACGGGTGACATCCACGCCACCAAGCGTCTGGACCGCGAGGAGCAGGCTTACTACACGCTCCGGGCTCAGGCCAGGCACCGCCACACTAACCTGCCCGTGGAGCCAGAGTCTGAGTTCGTCATCAAGGTCCAGGATATTAATGACAATGAGCCCAAGTTCCTGGATGGACCCTACTCGGCCAGGGTCCCCGAGATGGCCCCAGTGGGTGAGTGACATTAAGTGAAATCATCAACCCAGCGTGCAAAACATGTCAATAAAATCATATCAACCACATTATTTCAACCACGTCATGTCAGCCACGTCATGTCAGCCACGTCATGTCAATGACGTTATATCAACCACGTAATTTCAACCACATGTCAACCTGTTTTGCCTGCTGGAAAGGCGTGGTGCACAACAATGATAGGGGGTGACAAGCAATAGGCATGCACGGTAGTAGTATGGACACTGTAGGAGTATAAATACTGTTGTAATATGAATACTGTAGTAGTATGGACACTGTAGTAGTATGGGCACTACAGTAGTATGGACACTGTAATAATATGAAGACACTGTAGTAGTATGAAGACACTGTAGTAGTATGGACACTGTAGTAATGTGAAGACACTGTAGTAGTATGGACACTGTAGTAATGTGAAGACACTGTAGTAGTATGGACACTAGTAATATGAAGACACTGTAGTAGTATGGACACTGTAGTAGTATGGACACTGTAATAATATGAAGACACTGTAATAATATGAAGACACTGTAGTAGTATGAAGACAATGTATTAGTATGGACACTGTAGTAATGTGAAGACACTGTAGTAGTGTGGACACTGTAGTAGTATGGACACTGTAGTAGTATGAAGACACTGTAATAATATGAAGACACTGTAATAATATGAAGACACTAGTAGTATGAAGACAATGTATTAGTATAGACACTGTAGCAGTATGAAGACACTGTAGTAGGATGAAGACAATGTATTAGTATGAAGACAATGTAGTAGTATGAAGACAATGTAGTAGTATGGACACTGTATTAGTATGGACACTGTAGTAGTATGGACACTGTAGTAATGTGAAGACACTGTAGTAGTGTGGATACTGTATTAGTATGGACACTGTAGTAATGTGAAGACACTGTATTAGTATGGACACTGTATTAGTATGGACACTGTAGTAGTATGGGCACTGTAGTAATGTGAAGACACTGTAGCAGTATGGACACTGTAGTAGTATGGACACTGTAGTAATGTGAAGACAATGTAGTAGTTTGGATACTGTAGTAGTATGGATACTGTAATAGGATGAAGACACTGTAGTAGTATGAAGACAATGTATTAGTATGGACACTGTAGTAGTATGGACACTGTAGTAGTATGGACACTGTAGTAATGTGAAGACACTGTAGTAGTGTGGATACTGTATTAGTATGGACACTGTATTAGTATGGACACTGTATTAGTATGGACAATGTTGTGGTATGGACACTGTAGTAATGTGAAGACACTGTAGCAGTATGGACACTGTAGTAGTATGGCCACTGTAGTAACATGAAGACACTGTATTAGTATCAAGACACTGTAATAGTTTCAGGACACTGTAGTAGGATGAAGACGCTGTAGTAGTTTGGACACTATAGTAGTATGAAGACACTGTAGTAGTATGGACACTGTAGTAGTTTAGACACTATAGTAGTATGAAGACACTGTATTAGTATGTTCACTAGTAGTTTGGACACTGTAGTAGTATGGACACTGTAGTAGTATGGACGCTGTAGTACTATGGACACTGTAGTAGTGTGGACAATGTAGTAGTATCGTCACTGTGGTAGTATGAAGACACTGTAGTGGGATGAAGACACTGTGGTAGTTTGGACACTATAGTTGTATGGACAGTGTAGTAGGATGAAGACAATATAATAGGATGAAAACACTATAGTAGTGTGGACACTGTAGTAGTATGGACACTGTAGTAGTATGGACACTGTAGTAGGATAAAGACACTGTAGTACTATGGACACTGTAGTAGTATGAAGACACTGTATTAGTATGTTCACTAGTAGTTTGGACACTGTAGTAGTATGGACACTGTAGTAGTATGGACACTGTAGTAGTATGGACACTGTAGTAGGATGAAGACACTGTAGTACTATGGACACTGTAGTAGTATGAAGACACTGTAGTACTATGGACACTGTAGTAGGATGAAGACACTGTAGTACTATGGACACTGTAGTAGTATGAAGACACTGTAGTACTATGGACACTGTAGTAGGATGAAGACACTGTAGTACTATGGACACTGTAGTAGTATGAAGACGCTTTGGTAGTATGAAGACACTGTAGTAGGGTGAAGACAATGTAGTAGTATGGACACTGTAGCAGAATTGTCGCTGTAACAGTATGAAGACACTGTAGTAGTATGGACACTGTGGTAGGATGAAGGCATTGAAGTGGTATGGACACTGTAATAGTATGAAGACACTGTAATAATATGAAGACATTATAGTAGTATAGACACTGTTGTAGTATGAAGACGCTGTAGTAGTATGGACACTGTGGTAGTATGGACACTGTAATAATATGAAGACACTGTAGTAGGATTAAGACACGGTAGTGGTATGAAGACACTGTATTAGTATGAAGACATTATAGTAGTATAGACACTGTTGTAGTATGAAGACGCTGTAGTAGTATGGACACTGTAGTAGTATGGACACTAGTAGGATGAAGACACTGTAGTAGGATGAAGTTGTATGGACACTGATTGTGTTTACTTGGGCACTAATCATTTTGTTATTAAAGTGATTATGGCAGTATGCAGAGTATGCATTTGTAATATAAACACCTTACTCTTAATCGGCGTAAAGTCGTAAGGTCAAAATGGAAGTAAGCATACATCTGGTTTTCTGAGCAATCTTTCAAATTATTAGGACATGTAAACACCTTAAATGGCGTTTCAGCTGTTTATTTGATCTGGGCATATGCTAGCACCATCTCAGCTAGCCTCCCTCTTTAGCGCGAGTGAAGTGAGTTTGGAACAACTGAATGTATGCGTCTTGGAAGTAGCTTTCACATACAAACTTTATACTGTATGTCCCAACTCATAACCAAATATGCTTCCCAAAAAATAACATGGTTGCTGTGGTAGAATGTTTATTTTGATTGGTGATTTTCTGCATTTATCAGAGTGCCATCAGGTAGCCTGATCTCAGATGTGTCCATGGAAACAGGATTATTAGGGAAATTGTTCTTGTAAAGCATGTAAATGTTTTAATCTAACTATTATATCAATCTGACTATCTGCAATAATCACATTATTGTGTGCATGTAACCGCCCTGTCGTATGGAGACTAGTATGGAGACTTTAGTATGGAGGATGTTTTGTTTGACATTCTCAGTAGTTTTGTTTTTCAATTCCTGGCTTATAATATCTGGAGCAAATGTTTTGGCCGTTAGGCCATCGTCCTATAGGCACACCGCTTCATGATAAGATGGAAAGCCAGCGAGGAACTGGGCAAGCTGCAGTATAATTGGCTCTTTTCTCTCTTGTGATTTTCATTGACAATGGACTGCTACCCAAATGGCACCCTATGCCCTATTTTGTGCACTAATTCTGACCAAGGCCCATTAAATGTAGGGCTCTATTTAGAGAATAGGGTGCCATTAGTGTATCACACCATTGTCAATGAAAACATCATGAGAAAAGAGCCGCTTATATCGTAGCTTGGACTGGTCCTCGCTGGCTTTTCATACGTCTTATCTAAAATCGTTAACACCAGATGGGAGATTAATGGAATTTATTAAGAGACAATGATTTGTTTAATCTGGTCATTAGAGGCCAGAGCTTGTTTGTGAGAAAGCCAACCTTTGTGACCAAAGACAAAATGGCTCTCAAGATCTCTCTTAAGCCAATTGGACAAACAAGATGGAGAAAGAAACCTGAAATCTGCCGTCTATAGTGTTTTATTTTGTACCTGTGGAAGAGTTACAGGGGAAAGGAGGGGGGGTGAATGAATCAATTGGAAGCTGTGGATGATTAGGTGGCCATTATGGTATGAGGGCCAGATTGGGAATTTAGTCAGGACAATGGGGTTAACACCCCTACTCTTACGATAAATGCCATGGGATCTTTTTGACCACAGAGAGTCAGATCTGTTCTCCCATCCAGCTACATCCGGTCTCCCATCCAGCTACATCCGGTCTCCCATCCAGCAGCATCCGGTCTCCCATCCAGCAGGATCCGGTCTCCCATCCAGCAGCATCTGGTCTCCCATCCAGCAGCATCTGGTCTCCCATCCAGCAGCATCCGGTCTCCCATCCAGCAGCATCTGGTCTCCCATCCAGCAGCATCTGGTCTCCCATCCAGCAGCATCCGGTCTCCCATCCAGCAGCATCCGGTCTCCCATCCAGCAGCATCCGGTCTCCCATCCAGCAGCATCCGGTCTCCCATCCAGCAGCATCCGGTCTCCCATCGAGCAGCATCCGGTCTCCCATCGAGCAGCATCCGGTCTCCCATCGAGCAGCATCCGGTCTCCCATCTAGCAGCATCCGGTCTCCCATCCAGCAGCATCCGGTCTCCCATCCAGCAGCATCCGGTCTCCCATCCAGCAGCATCCGGTCTCCCATCCAGCAGCATCCGGTCTCCCATCCAGCAGCATCCGGTCTCCCATCCAGCAGCATCTGGTCTCCCATCCAGCAGCATCCGGACTCCCATCCAGCAGCATCCGGTCTCCCATCCAGCAGCATCTGGTCTCCCATCCAGCAGCATCCGGTCTCCCATCCAGCAGCATCTGGTCTCCCATGCAGCAGCATCCGGTCTCCCATCCAGCAGCATCCGGTCTCCCATCCAGCAGCATCCGGTCTCCCATCCAGCAGCATCTGGTCTCCCATCCAGCAGCATCCGGTCTCCCATCCAGCAGCATCCGGTCTCCCATCCAGCAGCATCTGGTCTCCCATCCAGCAGCATCCGGTCTCCCATCCAGCAGCATCCGGTCTCCCATCCAGCAGCATCCGGTCTCCCATCCAGCAGCATCCGGTCTCCCATGCAGCAGCATCCGGTCTCCCATGCAGCAGCATCCGGTCTCCCATCCAGCAGCATCCGGTCTCCCATGCAGCAGCATCCGGTCTCCCATCCAGCAGCATCCGGTCTCCCATCCTTTTTCATATCGTTCCTACTTTCGCTCCTTTTTATGAAATTACAAAATGAGTGAGAATTCCTGCTCCTTTAAAAATAAAAAAAATAAGCGGCTTGTGTAGCTGTGCTGTTCCTCAGTGCGACATATGTAAACATAATAAATGTTCTGGAACCTTCTCCACGGTTCTGCGCCATGACACCAAATGGGAAGGTCCCCAAACGTCTTTATGGACTTTTTACAACCGAGAACATTTAACTATAATTTCTCTTTTGAGCCAAAGAGTCATAAATACTGCTTAAATGAGGGAACTGGCGGGTCCTATTACCGTAAAAGTAATATATGTTTCCCCAAAATGTGAGAGCTTTAATGTTCTCTTTAAGTGCCACCAAAGTACCAGAGTGGTGACGTCTCTATAGCCCTTATGAAAGAAATATGTTCAAAATCACAATTGGCCGTCGAAGGTGAAACACATAAAATAAAAAATAAAAAAAGTAGTGACAGAAAAAAAGACTAGAAACGTCAAAAAGTAGAGTTTTTTCTTCATAGACAGCAGTTGAATTGAACATAGTGAAAGAGAAGCTGGCTGTGAAGCTATTGAACAACAACAAAAGGAGGAGGTGGTCTTTTCAATCACAAGTAGAAACGAACAAAAGGGGGAAATGATTTCTCTCAATCCAAGGGTAAAGATACCCTGCTCTACCAATACATTTGAAGAGTGAATATACCTGGCTGAAAAGGTCCCATTTGGAGTGAATTGATTGTGCTGAAGAATTACAAGGCCAGTTGAATCACCCAAGTAGTGATTGGTTGACATTTTATATGCCGATATTGTATTTTGCAGAATACACAATTTTCTTGTTTGTTTGTTTGTTTGTTTGTGTGTGTGTGTGTGTGTGTGTGTGTGTGTGTGTGTGTGTGTGTGTGTGTGTGTGTGTGTGTGTGTGTGTGTGTGTGTGTGTGTGTACCAACACAAATGGTGAAACATATGCATGCAATCAAAACTCGCAGCTGTAAGTCTGTGGTAGCTTTCATGTGTGCTGGCTTGAAAGTTATTGTTTTTCACATGGCTGAAATGATCAACTCACAAAACAAATTTTATTAGCATTCCAGTTGTTTTAATTAGGATCATGTCCACAAAGTTAATGGAGCATAAGAAGGCTCTATCACAAGTTTGATATGAGCAAAGTGATGTGTAGGAACAGTTTGAATTGCATATAAAAGGCAAGACCAGCTCTAGCCTACCCCATGCAATTGCTAAAACCCTACTGTACTCTATGGAACAATTTTCTTATAAATGGGGAACACGGTGGCCTTTCATGTAGACTTAGGGTTGTAATATTCTGCTAACTTTTCCCCAAAATCCCCAGTTTTACAGAAATCCTGGTTGGAGGATACCCAGATTTCCCGTTCATTCTCTTTTGATTCTGGGAATCTTCCGACTGGATTCCATTCATCAAAACTTGTTGATGTGTTGATCATTTGAATCAGCTGTGTGCACCCCTTTGTGTCCCCGGGATCAGGATTAAGAACCACAGGTGGATAAACACCAGTATCTAACCGGGTCCTCATGGGATCAAATCCTGGTCCACAGCTACTTCGACTCAAATATTCCCCCCGAATTTCTCTGTCCAGTCGGTTCAACTCGGACTCTCAAATAAAAAAAGGAAAAGGCTTTTTTAATAGTTTTTTTTTTATAACTGAATTATTTGTTATTGCAGGCACATCTGTGGTGACGGTGGTGGCGACAGATGCAGACGACCCCACGTATGGAAACAGTGCCAGGGTGGTCTACAGTATCCTTGAGGGCCAGCCCTACTTCTCCGTGGAACCAAGAACAGGTCAGCAATACATCACATCATAGTGGTGTGTACTATCAAAAACCAGGCTCTTTGCTATCTGCTGTCGTTTATACAGTAATTATACACCAGTGATTAAACCTCAGCAGGGTTAAATTTTTTAGGGGGGATTACAAAACTGTGAAATATGAGAGATGTTGGAGTATTCTAACATTATGTTACACGGCAAAGTCAAGTTTCCCCAAACAATTACACTGACATTTTAGAGCGTTTTTATGTTTTGTCAATCTTCAGTTTATAGATTAAATGCACGACTGAGTGTTTCCTCACATTGCCGATGACGTTTGTCCCGTCTTGGCGGAAGACGGCAAATTTTTTTGAATCAACGCTCATTCATTTGAATTGTGTAGCTGGATCTGGTCCCTGGTGCCTGATGAGTTTTGATCAGGTTGTCTCCCAACACCACTCCAGCTGGCAACACAGCGTCTGATTGAGGCGGATGTAAACCTTAAATGCAATCAACGTGTTTTCATTACCGTGCTCTTTTCATCACATATAATGTAGCCTCGTCATCAGTTAAGACAACAAGTCTCTTGATTAAGCGTTCTTGAGAACGTGTTGCTACAGTCTAGTAAGATTCAGAAGGGAAAGGAAAAGGAGGGAGGCTTTTGATTTGAACTCAGTGACTTTGATTCAGAGGAATAACTAAATATATATTGAAAGACGGGAATGTGAAACGGATGACGTTTAAGTGAACAAAAAAAGTGAATTATGATGAATCCGTGTTAGGTTGTGTGTAGAACATTTTCTGGGAGAGATTTTAGAAGTCATTTCTCTGCATCTAGATGATCTGAAAATACAGTGTTAACAACGATATGTTTCTAGAGGAATATACTGTATGTCCATAACATCTGTCAATCCCTTAAAAATATATATATCAAAGGTAGAAATTATTATCTATTTATCCTTCCTAGGGAGTTTATGCTAGCCGCTTTGCTTCTGCACTTCGTGGTTTTAGGCTGGGTATCTGTAAAGCTCTTTGTGGTTTTAGGCTGGGTATCTGTAACGCTCTTTGTGGCAACTGCTGATGGAAAAAGGGCTTTATAGATACATTTGATTGAAACAACTCAAACTGTGGTTATGATGGTTCTCCTGATGTTAGTGTTAGGGAGGTGCAGGCGTACAGTAGTCTATTTCCAGATTAAAAGCCTCTCCTCTGCCATCAAAGACAGTGTTTACAACCTACTGTAACGCGCTGCCTCACATTACATTGGGTGCATGAAACAGAGTGCTGACCATGGGCGCCGGGGTCAAACTGTAATCACGTTCCTGAGTTATGGAGCATTCTCCAAGGATTATTCTAGAATACAGCAACATGGGCATTGTCATACCAGGGAGAAAGTATTCCCAGCGAGCATAAGCGGTTGCAATGACATCGTTATGACGTCTGTTGTGGTCAGGTTGTGTACTGGCTGTTTAAGGATGTTTTGTTAATGTCGTTTCATCAACAATAAAAAAATATGTTGTAATCTAATTATCTGACAAGATAAAAACCTAAATATGATGTCTTTTTTAGATGGTGTCTTAATTTCGCAAATCTCGCAAATTTAGCCCTCTGGTTGTGGAATTTGTCTATTCTTTTTTGCCTTTATGCATAATCTTATAATGAATCTGAGTAATTAATTAATCTGTTGTTTCAAGCCGGTTGAAAAATTGCCACATAGAAGACATAACAGAAATTGATTCATAAAACATACCAAGTTATAATATAAATAAATGTCTTAAGTAAAGTGTTACTCAATCTTTCTTTGCAGGCGTGGTCAGGACGGCTCTACCCAACATGGACCGCGAGGCACGGGAACAGTATCTGCTCGTCATCCAGGCCAAGGACATGGTGGGCCAGATGGGAGGACTCTCCGGGACCACCTCTGTCACGGTGACGCTCACTGACGTCAACGACAACCCACCACACTTCTCTCGCAGTAAGAGCCTCTTTACTTTATCATGGTCATTTAGCACTAAACCCAACACTGCTATACACATCTCAAGGAACCATGGGACCTTGTTGGTTACAACTTGATGTTATTGGGGTTTATTTGAATGCACATTAATACCCCTTAGATTTGATGTCGGCGCCCCGCGGAAAATCCAATTAACATAATAAATTTAAAAAAACATACAAATCCGTCAGTTTAAACTAGAGACCTGTTTTTTGCACTGAGTCTCAATCCATCACATCCACTGATATCGCCCATCTGCGGTGAAAGGTGGCAGAGCTAGAGCGGTGTTTGTCAGACGATGTGACATCCTGAAAATTGTTCTTCTCACGAAAAACGTCTGTAGCATCTGAACGGTTTGGCCTACAAAACTATTATAGCGTGTCTGCGTGGACACAGAGTGAAGGGAGCAGCAAGGCGATAAGCATGGCCACAAAACAAAGGGAGCAGCAAGGCGATAAGCATGGCCACAAAACGAAGGGAGCAGCAAGGCGATAAGCACGGCCACAAAACGAAGGGAGCAGCAGGCGATAAGCACAGCCACAAAACGAAGGGAGCAGCAAGGCGATAAGCACGGCCACAAAGCGAAGGGAGCAGCAAGGCGATAAGCACGGCCACAAAACGAAGGGAGCAGCAAGGCGATAAGCATGGCCACAAAACAAAGGGAGCAGCAAGGCGATAAGCATGGCCACAAAACAAAGGGAGCAGCAAGGCGATAAGCATGGCCACAAAACAAAGGGAGCAGCAAGGCGATAAGCGCGGCCACAAAACGAAGGGAGCAGCAAGGCGATAAGCACGGCCACAAAACGAAGGGAGCAGCAAGGCGATAAGCACGGCCACAAAGCGAAGGGAGCAGCAAGGCGATAAGCACGGCCACAAAGCGAAGGGAGCAGCAAGGCGATAAGCACGGCCACAAAGCGAAGGGAGCAGCAAGGCGATAAGCACGGCCACAAAGCAAAGGTGTAAAATGGTCTCCTCGATAACTTGTCTGGGCTGGTTTCTCTCCCTCCATCTTTTTCCTCTCTCTGGATTTCCTTGTCTCCCCTCACCCCTCTCTCTGGCTATTTCTCTTTCTCTCTCTTTCTCTCTTTCTCTCTCTTTCTCTCTCTTTGTCTGTCTGTCTGTCTGTCTGTCTGTCTGTCTGTCTGTCTGTCTGTCTGTCTGTCTGTCTGTCTGTCTGTCTCTCTCTCTCTCTCTCTCTCTCTCTCTCTCTCTCTCTCTCTCTCTCTCTCTCCTCTCTCTCTCTCTCTCTCTCTCTCTTTCTTTCTTTCTTTCTTTCTTTCTTTCTTTGTCTGTCTCTTTCTATGTCCCTCTGTCTGTCTGTCTCTCTCTCTCTCTCTCTCTCTCTCGCCTGTAGAAAGTTATCAGTTCAGCGTGCCCGAGTCCCTGCCGGTGGCCACGACGGTAGCCAAGATAAAGGCGCTAGACTCAGATGTGGGTCCCAATGCTGAGATGGAGTACAGGATCGTGGATGGGGATGGCCTGGGACTGTTCCGAATCACCCCCGACCCAGACACACAGGAGGGCCTCATCACTCTGCAAAAGGTACTATCAGACCTCAGGATAAGACCCAGATGCAGACAGTTCGAAGTAACATTTATTTTTATTTTTTTTACAAAAAACACGGGGCAGGCAAATGACAGGTTAAAGGGCAGGCAGAGGTCAGTAATCCAGAGCAGAGTCCTAAGGTATAGAACGGCAGGCAGGCTCAGGGTCAGGGCAGGCAGAATGGTCAAAACCGGGAAAACCAGAAAACAGGGACTAGAGAGAAAACAGGAGTACGGGAAAACACTGGTAGGCTTGACGAGACAAGATGAAGTGGCAACAGACAAACAGAGAACACGGGTATAAATACACAGTGGATAATGGGGCAGATGGGCAACACCTGAAGGGGGTGGAGACAAGCACAAAGACAGGTGAAACAGATCAGGGTGTGACAGGTACAATGCAGACCTCTCTTCTAAGAAGCCATTGCTGTAGGTCTCCTATAGTATTGAACAGTCCTAATAAGGACACCGTATAGGACTGATAGTGTCTGTATTAGGACAGTGGAAGTTGTGTCTCTTGGAGTTTGGAGTTGGTGTCCAAACCAAGTGATTTTGACACAAATTCCATGGCTTTGTGAATGCCCAAATACTGACACTGTATAGGACAGAGATCAAATCACATTTTATTGGTCACATGAGTTGAATACAACAGATGTGAAATTGTGCGCGTGTGTGGCTTCAATATGCATGTGTGTATGTTTTTGTGTGCCGATGTGTTGGAGTGTCAGTGTAGTATGTGTGAGTGTGTGGATAGAGTCTAATGAGTGTCAATAGAGCCACTGCAATGGAGTTAGTGCAAAATAATTTATATAAATAAGTAAATAATAAAGGGTAGCCATTTTGTAAACTGTCTGGGTAGCCATTTTATTAACTGTTCAGCAGTCTTATGTCTTGGGGGTTCAAGTTGTTCAGGTGCCTTTGGTTCCAGACTTGGCACCCCGGCACCGCTTGCCGTGTGTTAGCAGAGAAAACAGTCTATAACTTGGGTGGCTGGAGTCTTTGACATTTTTCAGGACCTTTCTCTGATACCGCCTGGTATAGAGGTCCTAGATGGCAGGGAGTTCGGCTCCAGTGATGTACTGGGGCCATACGTACTAGCCTCTGTAGCAGATGCCAAGAAGTCAAATGTCAAGTAGTTTCCTTACCAAACGGTGATCCAGCCAGTCAAGATGCTCTCGATGGTGCAGCTTTAGAACTTTTTGAGGATCTGAGGGCCCATGCCAAATATTTTCAGCATCCTGAGGGGGAAGAGGTGTTGCCCTCTTCACGGCTGTGTTGGTATGTTTCGACCTTAATAGGTCCTTAGTGATGTGGACACTGAGGAACTTGAAGCTCTCGACCCGTTCCACTACAGCCCCTTCGATGTGAATGGGGGTGTGCTTGGCCCTCAATTTCCTGTACATTTTTTACATTTTACATTTTATCAGCTCCTTTGACTTGTTGACGTTGAGGGAGAGGTTGTTGTCCTGGCACCACACTGCCAGGTCTCTGAACTCTCATCGCCGTCAGTGATCAGGCCTGGGGGCGGCCCATCAGGAAGTCCAGGATCCAGTTGGAGAGGGAGGTGTTTAATCCCAGGGTCCTTAGCTTAGTGATGACCTTGGAGAGCACTATGGTGTTGAACGCTGAACTGTAGTCAACGATCAGCATTCTCACATAGGTGTTCCTTTTGTCCAGGTGGGAAAGGTCAGTGCGGAGTGCAATAGAGATAGGCAATAGAGATCTGTTGGGGTGGTATGCGAATTGGAGTGGGTCCAGTGTTTCTGGGATGGTGTTGATGTGAGCCATGACCAATCTTTCAAAGCCTTTCATGGTTACATATGGGAGCTACGGGGCGGTAGTCATTTAGACAGGATAGGGAACTGGCGCCTGCGACCCCCTTATGTAGGCCCGCGGATCAATTTCCAAAAAAGAACTTACTGTTGAGGGTTAGAATAGTAGAATACACAACCTGCAAATTCGAAATTTGGTTGTGCATCAGCCGTTTTTCCCAGCAACAAAATATCCCATAAGGCTGGGTACGGCTCTGACTGCATGTGTGGGACTAACCTGATCCAGCCTGGCACTAACCTGATTCAACTAAACAAAGGTCCAGATTTAAAACACACACACTTATGCCAGAACACACCAAAGCTCTCCAGGACTGGAGCTGGAAACCCTTGTTGTAATGACCGACCAAATCTCTTAGGGTTGAAAATAATGTTAATAAAGCCACAGTCTGTAAGACGTCCCAGTAATTTCAACGAAAGAAATACAGTACAATTCTGGAATTTGAAGAGCTTGACTTCTAAATGTCAAAGGCTTCTTTTCACTTAATCATAAAGGTATTGACTCTAACCAAAATATAATTACCACTAAAAAAACACTGAAGTTTCAAATAGAGTTGAACGTTTCTCTTCGACTTATTTTCTTGTACAATTTGAATTAATTACAGACATTGAGTGTACCTCAATAGCTCAATACCTTGCACTTGATATCTTAAAAAGCAATACTTTCATAACTCTGACTGGAGAATTATATTAGGAGCTCTGAGAAGGTAGAAGACATGTTAAGAAGATAGTGCTTCAGAAGACATGTTAAGAAGATAGTGCTTCAGAAGACATGTTAAGAAGATAGTGCTTCAGAAGACATGTTAAGGAGATACTGCTTCAGAAAACATATTAAGTGTCGTATATCTTTTTCTTAAAATCAATATTTTACCTTGGCACAGTCCTGTACCGTGAGTCAATATCACGGCAGGGTTCAGAGATTGATGGAGGCTTATATGAGTTCAGAACACATCTATATGTCTAATGTTTTAATGGCACATGCACAAGTACAGTGAAATGCCTTTCTTGCAAATTCAAAACCCAACAATGCAATAACCAATAACAATGTATTACTAGAAAAAACACAAGAAATAAGAAGAAATATGAAGAACACAAGTAAGTAAGCATACTATATACAGGGTCAGATAATACCATACTATATACAGGGTCAGTTCAATACCATATTTACAATGTGCAGGGATACTGGAGTGATGGAGGTAGATATGTATAGGAGTAAGGTGACTAGGCAACAGGATATAAGATAAACAGAGCAGCAGCAGCTTGTATGTGAGAGGCTGTGCGTGTGTGCAGAGTCAGTATAAATGTATGTTCATATTATATGTGAGTGATCAGATGATGGGGTGACAGTGTGTCGGTGTGTGTAGGACCCGGTGAGTGTGCATAGAGACAAAAATAAAAGGTCAATAAAGATACAAGGTTAACTTAGATAGTCCATGTAGCTATTTTGTTAGCTATTTATCAGTCTTATTGCTTGGGGATATAAGCTGTTCCAGAGCCTGTTGGTGTCAGACTTGACGCACCGGTACCGCTTGCTGTGCAGAAGCAGAGAGAATAGTCTTTTTGTTTGTTTTTGTATTTATTAACGATCCCCAGTAGTTCCTGCCAAGGCAGCAGCTACTTTTCCTGGGGTCCAGCAACATTAAGGCAGTTATATATAATTTTAAATATTACACCACATTACATTTCAAAACACTTTTCACAACACATGAAGTGTGTTCCCTCAAGCCACTACTCAACTATCATATACAGTATCTACAATACAACATCCAGGTGTACGTGTGTGTAGAGTGTGTGTCTTATAATGTGTCTGTGCCTGTGTGTGCCTGTGTGTGTGTGTGTCTCTTCACAGTCCCCGCTGTTCCATAAGGTGTATTTTTATCTGTTTTTTAAATCTGATTCTACTGCTTGCATCAATTACCTGATGTGGAATAGAGTTCCATGTAGTCATGGCTCTATGTAGTACTGTGTGCCTCCCATAGTCTGTTCTGGACTTGGGGACTGTGAAGAGACCTCTGATGTCACTTGTGGGGTTTGCATGGGTGTTCGAGCTGTGTGCTAGTAGTTTAAAACAGACAGCTTGGTACATTCAGCTTTATTCAGCTTCACTTCTTATAAAACAAGTAGTGATGAAGTCAATCTGTCCTCCACTTTGAGCCATGATAGATTCACATGCGTATTATTAATGTTAGCTCTAAGTATACATTTAAGGGCCAGCCGTGCTGTCCTGTTTGGAGCCAATTGTAATTTTCTGAAGTCCCTCTTTTTGGTACCTGACCACACGACTGAACAGTAGTCCAGTTGTGCCAAAACTAGGGCCTGTAGGACCTGCCTTGTTATGGACAGACTTATCCCTATCTTTGTTGCTGTTGTATCAAATTGTTTTGACCTTGACAGTTTACAATCCAGGGTTACTCCAAGCAGTTTAGTCACCTCAACTTGCTCAATTTCCACATAATTTATTACAAGTTGAGGTTTAGGGTTTAGTGAATGATTTGTCCCAAATACAATGCTTTTAGTTTAGAAATATTTAGGACTAACGTATTCCTTGCCACCTATTCTGAAACTAACTGCAGCTCTTTGTTAAGTGTTGCAGTCATTTCAGTCGCTGTTGTAGCTGACGTGTATATTGCTGCATCATCCGCATGGCTTTACTCATTAGTAAAGATTGAAAAAAGTAAGGGGCCTAGACAGCTGTCCTGGGGAATTCCTGATTCTACTTGGATTATGTTTGAGAGGCTTCCATTAAAGAACAACCTCTGTGTTCTGTTAGACAGGTAACTCTTTATCCACAATATAGCAGGGGGTGTAAAGCCATAGCACTTAAGTTTTTCCATTAGCAGACTATGAAAGACACCTGTATAAAAGACACCTGGGAGCCAGAAATCTTTCTGATTGAAAGGGGGTCAAATACTTATTTCCCTCATTTAAAATGCAAATCAATTTATAACATTTTCGACATGCGTTTTTCTGGATTTTTTTGTTGTTATTCTGTCTCTCACTGTTCAAATAAACCTACCATTAAAATTATAGACTGATCATTTCTTTGTCAGTGGGCAAACGTACAAAATCAGCAGGGGAACAAATACTTTTTTCCCTCACTGTATTTACAGGTGATTTTACTTTTACACTTCTTTTTTTCTTTCTTTCTTAATTTCATTCTTTCTTATGCGCAATTACGTTGTTTCCTGCCATTTGTTTTTTCTGGTGCAGCCCCGTCCCCTTGTGTGATTATCATCTACACATGTGGGTCTGAAAAGATGATTCCTGTCCTCAATAGCATGCAGTGAATTCACACTGGATGCAATGACAAAATTAGTATTATTTCCTGACATTTAAAGCATACTCAATGCTCCAAATGTATACAACTTTCAATTTTTGCGTACCCACGCAACCTACTATTTAGAATGCAAGTGCTGGTATTCAGACAGACTCGCATTCTGACCCTACCTCTTTGCCTTTTGCCTTCCTAACCATCTCTCTCTCTCTAACCTTTCCAATCGGTAGGGCCTGGACTTTGAGACCAAGTCGAGCTACACCCTGCGTGTCGAGGCGTCCAATAGAAACATCGACCTGCGATTCCTGTCCCTGGGGCCGTTTAGCGACACAGCGACAGTGCGCCTCAACGTGCAGAACGTGGACGAGCCGCCCGTCTTCTCCTCGCCGTTCAGCAAGATGGTAATCTCGGAAGAGGCAACGGTAGGAACCACCATCGGGACCATCTTCGCACACGACCCAGACTCCACCAACAGTCCCATCAGGTAGGGGTGTGGCCAGGATTCATCATCGCAAGTTTACAATCTCTATGCTATGTTACCGTTTTAATGTTTTTTGGTCAGTTCTGCCTTTTTGTGTTCCTTTGTTGTTGGTAATTGCTTGTTATGTATTTGGTATGCATCAGTTGTAGCCTTTGTCCAGTGGTGGAAAAAGTTTTCTTGTTTTTCTTTTTATTTATGGATAGCCAGGGGCATGATCCAACACTCAGACATCATTTACAAATGAAGCATGTGTTTAGTGATTCTACCAGATCAGAGCCAGTAGGGATGACCAGGGAAGTTCTCTTGATAACTGTGTGAATTAGACCATTATCCTGTCCTGCTAAGCCTTCACTTTTGTGTGTCAGGGGAAATGTATGGAGAAAAAGGTACATAATTTTCTTTAGGAATGTAGTGAAGTAAAAGTTGTCAAAATATAAATAGCCAAATAAAGTACAAATACCCTCCAAAAAACTACTTAAGTAGTACTTTCAAGTATTTTTACTTAAGTACTTTACACCACTGCCATTATCATTCAAGGTAATGTAGAGAAAATAGACAGAGATTTCATAGAATTATAGTTCATGGAAGCTCCTAACTCCTTAATTCTAACAGCCTGCATGAATGTATGCCTGATTAATGCATTGCTAATGCATTTCACACAGAAGATCCATAGAAGTGTTGCCATGGCGGGTGCCAGTGGAATATGGTCCTTGATAGCAGAGCCTTTCCAATACGCTCCCTCTCTCCTGTCTACTTAACTCCAGATACTCTATAGACCGCAACACCGACTTGGAGCGTTTCTTCAACATAGACGCCACCACCGGTGTCATCAGCACCGCCAAGCCTCTGGACAGAGAAGTTAACGCCGTACACAACATCACCATCTTCGCCACGGAGATCCGTAAGTCAAGTGTTCTTAGTCTGCTCTGTCCACACGGTTGCTACATTACATCCGGGCTGTTGTCAATCAACGTTGCAACTTAGATATATTGTCCAGAAATGTACACAATATGCAACTCCATAGTGCACCTTTATCTATTTAGCCCCCTCCCTTATCGGCTCAAGAGCACACCCAAAAGCTATGTAGTGTCTCTTCACCAGTGACATCACACACAGACTCTAAGGCTGTTGTAAGACATGTCCATCATTACCTCTAGCTACTTTACACTCTTAGAAAAAAGGGTTCCAAAAGGGTTCGTCGGCCGTCCCCATAGGAGAACCCTTTTTGGTTCTAGGTAGAACACTTTTACTTTTCAGGTGGAACCCTTTTGGGCTTCATGTAGAACCCTCTGTGGAAAGAGTTCTACTGTACATGGAACATAAAAATGGTTTTACCTGGAACCAATAAGGGTTTTTCAAAGGGTACTCCTGTGGGGTCAGCCAAAGAACCCTTTTAGATTCTCGATAGCACCTTTTTTCAACGAGCTCACAAGAGCTCACTCTTCACTTTTGTTACACTCATTGTGACTGCACAGAGTGGACCAGTGCCTTCACCGCACCTGTGACTTAGGACTATATTTCAAACTTGACAAATCCCGAATTCTATTAAAATGAAGTAAATCCCGTATCAAAAAAGACAGACTTAAGCTTCCTATACTATTTCTCAATGAATATCATTAGTCGAAGGCTCACTGGGATTTTACCAATTTCGCTTGGCAGTCTGGAAAGCAGAAGGTCTCCTTGACTCTAGAGGAGAGTTCTGAGCAGATGCTCTGCTGCAGTAGAGGTCGACTGCTGTTGATCGCCGGCTCCAGAACTCGTGGCGTTTGATCGAGCCTCACCATGATTCCAAATGATGGCCGAAGCTGGAGCACACACACACACACACACACACACACACACACACACACACACACACACACACACACACACGCACACACACACACACACACACACCTCCCAACTCCCAGACTTTCCAGCTGATGACTTTGTCCGTGACCTTTGGCAAAAAAAGTGCACCTGTTCCCCAATCGCTCCATCTGACTCACTTCTACTGAGGCTGGAACTCAGCCAAACCTGCACTGTGGCAAACCTCCATTGGGGTGGTACGGTTGTAACTATTATACAAACTCCTCAAAATTGGTATAGGGGTGAGTGGGGTAAGGTGACCCAAAGGGGTATGTAGAGGAACCCTTGTTTCTAGGAATCCATACACAAAATGTATAATTTGAACAAATATTTAGGAAGAGGTTATCATTTCATGGAATCTATGAAGAAGGAAACCACATGGAAAAAGTGGAAAGCAAGTTAGGTCAAAAATCTGATTTTCACTTAAGTCAAATGAATTTATTGTGTTTCATGATGCTTGTATCTAGACCAAAGTAGATCATTTTAAGATTGTTCTATACATCAGTTAGAGTCTCTATAAGATTCAATATGATGATCTAAAGCTAGCATTAAAGTGCATCCTAGCTGTGTGGGCTAATGTAATCTAAATGTTTGCCTTGGGGTAAGTTGAGCCAATGGCCTATGAGGTAAGTTAAGCCAATGGTTAGAGCCAATGGCAAGTTGAGCAAATTGAAGTGTTTTCTTATATTGATCTGAATTCTGTTGAGTTAAGAGTCTATGATTGTGAGTTCTGCTCCAATATCAAAGTAGCCCTTTGGGGACACAGTTCTCAAATGCCACCTCACTTAAAGTCAATAGATCATGGTTCCCTGACAACAACAAAAATAAAAACATTTGCATTTTTGAAACTGCATTATAAGTCCAGTAACTGCAGTCGACTGTGGTATTTTGGATGCAGTAATTGTAGAACAACTGCAGTGTAGATGCATTGCAGCTCCCTTAAATGTATCTTGGCAGGGTAGATCGAGGTGTCTTCTATTTATCTCTGCTTGGGGAAACATGCCTGATCCCTGAAGAAACAATGTATCCATTGTGTTAGCCAGAGTTTGCAATTCACTAAATAATTAAGGTGTGTATGAAAACAAATCTTAAGGCCGGTTTCAAGGACACAGATTAGTTAAGTCCTGGACTAAAAAGCATGCTCAAAGGTGAATCTCCATTGAAATAACAATTCCAGGACAAGGCGTAGTCTGTATTTGGGAAACTGGCCCTAACTGTGCTATCAGATATAATGATCCAGCTCACCTTAACAAATGAAGGCCTCTCACCCTTTAAAACATTAGCAAAATGTTCTATACGTTATGCTATATGATAATACAATATACTATATGATAATACAATATACTATATGATAATACAATATGCTATATGATAATACAATATGATAATACAATAAACTATATGATAATACAATATACTATAATGTGCTATATGATAATACAATATACTATATGATAATACAATGTGCTATATGATAATACGCTATACTATATGATAATACAATATACTATATGATAATACAATATACTATATAATAAGGCAATATGCTATAGTAAAATACAATTGCAGGAAAAGCTGGACTTCAGATGTGAGATGTTTATTTGATAAATTGGTTGAAAGGCTGTCATCTTTGGATACTGTGGTGGTTTGTATGTTTCATGACTCGTTTGTCTCACTTTGGCGTGGGGATACAAAGTTAGAATGACTCCACAGACTTAACATTTTGAGTGTCGATTTAACACTGTTTTAATTTATTTCATTTTATTACACTGGAGAATTTGCAGTGTGAGCATCTAACTTGCCATTTGCAAGGTTTGCAATTGGCTTTGAATTACTCTGCAGTATTTTCAGGTATCATAAAAATTCATTGCAACTTTCAACCTTTTCAGTGGCATGTTGAAAGTGTCATACAGTAGTCATACATGAGTGTCACAATTTATTTATACTTATCGGTTCAAAATATCTTTGGTTTTCTTTTGACTTGATTTTATATACCTGGACATTCAGGAGAATGGACATTTACAGCATGTTCAGATAGAAATGTATTGTGTAGATCAAATATGACTGTCAGATAGATTGGAATAGTTTAGGAGATTGTGTGTTCTAGACAATCTATCAACATGCAATTCCAGATACAGCCCTGCCATTAGTTGGAGGCAGTCAATCAGAAAAGTAGTCACTGAGATCTGGATTCAAATATTTTTTAAAAAGTAGTCATCTTTGGGGATCTGTTTTCAAATAGTTGTAGTCACCTCCAAAGTAACTGTTTGTTACCCCGCAAAAATCTCTCTCTCTCTCTCTCTCTCTGTTTCTCTCTCACTGTTTCTCTCTCTCTCTCTCTCTGTTTCTCTCTCTCTGTTTCTCTCTCTCTGTTCTCTCTCTCTCTGTTTCTCTCTCTCTGTTTTTCTCTCTCTGTTTCTCTCTCTCTGTTTTCTCTCTCTCTGTTTCTCTCTGTTTTTCTCTCTCTTTCTCTCTCTTTCTCTCTCTCTGTTTCTCTCTCTATCTCGGTTTCCTCTTTCCCTCCTCTGTTTCTCTCTTCTCGTTTCTCTCTCTCTTTCCTTCTCGTTTCTCTCTCCTCTCTGTTTTTCTCTCTCTCTCTGTTTCTCTCTCTGTTTCTCTCTCTCTGTTTTTCCCTCTGTTTTTCTCTCTGTTTCTCTCTCTGTTTTCTCTCTCTCTCTGTTTCTCTCTCTCTGTTTCTCTCTCTCTCTGTTTTTCCCTCTGTTTTTCTCTCTCTGTTTCTCTCTCTCTGTTTTTCTCTCTGTTTCTCTCTCTCTGTTTCTCTCTCTCTTGTTTCTCTCTCTCTCTGTTTCTCTCTCTCTGTTTCTCTCTGTTTTTCTCTCTCTGTTTTTCTCTTTCTGTTTTTCTCTCTGTTTCTCTCTCTCTGTTTCTCTCTCTCTGTTTCTCTCTCTCTGTTTCTCTCTCTCTGTTTTTCTCTCTCTTTCTCTCTCTCTGTTTCTCTCTCTCTGTTCTCTCTCTCTCTCTGTTTCTCTCTCTCTGTTTCTCTCTCTCTCTGTTTCTCTCTCTCTGTTTCTCTCTCTGTTTCTCTCTCTCGTCCCCCCCTCTCACTTCGGCATATCAGCAGCAGGTGTGCATGATGTACTGACAGATGTGCACAATCTATTTCTATGTCGAGCTGCAGTCAACAACTGTGGAGACATATAAAGAATGCTACATTAGTGAAAGGAGTGTACAGTGCCTTCAGAAATAATTCATACCCCTTGACCTATTCCACATTTTGTTGTGTTACAGACAGAATTCATACCCCTTGACCTATTCCACATTTTGTTGTGTTACAGACAGAATTCAAAATGGATTAAAAATAAATAAATGCAGCCATCTACACACAATACCCAATAATGACAAAGTGAAAATATGTTTTTCGAAATTGTAACAAATGTGTTAAGTATTCAGACCGCTGAGTAAATACATTGTCATTTCTTTGCCACATTTCTTTGCAGTTTTACTTTAGTGCATTATTGCAACCAGGATACATGTTCTTTGAATATTTGTTTTCTGTACAGACTTCCTTATTTTCACTCTGTTATTTAGGTTAATATTATGGAGGAACTACAGTGTTGTTGATCCATCAGTGTTCTCCCATCACAGCAACTCTGTAACTGTTTTAACATCACAATTGGCCTCATGGTGAAATCTCTGAGCGCTTTCCTTCCTCTCCGGCAGATGACGCATGTATCTTTGTAGTGACAGTGTAATTAATAACTTTACCATGATCAAAGGGAGATTCAATGTCTTTTTGCCCCCCCCATCTATCAATAGGTGCCCTTCTTTGCGAGGTATTGGAAAACCTCCCTGGTCTTTGTGGCTGAGTCTGTGTTTGAAATTCACTGCTCGACTGAGGGACCTTACAGATAATTGTATGTGTGGGGTACAGAGAGTAGGTAGTCATTAAAAAATCGTGTTAAACACTATTATTGCACACAGAGTGAATCCATGCAACTTATTATGTGACTTGTTAAGCACATTTTTACTCCTGAATTTATTTAGGCTTGGCATAACAAAGGGGTTCAATTCTTATTGACTCAAGACATTTCAGCTTTTCATTTTGTATTAATTTGTAAATATTTCTAAAAACATTATTCCACTTTGACATTATGGGGCATTGTGTGTAAGCCAGTGAGAAAAACATCTCAATTTAATCCATTTTAAATTCAGGCCGTAACACAACAAATGTGTAAAAAGTCAAGTGGTGTGAATACTTTCTGAAGGCTATGAGCAATGGGATTTCGCATTGCAAACACATGTATGTTAACAGGAACTGATATTGTGATATTGGCCACGTTCCAGACCGACTACAAAGCAGTTGAGCTGCACATTAATCAAGGATTTGGGCATCAGATTGTAATATCATGTTAATGCTGTTACTGTCATGTTAAACACTTTCAGGGGTTGTGCGATTTGCGAATGTAATGTAGGCGGCCTGGAACACAGCCAATGTGTTATCCACTAGATTATATAGATGGCAACTGACACTTACTAAATGTGTGCTGTATTAGTAAGCTAGCTATTGGCGCAGTTGAAGCAAGGCTTTACATCAGGGTCATGTTCATTAGGGCGTGTTCACACCATAGCAAAACATTTTGCAACGGAAAACAAAAACAAACCAGTTCAGATAGCACCTCCCCATTTCACTCTCGTTTGAATCATTTTCTCCCCTTTCATACCTGCTGAACACAACCCAGGAATTGTGAGCAAAGCAATCGCAAATTATTACATCTATGCCTTAATTAGACTGAACTGACCAACCATGTATATGACAGGCAGACAGCTGATGATCGAGCACAGGTTTGAACCCACAGCATTGTAGTGAAACTCAAAGTAGATATGTGATGATAAAACATAATTTTGGAGTATAATTTCTCTAGCTTCTTCTGGCTAGATGAATTGATTTCTGTAATCGAAGGGAAAAACCTTTGACCTTTGAGCTGCAGCCTAGATAAATCTAAATCATACTTCAGATCCTCTTCATCAGCCAGAAGAGCTGACCGACAGTGAGGACAGTTAGAGGGAGGAGAAAGAGGGAGTCTGTTGGAATGATATTGTGGACATATGCTTTTTACCATAGAGGACAAATGGAGAGAGGGTTGTTGTAATGGCCAAGCAGACACACACACACACACACACACACGCACATACACAGACGTACAAACACACACAAACACTCCCATACGCGCGCACACCCCCCCCCCCCCCCCCCCCCCCCCCCCCACACACACACACACACACACACACACACCCTGCCAGATGTTGTCCTTCTGGTGGAGCTGGTGCCATTTGCCCTCCACAGGTGTTCAGTGTTTGCCAGTGGAATTTGTGTATAGATTACAGAATTTCCCAAGTAATCACAGGGGATAATGTTCAAACTAAACCTACCCATCACTGTTGACTGATATCACAGGGGATAATGTTCAAACTAAACCTACCCATCCCTGTTGACTGAAATCACAGGGGATAATGTTCAAACTAAACAGACCCATCCCTGTTGACTGAAATCACAGGGGATAATGTTCAAACTAAACAGACCCATCACTGTTGACTGAAATCACAGGGGATAATGTTCAAACTAAACAGACCCATCACTGTTGACTGAAATCACAGGGGATAATGTTCAAACTAAACAGACCCATCACTGTTGACTGAAATCACAGGGGATAATGTTCAAACTAAACAGACCCATCACTGTTGACTGAAATCACAGGGGATAATGTTCAAACTAAACAGACCCATCACTGTTGACTGAAATCACAGGGGATAATGTTCAAACTAAACAGACTCATCACTGTTGACTGAAATCACAGGGGATAATGTTCAAACTAAACCTACCCATCACTGTTGACTGAAATCACAGGGGATAATGTTCAAACTAAACAGACCCATCACTGTTGATCTCACGTGTGACTCTGCCCACATGCTACAGACGTAGAGGATTATTCATATTAAGACATAAGTGACTCCAGATACAGCCAACCCATCTGTTGAGTAAATCTATCTCTCCGCACATGAATTACACCCGTGTCTTTGAGAGACAACCAGATCTCAGGTATATTTTCCTCAGCTCACCACTCCCCACTTATGGTTGAACTGTGGAGAAATCTGCAGAGAAACAGTTGAGGGACATACAGTAAGTACCCCAACATCAAGGATAGGAACATCAATCTCTGAGGTATACCGTTTACTATGACATAGCAGAAGGTGTTTTCTTCTTTCTAGGTTATTATTTAAAGTTCAATAGATTTCTAGTAATACCAATTCATCTTGATTTATGAAGACGCTATACATAGTAGATGATCATGCATCACACACAGTATGTGGCGTTAGGGCCATTGGTCATTACACACCGAGTTTGTAGGAAGTTGAAAATTATATTAAAACACGGATCAACTATTCTCGTGAGTCTGTTTTGAGAAATCTGTATTTATATCTATGAACGTTCTGCCTTCAGACCATTCTCCAGTGGAGAATTTAGCGTGCCGAGAAACCTTGGCATGTCGGTTACCCCAATCCATGATTTATATTAAGATAAAGGTTCAGCTGAAGAGAAGGTAAACAAGAGAAAATTAGCTTGTTATAAAGCAAACAACATGCGTCGTCTGAGCATGCCGAGTCACTCAGTGGAGACCACAGAGTTGTTGTCGAGCTCCGACTCGTAATAAGAACACTTCCAGACACCCCCAGTCTTCCAGACTTCCTACACAGTCTGTTTTCTGAATGTTTTCTTAAAGGGATAGTTCCCCACATTTTAAATATTGGTTTCGCTTACCCTGTAAGCAGTCTATGGACAAGGTAATGTAGCAACCCACGCTTTGGTTTTTGTTTACGTGGCCACTGTCTTCAAACGCTAACTTTTTAGCATTTTTGTTCAAGTCTCTAAACTTGTCTGTGTAGCTCCATAAAGTTATTTTAAGACAAACTAATACAGGTGTGTGGTGAAATCAGTTAAAGGAACTTGATGTTGTGGGGCAGAACATGCAACTGTCTCGGTATTGGTTCAAACATTTAGCTTTCCTGCATCCCCTTCATTCTGCTTTACCCCTACCCAAAATCAAATCAAATCAAATTTATTTATATAGCCCTTCGTATATCAGCTGAAATCTCAAAGTGCTGTACAGAAACCCAGCCTAAAACCCCAAACAGCAAGCAATGCATGTGAAAGAAGCACGGTGGCTAGGAAAAACTCCCTAGGAAAAACTCCCTAGAAAGGCCAAAAACCTAGGAAGAAACCTAGAGAGGAACCAGGCTATGAGGGGTGGCCAGTCCTCTTCTGGCTGTGCCGGGTGGATATTATAACAGAACATGGTCAAGATGTTAAAATGTTCATAAATGACCAGCATGGTCAAATAATAATAATCATTGTAGTTGTCGAGGGTGCAGCAAGCACGTCCGGTGAACAGGTCAGGGTTCCGTACCCCTACCTTAGACAGTGCTGTTGAAGTTACCGTTGACCTTCATTGCAAAACAGTGTATTTTAATCAATTATTTGGTGACATATGAATATATTTAGTATAGTTTTAATACTAAAAATACTTTTTTTAATGTTTCACTGTTTACATTTTTATCAAGTTTCACGGAGGAGGATGGTCCTCCCCTTCCTCCTCTGAGGAGCCTCCACTGCCAGATACATGCATATATTTTTATTATTATTTTTATTTTTTATTGAATTGATACATGCTTATAGACCAGGGCATTTGGTTGTGCTTATCCTTGACCACTTGTTTCTTTTTTTTCAGTGGACCCATTGCAAGTGGGAAAGGGTGTAGTTCTGATCACAGTGACGGACATCAATGACAACGCGCCTGTCTTCGCCATCGAGTACGAGACCTACCTTTGTGAGAGTGCCAGACCTGGACAGGTATGTCAACATCTTATGATGCATTTGAAATCTCCTATTGGTAATGGAAGACTGAGGGCCATATACAGTACGTTAGAATGGGATGACACAATTTAATGTTCTGATGCAGAGTTCAAAGATGATAATGTTCTGGTTGCGCTGTTATATTGGATAAAACAATTATATTGGATATCATTGTCGCAATTAAAATAAATGAATAATTAGCAGTGTTGGGGAGTAGTGAACTAGATGTAGTTAAACTAGTAATTTAAGAACATTTTGCAGTAGCTTGGTGGTAGTTGGAACTAAATTCAAATATTGGTAGTGTTTTCAGTAGTTAATTACTTTCTTTGCCATGTAGCGGTGTAGCTAACTACTGGAACTACACACTACTGTTTTTTGCAAAAAGAAGTAGGCAATAATTTCCTTTCTTTTTCGGCATCAGACCTGCCTAATTCTCACTTGAAACATTGTTTTTGTGTTTAATAGGCTAAATTACACATTCTGTTAACATATGACCCGGAAGTGATCTATTCTTGCAATTTGTAGTTTATGACATTTCAGATTTACATATGATAATTTTTCACAAAGTAGTATGGATTTAGTGAACTACTTTTTCAAAGTAACTTCAGTTTAGTAAACTATATTTTTCTAAGGGTATCCTTGATGTAGCTCGACTTTTTCCAGTGTGAAATAATTGGTAGCTTGGTAAACTACATTTTCGGATTAGCTTCCCCATCACTGATAATTAGGCATATCAATAATTGGGCAACATTTTGAGGTGGAAAAAGATTTTCTGCGCCATAATTGTCTCATAGCCAATTGTATAAAACAGCAGCGGTCAGGTGAAGGTAGTTAGAGGCATCACATGGATCTCCATAGCAGGTGCCTAATCAGGGGATCAAAGCGTTGTGCTGCCATGTGGAAAAGGGTTTTATAAGGGGATGCAAAACAGGACTGTGGGGGGATTGTGGCATGAAATTGGTTTGTGTGAAAACGTGGCGTGGTGTCAAGTACTCGGTGTCAGCTCGCCACGGCAACCAACCAGCCAAGCTGAGACCACACGTTTACGTATGCATCCATTCTCTGTCTCTGTGGAGTGGGAGCACAGCTGTGGTGTGTGTGTGTGTGTGTGTGACATTACACCTTTTTGAGTTGTGAAAATGGCATCATTAAGTCCTCACAACAACAACAACAAAAACACAATACCAGTGAATTGTTCACACCACATTGACATACCCTCATACCCAAGGATCTCTTCAAGCAATCCATTGAAATACAATAGCATCACACACCACTGCCCGTCATAATTATAGTAGGAGATGATAGCCGTATTAAATATGTGGTGCTCTCTTAATGAGTGCAATTAAGCCCAATCAGGTTAACAGGGATACACGGCCTGATGGACCTGTGTGTCCTTTGGTGACCTTTGACATTAGAATATTGTCTTTTATGTAATGGCTGAGTTCAAGGCCCTCATGCGCTTCCAATGAGGCGATTATACACATGAATGGACATTTCTCTTCCTCATGGCCCACTGCCTGTAGAGATACAGATGGTATGGCCGAGGAGATAACATCTCCTTAATGATAACTATATATGAAATAGTTATATATTAGATAGTATTATATTTATTTAACTAGGCAAGTCAGTTAAGAACAAATTCTTATTTACAATGACAGCCTACCCCGGCCTCCCCTAACCAGAACAATGCTGGGCCAATTGTGCGTCGCCCTATGGGACTCACGATCACGGCCAGTTGTGATACAGCCCGGGATCAAACCAGGATCTGCAGTGACACCTCTAGCACTAGAGATGCAGTGCCTTAGACCGTTGCACTACACGGGAACCGGGTAGTTTGAGCCCTGAATGCTGATTTGCGGACAGCTGTGGTATATCACGGGTATGACAAAACATGTATTTTTACTGCTCTAATTACGTTGGTGACCAGTTTATAATAGCAATAATGCACTTGAGGGGGGGGGGGTGTATTGCCAATATACCACAGCTAAGGGCTTTGTCAAGTCACTCCAACTTGAGTCTTGCGTAAGAACAGCTCTTAGCCATAGTATATTGGCCATATACCACACCTCCTCGTGCCTTATTGCTTAATTATACAGACCTATATCCAATATATACTGTATATGCACGTTAGACTCATTTAAATGTTTGTCTTAATTTAGCTTACGTGCCCCACTGCCTGTAGAGACACAGATGGTAAGACAGAGAAGTTTTATCTCCTTTATGATAACTCTATATTATATACTGTAGTTAGTGGTATTCAATCTCATATGGAATGGCTATATATTATATAGTTAGTGGTATTTCAATCTCATATGGAATAACTATATATTATATAGTTAGTGGTATTCAATCTCATATGGAATAACTATATATTATATAGTTAATGGTATTCAATCTCATATGGAATAACTATATATCATTTTTTATTTAACTAGGCAAGTCAGTTAAGAACAAATTCTTATTTACAATGACAGCCTACACCGGCCAAACCTGGACGACTCTGGGCCAATTATGCGCCGCCCTATGGGACTCCCAATCACAGCCAGTTGTGTCTGTAGTCTATAGTGACTCAATCACTGAGTGCCCCAATCACTGAGATGCAGTGCCTTAGACAGCTGCGCCACTCGGGAGCCCGGTATAGTTAATGGTATTCAATCTCCTATGGAATAGGAGTCAGATGAACTCATGGATACCATTTGTATGTCTCTCTTTTTAAAGGAAGTTAAAGGTAGTTTCTGGAACGATTTCTAATTAGCGTTAGCGCAATGACTGGAAGTTTATGGGATCAGCTAGCTGATCCCATGGACTTCCAAATCATTGTGCTAATGCTAGTTGTCAAAATGCTCAAATTATCTCTTTAAAGGTTAGACTGATTTGAGCTCCAAAAATGTTCACATATACTGTAGAGTATCTGAATATTACTCTGGCCTTCAATATGTTTGGGCTGTATAGCCAGCTGCTGTGGTCATTGTAATGCCAAACTTGGAGTTGACAACATAGTATGACAACAAATATATGAGTTGGCTATAGAGTAAAAACAAATCTGAACAGCGGTAACTTGTGAAAATCATTGTCATCCCGAGGCTGTGCCACTTAAACAATTCAAAGGAGTCCCTGTTTGCAGCACTGAGAGACACTGAGCAAAACAACATGAAAAACCCTAGCCTACATACATGCACCTTCTCCCAAATGAATTAAGTGGATTCCTGTACTACTTTGAAAAGAAACTTTAGGACAATGATGATTTTGATGCTGTTGGGATCTCAATAGACCAACATCAGATAAGGAGTAGCAAAGAATATCAAAACTGTAACGCATTTGACATAAAACTTTTTTTTTTGTAACAGTGCATTAGTATCTAACAATACACACAAATCTGACTCCAACCTAAGTGTATGTAAACTTCCGACTTCAGCTGTATATAATATTTACAAAACCAACGTCAACAGTGCCTTAGACTCCTGTGAGTTCGGCATTCACTGCCAATACCTGATTGTAATTGGATGACAAGGCCAATCCTGTAAAAACAAACAACTTGATTGTGTCCCTGATTGACTAAGCTGCGTTGAAGCCGCCACAAAGAGGGCTGAGAGAGAGAGAGAGAGAGAGAGAGAGAGGGCTGAGAGAGAGAGAGGGCTGAGAGAGAGAGAGGGCTGAGAGAGAGAGGGCTGAGAGAGAGGAGAGAGAGAGAGAGAGAGAGAGAGAGAGAGAGAGAGAGCTAAGAGAGAGAGAGAGAGAGAGCTGAGAGAGAGCTGAGAGAGAGGGCTGAGAGAGAGAGAATATTGTTCTCTCTCTCCTATGACTCCCGTCTGATGAAAAAAAAATCTCAAACAGCTACCATTAAGGCCTTAGAAACAACATACTGGGTACAATGTACCTACCGGCCCTTTGAGAGAGACAGCGTAAGACTAAGCATAAGGGGAAATCTAATCAAAACCTCTGAGACCGTTAGGGTTGTTGAAGTGGTCACAAACAAAATAGTTAATCGATTTTTGAGAAATTTGTGTTCTTAGAGGTTTCTCTTTGATTGGGTGGTCCTGGTTTTGTAGCCTGGACGCTCAGCTGGGGGGGGGACGCTAAAAAGCGGTGGGTGGCGTACTTCAATCCGTCAACAGTATTGTAGGATTTGCAGGACAGGGGTCTAAGCTGGAAGGGTATTACAATCAAGCAGGCATGTTTTGTTGTTACAAATGGTAATGACCGATCGCAATGGTCAGCGGTAAGGGAGACTGGGGCTGGTTGTCACACGTTTAACTTTTTCCGATATTAGAAGAAAATAGCAATTAATAGAACTGAGAGCAAAAATAAATCTGCACACTGGTACATACTCCTAAGTACTTAGTTTTATCAAGCATATGGAATTTAATCAAAATAAGAACGTGTTCTTAAACTGACTTGCCTAGTTAAATAAAAAAATGAAATACAAATAAAATACATATGCCCCAACCGGTATCCTAATGAAACTGAACACTTGGGAACATATAGACCTACAAGTTTGAACATTACATTTTTTTCCATATTACAATTTACTCCAGAACCTGGGACAAATGTTTTTACAAATGTGAGCATAACACCTCTCAATACAAGTACCATAACCTAAACAGGACAATACTCATATTAGTCTCTGTCTTAGTTATTGTGCCATATCCCCAAGAACTCCTTGTTCCCACTGCTTTCTTATTCAAAAATACACCTGGAGGAGCAAATTATTTTCATATCAAAACAAAAGAAAATTCTACATTTTTGTAAATCATGTTTTTTTAATTACCTTTCAGTATAAATAGTTACCGTGATTGTTTCAATTAAAATAGGCATTGGGAAAGGAAGTGTGACTTCAATGTATGCTAAATAATTATGTGCTAAAGACACATTTTAATTAAGTAAAATCCTTAACCTTAAATTACTGTTTATCACTCATTATGAACTTAAAGATACACTATGGAAAGGTAGTCGCTAATCGTTTACGTCAGAGCTTGCATGTCGGCTGTATGGTTTGAATGAGATGATAAGAAACAACAAGAAACACAAACCCTTAGATTTAGGTTTGTGGTTTGGGAGGTGTGTCTCTGTCCGATTCGGTCATTTCAGTAAATTAAGGATACCTTTCCCGCCATCGATCCACACACCTAGATATTTCAATTAAGATAGAAATAATTCAAATCTGCAATGGCATTTTTTAAAGCTCATTTTTAAAGCAATAACATCTTGCCGTCACTGTCATGTTTATTAAGTGTTCATAGGGCGGCGCACAATTGGCTCAACGTCATCCAGGTTTGGCCTTGTTAAATAAAGGTAAACTAAAATGTTTGCCTTTTCGATGAAGAGTTAATACAAGGGATTACCAATAGCTGTTCCTTGTTGTTCCTTGTTAATGGCACTATCCTTACATGACCCATCCTCCTCCCTGGAGTTTTGCTTACAAAAGCAAAGCAATAATGAACAAGCCAAATGTATTAATTTCCTAAACCCTCAAAAGGTTTCCACTTCAGCCGTTGCAATACAAAACAGATGGCGGGTGTGTAAGCGTCAGTCCCTAAGTCCCATCGGCAATCCACACCTGCAATGGGGTTATTCATGTAGTTTGTCTCGCTCTGCCTTCTGTTTTCTATCTCAGGGTACCTGCTCTATTATTTAGGTGCCCTTGATTTCGGCCATTTTTCCAACTGTCATCCCATTATTGGTTATGATGTGTCGTCCAGAGCTGATTTTGACTGCCAGTTTTTTTTTCACACAAAGACCTGTGCTGTAATGGCAAACGATGAAGAAGAATTATAATGCTAAATCCCATACAGAGTACCGTTGTTATATGTCGGTCCAGCACTTGTCAAAGTTATTATTTGAATGTATGTCTTTTTCCATATGACTGCTGTCTTCCTAAATGACTGGTATAGGATATGAATAGTAACTGGCTGGCTAACAAGTAGACCCACTGTAGCGTGACAGGTCTGAGGTGTCGTCTCTGCCCAGCCTTTCGTACATGTGTAGCATTTCTAGCTGGCTGCATGTTCTCTAGGGGGGCTTCCATGGGGCGACGGATAATAGTGTTAAAAAGGCAAATGAAAGAGGTTACAGCTTGTTATCACAGATAACTGATATAATAATACACCTACAATATACACTAAACGATCAAAAGTATATGGACACTGGTTCTGGGAAAGGTGTCCACTAGATGTTGGAACATTGTTGCGGAGACTTGCTTCCATTTAGCCACAAGAGCATTAGTGAGGTCGGGCTCTGATGTTGGGCGATTAGGCCTGGCTCGCAGTTGGTGTTCGATGGGGTTGAGGTTAGGGCTCTGTTCAGGCCAGTCAAGTTCTTCCACACCGATCTCGACATGCTTTTTCTGTATGGACCTCGCTTTGTGCACGGGGTTATTGCCATGCTGGAACAGGAAAGGGCCTTCCCCCGATTCTAGACTGACGATTCTAGAATGACATTCCAGAATTGTCTAGAATGTCATTGTATGCTGTAGCGTTAAGACTGTTATTCCTCCTCCACTAAACTTTACAGTTGGAACTATGCATTGGGGCAGGTAGTGTTCTTCTGGCACCGCTAAACACACATTCTTCCGTCAGACTGCCAGATAGTGACGCGTGATTCATCCCTCCAGAGAATGCGTTTCAACTGAGTCCAGTGGCGGCTAGCTTTACACCACTTCAGCTGACGCTTGGCATTGCGCATGTTAGTCTTAGGCTTGTGTGCGGCTGCTTGTCCATGGAAACCCATTTCATGAAGCACCAGACTAACAGTTATTGTGCTGACGTTGATTCCAGAGGCAGTTTGGAACTCAGTAGTAAGTGTTGCAACCGAGGAAAGACGATTTCTACGCGCTACGGGCTTCAGCACCTGGTGGTCCCGTTCTGTGAGCTTATGTGGCCTACCACTTCGTGGCTGAGCCGTTGTTGCTCCTAGATGTTGACCGGGGCAGCTCTAGCAGGGCAGAAATTTCACAAACTGACTTGTTTGAAAGGTGGCATGCTATGACGGTGCCACGTTGAAAGCCACTGAACTATTCAGTAAGGCCATTCTACTGCCAATGTTTGTCTATCGAGATTGCATGGCTGTCTGCTCAATGTTATACACTTATCAGCAACGGGTGTGGCTGAAATAGCCAAATCCATTAATTTGAAGCAGTGTCCACATACTTTTGTATGTATATATATATATGTACATATAGTGTACCTATAATATACCTATTGTGCCATTAACCATGGGCACTTTTCTGTCAAGGGCCCTTTTTGGGGAAATATCATGATCTTGAAAGGGTGAACAATACAGTATATATGGGTAAAGCATGCTATGTTCCAAGTGTGTATCATATCATCTATATTTTACATATCTATCTGCCTGTGGGCTACTTGACCCATGACACCGTTTTTGAACCCTTTTCCTCATAGCAATGTACTGAACAAAAAATATAAACGCAACATGTAAAGTGTTGGTCCCAAAAGCAGAAAATGTGCTCATAAATAAATCAAACAGAAAATAAAACAAACAGAAAATAAACCAAACATATAAATAACACTTATATAAAATAATAACTGTTTATTTATACATTATTTATTTGATGATCCTAAAAGCCCTTAAAACCTCTCAAAGTCCTGTGCCAAATATTCACTCACTGTTAAGTGAGACGGGACAACACATATTGAGCTACCTAAACAAATAAGACACTAAATCCATCCAGATAATCACGTGGGTTTAAACTTTAAATCCTCGCACGGACAAGGTAGCACATTTGGGGATTTATGTCAATTTATCACGAAAAAATACTGTTGTTGTTGCTTTACTTACTCCAGGGTGCACAAATGGAATCAAATTCATTATATAAGGCTCTGGTCAAAAGTAGTGCACTATATAGGGAATAGGGTGCCATAGAGCTCTGGTCAAAAGTAGTGCACTATATAGGGAATAGGGTGCCATAAGGCTCTGGTCAAAAGTAGTGCACTATATAGGGAATAGGGTGCCATAAGGCTCTGGTCAAAAGTAGTGCACTATATAGGGAATAGGGTGCCATAGGGCTCTGGTCAAAAGTAGTGCACTATATAGGGAATAGGGTGCCATAGGGCTCTGGTCAAAAGTAGTGCACTATATAGGGAATAGGGTGCCATAAGGCTCTGGTCAAAAGTAGTGCACTATATAGGGAATAGCGTGCCATAAGGCTCTGGTCAAAAGTAGTGCACTATATAGGGAATAGGGTGCCATAGTGCTCTGGTCAAAAGTAGTGCACTATATAGGGAATAGGGTGCCATAAGGCTCTGGTCAAAAGTAGTGCACTATATAGGGAATAGGGTGCCATAGTGCTCTGGTCAAAGTGTTGCACTATATAGGGAATAGGGTGCCATAAGGCTCTGGTCAAAAGTAGTGCACTATATAGGGAAGAGGGTCCCATTTGGGACAGAAACCCTGTTGGCATGGTGGTGCATTTCCAGTTTCCAGGAGATTTTCTCACATTGAGTTTTGTGCTGACTTGCTCTTCACGAGGGCAGGGCTCGGCACGGCCGGTGTTTTACCCAGCCAAAGCTAGGGGGATTAGGCCACCGCAGGGCGTCGGGCCGGGGGGAATCTTCTTATAGCGCCACCTGATGGGCCTCCGCTGATAATCATCTTTCAAACACAGCACTTTTAAATGGTGTGTTTTTTTTTCATGTGTGTCATAAATCGTAAGCCAGCCCGGGAATGGCTTTTCCACTTTAATGCTTAAATTGTCCGAGGCAAACATTGTGTGTACTGATTTCTCTCTCTCTGTGTGTGTGTGTGTGTGTGTGTGTGTGTGTGTGTGTGTGTGTGTGTGTGTGTGTGTGTGTGTGTGTCTGTGTGTGTGTGTCTGTGTGTGTGTGTGTGTGTGTGTGTGTCTGTGTGTGTGTGTGTGTGTGTGTGTGTGTGTGTGTGCGCGTGTGCGCGTGCGCGTGCGTGTGTGTGTGTGTGTGTGCAGTATTAGTTATTTGGCTTAAACTCTCGCTGCCTCTTTTCCATTTGGTTTGGAACTGATATGATGGTGTTTTTGAGATCATTTCAAGGTGATATAATAATAGAATTCACACTCCTATGTATTTTCATCTATTTCAAATCAAATGTTATTTGTCACATGCTTCATAAACAGCAGGTGTAGACTAACAGTGAAATGCTTACTTACGGGCCTTTCCCAACAATGCAGAGTGAAAATGTTTGTAATTATAGAAAAACAATAACATAAGGAATATATACACAATGAGTAAGGATAACTTGGCTATATACACAAGATACCAGTACCGAGTCGATGTGCAGGGGTACGAGGTGATAGATACAGTGCCTTCAGAAAGTATTCACACCCCTTGCCTTTTTAACATTTTTGTTTTGTTACAGCCTGAATTTAAAATGGATTACATTTACATTTTTTTTGTCACTGGCCTGCACATAATGCATCATAATGTCAAAGTGGAATTATGTTTTTGGACATTTTTATAACTTAATAAAAAATAAAAAAGCTGAAATGTCTTGAGTTAATAAGTATTCAATCCCATTTCTTATGGCAAGCCTAAATACCTTTAGGAGTAAAAATGTGCTTAACAAGTCACATAATAAGTTGCATGGACTCATTCTGTCTGCAATAATAGTGATTAACATGATTTTTGAATGACTTCCTCATCTCTGTACCCAACACATATAATTACATGTAAGGTCCCAGTGAATTTCAAACACAGATTCAACCACAAAGACCAGGGAGGTTTTCCAATGCCTCGCAAAGAAGTGCTGTCACGATCCTCGTATTCTCCCTCATCGGAAGATATATCGAAATCACTCGATGACCAATACGCAGCAGGTTGACTGTTCCACATGTTTATTTTAGATAGGAACGACAAAACAAAATAAATACGCAAAGGAGAAAGGTGACAGTTTCACAGGTGAAACGAAACACAGTGCAAATACAATTACCCACAAACATCGTGGGGGGAAAAGGAACTTAAATATGATTCCCCAATCAGAGGCAACTAGCGACAGCTGTCTCTGATTGGGAATCGACATAACCCAACATAGAAAATAAACTATAGAAATGCCACACCCTGACCAAAATAGAAGAGTTCACCTGGTCAGGGCGTGACAAGTGCACCTATTGGTAGATGGGTAAAGAAAATATCCCTTTGATCATGGTGAAGTTAATAATTACACTTTGGACGGTGTATCAACTCGGACGGAGCTCCCGAGTGGTGCTGCGGTCTACGGCACTGCATCTCAGTACTAGAGGTGTCACTACAGACCCTGGTTCAATTCCAGGCTATATCACAACCTGCTGTGATCGGGAGTCGCATAGGGCTATGTACAATTGGCCCAGCGTCGTCCGGGTTAGGGTTTGGCCGGGGTAGGCCATCATTGTAAAATAAGAATTTGTTATTAACTGACTTGCCTGGTTAAATAAAGGTTAAATAAAATACAAAATACAAAAATCAATACACCAAGTCACTACAAAGATACAGCCATCCTTCCTTAACTCAGTAGCCGGAGAGGAAGGAAAGCGCTCAGGGATTTTGCAATGAGGCCAATGGTGACTTTAAAACAGTTATGGAGTTTAATGGCTGTGATGGGAGAAAACTGAGGATGGTTCAACAACATTATAGTAACTCCATAATACTAACCTAATTGACAGAGTGAAGCCTGTACAGAATTTAAAAAATCCAATACAACACATTACTGAGTACTCCTCTCCATATTTTCAAGCATAGTGGTGGCTGCATCATGTTATAGGTATGCTTGTAATCGTTCAGGACTGGGGAGTTTTTCTGGATAAAAAATAAACAGAATGGAGCTAAGCACAGGCAAAATCCTAGAGAAAATACAGGTTCAATCTGCTTTCCACCAGACACTGGGAGATTAATTCACCTTGCAGCAGGACAATAACCTAAAACACAAGGCCAAATCTACACTGGAGTTGCTTACCAAGAAGACGGTGAATGTTCCTGAGTGGCCGAGTTACAGTTTTTACTTAAAAATACTTGAAAATCTATGGCAAGACCTAAAAATGGTTGTCTAGGATCAACAACCAATTTTACAGAGAATAATTTTGAAAAGAATAATGGGCAAATGTTGCACAATCCAGGTGTGGAAATCTCTAAGAAACGTAGCCAGAAAGACTAAGCTGTAGTCGCTGCCAAAGGTGCTTCTATAAAGTACTGACTCAGGGGTGTTAATACTTATGTAAATGAGATATTTCTATATTTCATATTAAATACATTTGCAAACATTTCTAAAAACATGTTTTGTCATTATGGGGTATTGTGTGTAGATGGGTGAGGAAGAAAAAAATATTTAATCCATTTTGAATTCAGGCTGTAACACAACAAAATGTGAAATAAGTCAATGGGTATGAATATTTTTTGTAGGCAATGTATGTACATATAGGTAGGATTAAAGTGACTAGGCAACAGGATAGATAATAGACAGTAGCAGCAGCGTATGTGATGAGTCAAAAGAACTTGTGCAAAGAGAGTAAATGCAGATAGTTAAATAGTTAACCAATCGCTATGGACTAACTATTTATCAGTCTTATGGCTTGGGGGTAGAGGCTGTTCAGGGTCCTGTCTGTTCCAGACTTGGTGCATTGGTACCGCTTGCCATGCGGTAGCAGAGAGAACAGTCTATGTCTTGGGTGGTTGGAGTCTTTGACAAAATTTTAGGGCCTTCCTCTTTTTGTTGTTCTGCAGCAGACCTAGCTGGTAATTACAATACACACACATTTATCAAGTCATATTATATAAATATAATACCAGGTTCTACTAACAATACTGTATATCAACCTAATGAAAAACATACCAATGTAACGCTATTGTTATTATTATGAGTATTGTTGAAAAGGTCATCATATTGGTAAGAGGCTAATCTTGACCACACGCAGGAGGGTTCAATGGGGATTTTGTAGGTGGTGTAACGGTCTCCTAAATTTGTCCCAGCCCCTATAGAGTATGGTACTGCCTTTCCTCTCGATGTATCACTAATATCACCTTCCTTATTGTCATGTCAGATGTTATAGCTGGTGTTTTACAATATATGGCTCTATCTCTTGGTGTGACCTGTTGTCATCTCTGAAAATGCTGTCTGTGCATTTTTATTATAAAATGTTGATTTGGATCTTCTTTTTCACTCAGTGGCCCAGTATGGTGTTCATATTATACGGAGCCCTTTGGGGGTCATGGTGGAGAAAGAAAAAAAACAGCCAGGCTAATCCTCAGATAGGCTCCACAAATCCACCAGGAGTCAGGAGTAGCTTAACATGTGATTCATGGTTTATCAAGTCAGCCATATCATCCATGGTTCTGAAAAAAGGGAGTAAATATTCTGTAAATACAATGGGGTTATCTCAATAATATATTCAAACAACGAAGAAAATCTTTGTATATCATGCCCAGATTGAAGTAGAGTTCAATTAACGCTCATCAATCCATTATAAAGACATGCACTCAAATCTGCAGGAGAGATCCAAAGGAACAAATTCATGAATAGAGGTAATTAATAAAAACATTTGAGGGAACACATTATTATTTTTTGGTATTTTACCCTTTTTTTCTCCATGATTTCAATCTTGTCTCATCGCTGCAACTCTCCAACGGGCTCGGGAGAGATGAAGGTCGAGTCATGCATCCTCCGAAACATGACCCTCCAAACTGAGCTTCGTAACACCTGCACGCTTAACCCAGAAGCCAGTTGCACCAATGTGTCAGAAGAAACACCGTTCAACTGACAACAGAGGTCAGCTTGCAGATGTCCGGCCCACCACAAGGAGTCACTAGAGCATGACGAGCCAACTAAAGCTTCCCCAGTCAAACCCTCTCCTAACCTGGACGGCACTTGGCCAATACCCGGGATCAAACCCGGGTCTGTAGTGATGTCATTACCACTGCAATGCAGTGCCTTAGATCGCTGCTCCACTCAGGAGGCCTGGGAACACATTTTTATATTGAGGGAACACATTTTCATATTCGAGGGAACACATTTTTATATTGAGGGAACACATTTTCATATCGAGGGAACACATTTTTATATCGAGGGAAAACATTTTCATATCGAGGGAATACATTTTCATATCGAGGGAATACACTTATATTGAGGGAACACATTTTCATATCGAGGGAACACATTTTTATATCGAGGGAATACATTTTCATATCGAGGGAATACATTTTTATATCGAGGGAATACATTTTCATATCGAGGGAATACATTTTCATATCGAGGGAATACATTTTTATATTGAGGGAACAAAAAAAGGAGGGAACTGACTTTTTTCTCCCACTATGACCCTTAAGGGGTTCCTTAATATTAGGACAGCTCTCGACAGGTGATAAATACAAGTCCTGCTGAGACTGTTCTTATATAGACACCGTACTCTAGAATGCAAGACAATAAACTGAACTGACCTGAACTGAATGTAACCTTTGGTCATCTATCTCCTACAGGTCATTGAGACCATCAGTGCTGTTGACCGAGACCAGCCTCAGAGTGGACACCGCTTCTTCTTCTCCTTGACCGCTGAGGCTGCTGGGAATCTCAACTTCACCCTGAGAGACAACAAAGGTAAGTGCCTGACCCGGAATGGGTAGGGGTAAATGTTAGGGTATAGGGTAGAAACCCCACAAGGATCCCGGATAGCACTAACCGGCCAGACACATGGTCATATTGGGCCGATAAAACATGCATAGTTGGCAGCAGGACAGTCTAAACGAATAAGGGAGCAATTCAAAATGGATGCTTAGTCACCAGGCAGGAGCAGCTCCACAACCATATTGTGGTTTCCTTGCCTTGATTGTCTATTTTCCATTATGTAAACCCCATATCGGCTAACGTTTGTCATTATTTGTTGGAATCCACCAAGTATTACTGTCTGAACACAATTTTATCAGTGTATTAATATGCCTTCCCCCTCTCCCCGAGACAACACCGCTTCTGTGCTGACCAAGCGAGGAGGTTTCCAACGCCGCCACCAGAACATGTACCGCCTCCCCGTCCTCATCATGGACAATGGGAGCCCTGCCCTCAGCAGCACCAACACTCTGTCCATCCGGGTGTGCGACTGCGACCCTGATGGGATCCCCCAGTCATGTGGGAGTGAGAACTCCATGCTCTCAGCGGGCCTCAGCACCGGGGCCCTCATTGCCATCCTGGCCTGCATCCTCACACTACTGGGTAAGCCATTTTACCAAAACACATCAGGGCCACATCAGGCCTGCAAGCTCCTTCATGTGGCCCCTTGACTGATATCTGATGTTTTACTGCATCAACAGTATACACTGTTGGATTAGAAAATACTGAGTATGTACACTTTTGGAGAAGAACACTGTGTCTTACCAATTACAGTTGCGAGATGAATTCATATCTTCTAACATTACAAGAGAGTCGAAGGAGTTCCAGGCTTTCACATGAACAACTTCCCTGCAGAACATCAGCCATTAACAACTGAGCAAGCTGCGATGGCGGAGTGGTTAAGGTGTTAGACTTGAAATCTAATCGGGTTTCCTCAATCAGGTTTGAACCCTGCTCGCAGCGCAATGACAAAACTGTTTTAGGGCTCCCGAGTGGCGCAGCGGTCTAAGGCACTGCATCTCAGTGCTAGAGGTGTCACTACAGACCCTGGTTTGATTCCAGGCTGTATCACAACCGGCCGTGATTGGGAGTCCCATAGGGCGGCACACAATTGGCCCAGTGTTGTCTGGGGTAGGCCATCATTGTAAATAAGAATTTGTTCTTAACTGACTTGCCTAGTTAAATAAATAAAAAACAACTTCACTGTAGAACTGCGGAATTAGCTCAAATGGTAGAGCGCAATCTTGGCATGCGAGCGGGATCATATTGCTTAGATAATTGCTGTTTGTCACGAACAAAATGACTGTCACGTCCTGACCATAGAAAGTTGTTATTTTCTATGGTAGAGTAGGTCAGGGCGTGACAGGGGGGTTTTCTAGTTTAGTTTTTCTATGTTATGTTCTAGTTTTGTATTTCTATGTTGGGTTTTGTTTGGGATGATCTCCAATTAGAGGCAACTGGTCATCGTTGTCTCTAATTGGAGATCATACTTAAGTAGGTGTTTTTTCCCACCTGGGTTTGTGGGAGATTGTTTTTGAGTTAGTGTATGTTTCACCTCTGCGTCACGGTTTGTTGTTGAAGAACAAGGCCCCACGACAACCGTGACAATGACAAAAAAACTAAAATATACACCACCATTCAAAAGTTTGGGGTCACTTAGAAATGTCCTTGTTTTTGAAAGAAAAGCAATTTTTTTTGTCCATTAAAATAACATCAAATTGATCAGAAATACAGTGTAGATATTGTTGATGTTGTAAATGACTATTGTAGCTGGGAACGGCAGATTTATTTTATGGAATATCTACAATGTATTCTCCTGTTGTCGTGGAGAATACATTGTGTGGCAGCATCCATGTATTTCTGAAGACCTATCCCACATGTTCTTCAGACACCCAAAGTTCTTCCTGCCTGTATGGGGCACTGGGTCTGCATCTCACATGGCATCCTATTCCCTTTGTAGTGCACTACTTTTGACCAACCCCCATAGGGCTCTGTTCAAAAGCATTGCACTACGTAGGGTATAGGGTGCCATGTGAGACGAAGACTAGGATTAGTCCATCTCTGAAAAGCCTCAACTGAGCCTCCATTTTTGTGCTAACTAAGCCTTTTCCCCTGGGGGTCCAGCCCAGCCTAATCCGTCATGGTCGAGAGCACGGGGCTGGTGGATATGTAGAGAGCCAGGAGAGACAATGTGGAAGGAAACTGAAAATTACAAAAAAAATTTAAATAGGGATTTAACCACCGATGAACTTACTATGTTGGTCACTTATGGTGCTTGAGTCACACTGGGAGAGAAGCACAAGGCCCCAAGCTAAGCTGTCCCCACAGAGTCACAATGGGAGAGAAGCACAATGCCCCAAGCTAAGCTGTCCCCACTGAGTCACACTGGGAGAGAAGAACAAGGCCCCAAGCTAAGCTGTCCCCACTGAAGCAGTGTGGCATTTCAGAGTTTTTTTTGTTGTTATTTCCATTCAACACATTCGTCCCGATTCATGGCCCTTTTAATTGCACCTGGCCGAACTCATTTGTGTTCAGTAGGGCAGACTAAATAAAGCATATTTATGTGGCTGAATAATTGTAATGAGGCAAGCTTGGAGTTTCTGTTCTTTTCTGTACTCTCGAGGCAGTCTTAACGAATTTCGGGGGAGCTCCTCAAACAATGACAGCAGCTGTTCCAGAGGTATCTGTGCGGTCACAATACTGCACTGTTGTTCTCTCTACCTTGTAACTCTGGAAGCAGAAATAGATAAACCATAAATAGAGAGGTCACCTAAGGTCATCTGACATAAACGCAGCAAAAAAATGAAACTTACTCTCACTGTCAACTGCGTTTATGTTCAGCAAACTTAACATGTAAATATTTGTATGAACATAAGATTCAACAACTGAAACACAAACTGAACAAGTTCCACAGACATGTGACTAACAGAAATGGAATAATGTGTCCCTGAACAAGGGGGGGGGGGTTCAAAATCAAAAGTGATAGTCAGTATCTGGTGTGGCCACCAGCTGCATTAAGTACTGCAGTGCATCTCCTCCTCATGGACTGCATCATATTTGCCAGTTGTTGCTGTGATATGTTACCCCACTCTTCCACCATGGCACCTGCAAGTTCCTGGACATTTCTGGGGGGAATGGCCCTCACCCTCCGATCCAACAGGTCCTAGATGTACTCAATCGGATTGAGATCCGGGCTCTTCGCTGGCCATGGCAGAACACTGACATTCCTGTCTTGCAGGAAATCATGCACAGAACGAGCAGTATGGCTGGTGGCATTGTCATGCTGGATGGTCATGTCAGGATGAGCCTGCAGGAAGGGTACCACATGAGGGAGGAGGTTGTCATCCCTGTAACGCACAGCGTTGAGATTGCATGCAATGACAACAAGCTCAGTCCGATGATGCTGTGACACACCAGAGCAGGACGGACCCTCCACCTCCAAATCGATCCCACTCCATAGTACAGGCGTCAGTGTAACGCTCATTCCTTCGCCGATAAACGCAAATACGACCATCACCCCTGGTGAGACAAAACCAGACTCGTCAGTGAAGAGCCTTTGTGTAATCCGTTTCGGGAATGTACCTGCGTAATTGCGCACCCGACTCACTCAGGTGCTTCGCTCTATCACATTTGACATTGTCTGGTAACATTGAGTTAATTTGCACAAAAAAAATCATACAATGATGGAATGACCTGTGTGTTGTCCTGTTTATTGCAGACAGAGAAGAGCTCCAACTTCTTAATCATAGCCTCAACATTTTCCCGCCAATTGAATATAGTTGCGGAGAGTCCCTGTAATCCTAGATTAAGATGATTCAGGCAGGATAAAACATCACCCATATAGGCCAGCACCTGAATATGAGAGTTCAGGTACCTTACTTTAAAAAAGTTAACAATTTTTACTGTAGTATCCAAAACATCTTTCAAGCTGTCAGGTATTCCATTGGCAGCAAGAGCCTCTTGGTGGATGCTGCAGTGTACCCAAGAGGCGTCGGAAGCGACAGCTTGCACGTGCGTTACCACTCCACTAGGCCTCCCTGTCATGGCTTTTGCGCCATCAGTACAGATACCAACATGAGCAGCAGCTACGTTTGGCTACATACGGACCGTTAGTGGAATTCCTGGGAGAAAGTAACGGTTAATGTGATTGGATGTTAATTATTTGACTTCCTGTATTTGACATTGTGTTGTTATTTCGCTGAACACTACATGGTTTAATTTTATTTTTGGCAGTGAAACGAGTTTACTCAGATGAGAAAAAAAAACTCACCTAAATGTATAGCCCCGTTGGAAAATATAAATGGACTGTTTGAAAATATGAAGAAAAAAAATGTAAAAAAAAGATAAAATAATGTATTTAAAAATATATATATATTTAAATGTGAATCACATTTTTACTTGGCATACCCCCGATGGCGCGTAACAAACAATAACCCACTCTCAGAGACAACTGGTAAATAGTCCCTTATAGATGAGTTTTACATTTTTTTATTTTACTGTTATTTTACCAGGTAAGTTGACTGAGAACACATTCTCATTTACAGCAACAACCTGGGGAATAGTTTCAGGGGAGAGGAGGGGGATGAATGAGCCAATTGTAAACTGGGGATGATTAGGTGGCCGTGATGGTATGAGGGCCAGATTGGGAATTTAGCCAGGACACCGGGGTTAACACCCCTACTCTCACTATAAGAACCATGGGATCTTTAATGACCTCAGAGAGTCAGGACACCCATTTAATGTCCCATCCGAAAGAAGGCACCCTACACAGGGCAGTGTCCACAATCACTGCCCTGGGGCATTGGGATAATTGTTTTTAGACCAGAGGAAAGAGTGCCTCCTACTGGCCCTCAATATTCCATGATGTCAGTCAGGTGGCTCGCGCCGGCAGAGACTTCTATTGCATTAACATTGAAGCCTATCTCAGCAGGACCTCACTAAAACCCTGGTTACAGCCCTACCTCTAAAAACTATAATATTGATATCATAAATGGTCTGTACTTGTATTTATAGCTCTGTCCATGAGTTAAAGAGTGGCTATATTTCTCCAAGCCCCATCCCTCAGCTGTTTACCAAAATCAGTGGTCGGGTGTCGGATTTGTTACTGTTCCAACTGCAGATTGCCCCTTTAAAGTTACCATTACACCTCAGCAGATTCACATCTGACATTTTTAGGCAACATATTGATGACCATTATTGAGTCATCTATTATTGAACGAATTGGCCAATGAAATGTCAATGGATGATGCTTTCCATTGTCTTTTTAAAAGTGAAGCAAGAACTGTGTCAGTATTTGGTGTGTCAGTCAGACACCCAGTTCCCCAAAAACCAGTGGCCTGTGACAGATAATATACGACAGTGACTGTGTCTCAATCTGTTTCCTTCATTCTGGCTGACAAAGACTGTCATCGTGGTGATCGGTGAGTGTTGACTGGCCCCCATTCAGCTGAAGTACATCGTCGCTCTCTTGCAGTGTTGATTTTAGCATGTAAATCTTGGTTGGGCGAATACAACATATATATTTTTAGATGCACGCCAGCAAATCCACTACACAACACAACACTAAACAATACATTAATTGCATTTTAACGGTGACAAACGTTGCCCACAAACTGTTAGGGCCTACATAAAGCTGTCCCGACAGCAGAGCTTTACCCTTCAGCACCATGGAGTGAATCCTTACCACCTCTACACCTGGCTTTCAGCAGAGCCTTGTCTGGCAGCAAAACAGTTCATTCAGCCTCATTTACTGCCTTTAAAAAAAAAACATAGCTGATATGGCTGACTTTCTTAAACAAATGCGGTTTCTACTGACAATTGATTTGATTTGAACTAAGGGAACTGTGAATGGACAAGAGGCAATCCGTCATTTTGATTTAGACATTAATGAGCGAACTAATATAACTATTGGTACACCAACAGAATTCAGAACATGTGCCTTTCATACAGTATTCTCTTTGTACACTAAGTCAGAACCATAGGATAAACAAAGGTGAATATAATCAGACAATGAAAGCTCTTCCGTGATGACAATGAAAGCAATATTCGATGATTACATTTCTCTAAAACAGGCAATAGGCTACATGTGCACCACCAAGTCAGAACAGTAGGCGAAATGAGGGGGGGAAAGGGACCAAATTATTAGGGTGAGGCACATGGGCCACTAACAGCTTCCTACACAACATACACTTAGTATTACTTTCTTAGCTCCAGTATACATATCTCCCTGGCATATTACATCATTTATGCAGCAGCATACAAGACATTTTTAGTCCCATTGTTCTGTGCTCACTTAAACAGGAAGGTGGCACGGCAGGTCCTTCTTGTGGGCAAATTCTCTAGATTTATGGGGCTTTTAAGACAACTGGGAACTCTGAAAAAAACAAGGTTGAATCATGATTTCAGTAAACTTCAGGTCGGAGCTCTAGAAAGAGGCCCGAGTTCTCGAATTGGAAATTCCGAGTTGGATTACAGTTCAAAACGTATTTTCCCAGTCAGATCTCATTTTTTTCAGAGTTTCCAGTTGTTTTGAACGTGGCAGAAGTCATGCTGGATTGACAGCATGGCCAATGTATTCAACCTTTTCTGGCATATAGTGTATGGCGTGTGAATGTTTATCCCTTTAAGCTTGGAAAAGAGACCCTTACACCCAGACTTGGACCACACACCCACTCCACCGAATAGCAGGCAGAGGAAGCAAAATAGTTATTGCTTTGCAAGGCTTGCAGTTAGCCACTGATTCCTTCCAAACCACTCATTGTTGAATTTGCGGTTTCCAATTTGTTGTGTAAAATACATGTCCATGAGCACTGATATGTTTTATCTGTAATTTTCTTCATTTGACAAGGACTGAAAAGGATTTGCCAGTAGATTGTCTACATGATTTATGGTGATAGCTGCTTGATAGCTAAGATTTTGAAAATATAATGTTGACATGATCAGTCCAATCAAAGTTACGGTAGATATAACCTGATTTGACATCATTTTATCTGTGGCCAATGACCTTGAGCCTTCTTGGATGGGCACTTCTAATGTAAATCTATGGCAACACCCAAGGGGATTTCAACTTTCTAGCTCTCCCTGTAGATTTTGCGGTGACCCACCTGCCCTGAATGACAGGTCGCCACTGCTCTCTTGACATAATATGTCAAACACTCTATTTGTCCTTAAAAGGACCAAGTCTGGGAGAGAGAGAGCGAGATACAGTTGAAGTCAGAAGTTTACATACACTTAGGTTGGAGTCATCAAAACTCGTTTTTCAACCACTCCACAAATTTCTTGTTAACAAACTATAGTTTTGGCAAGTCGGTTAGGACATCTACTTTGTGCATGACACAAGTAATTTTTCCAACAATTGTTTACAGACAGATTATTTCACTTACAATTCACTGTATCACAATTCCAGTGGGTCAGAAGTTTACATACACTAAGTTGACTGTGCATACACTAAGTTAAACAGCTTGGAAAATTCCAGAAAATTATGTGATGGCTTTAGAAGCTTCTGATAGGCTAATTGACATCATTTGAGTCAATTGGAGGTGTACCTGTGGATGTATTTCAAGGCCTACCTTCAAACTCAGTGCCTCTTTGCTTGACATCATCGGAAAGTCAAAAGAAATCAGCCAAGACCTCAGAAAAATAATTGTAGACCTCCACAAGTCTGGTTCATCCTTGGGAGCAATTTCCAAACGCCTGAAGGTACCACGTTCATCTGTGCAAACAATAATACACAAGTATAAACACCATTGGACCACGCATCCGTCATGCCGCTCAGGAAGGAGACGCATTCTGTCTCCTAGAGATGAATGTACTTTGGTGCGAAAACAGCAAAGGACCTTGTAAAGATGCTGGTGGAAACAGGTACAAAAGTATCTATATCCACAGTAAAACGAGTCCTATATCGACATAACTTGAAAGGCCGCTCAACAAGGAAGAAGCCACTGCTCCAAAACCGCCATAAAAAAGCCAGACTATGGTTTGCAACTGCACATGGGGACAAAGATCGTACTTTTTGGAGAAATGTCCTCTGGTCTGATGAAACAAAAATAGAACTGTTTGGCCATAATGACCATCGTTATATTTGGAGGAAAAAGGGGGTGGTTTGCAAGCCGAAGAACACTATCCCAACCGTGAAGCACGGGGGCGGCAGCATCATGTTGTGGGGTGCTTTGCTGTAAACTTCCGACTTCAACTGTATATATATGATAGAGAAATATATGAGAGAGAGAGATAAGAGAGAGAGATGAGAGATATGAGAGAGAGATATGAGAGAGAGAGAGAGATATGAGAGAGAGTGATATGAGAGAGAGAGATATGAGATAGAGAGCGATATGAGAGAGATAGTGATATGAGAGAGAGATATGAGATAGAGACATGAGAGAGATCGATATATGAGAGAGATATGAGAGAGATATGAGATATAGAGAGAGATGTGAGACTGAGAGAGAGATGTGAGACTGAGAGAGAGATGTGAGACTGAGAGAGAGATGTGAGACTGAGAGAGAGATGTGAGACTGAGAGAGAGATATGAGATGGAGAGAGATATGAGAGAGAGCGATATGAGAGAGAGAGAGAGATAAGATGAGAAAGAAGGAGAGAATGGAACAACATATGGCAGAATCTTGCCTCCAGCACCCATGCTCACAAACACAAAGGAAGTCCTCATTCATGTGGTATGTCATTGTGCTAAACGTTATTATTTTCAGTTTATTGAAAGAGAGAGAGAGAGATAGAGAGAGAGAGACTAACAGTAGCTTGGCTCATTATATAAAATGTCGATGACAATGGGCCCGCTGCTAATGATTCCTCTTGTTGTCTCATTGATTTTGCAAGATGGATTGTTTTCTCAATTCAATTACGGAAAATTGGGCATAATGTTCAATTGATTTACCGCACATTTTGCCCATTCTTCTTTGGCTGAACTGCCGTGTTGCTGTGCCTTAAGTGAGGCCTGCCACGTGCAATTTGTACCACTACTGTTGAATCAGTGCACAGGTCCTTTTGTGGCACGTTTAATTTTCTATGTATAGAAGTGCTGTATCTGGTACAAAATACATGTTTATTTTGTGTACACACAGTCGTCTATTAAGTCAATGCCACAAAGCGTGACCGACGAAGCGTGCAATCTGTAAAACCATAGTTGAATGAGTGTGCATGGGGTCCTTATGATACGTTCATAATCGAAATACAACATCTATTCAACCGTCGGTAAATGTAGATGTATTAGAGTCGTATCTGTTTTTATTTTGTTTATTTTTATATAACCTTTATTTAACAACATAAGTATATTGAGAACCAATTCTCATTTACATTAACGACCTGGCCAACAGGCATGAATTGCAACGGTGAACTGGACAACACACAATACAACTGAAAATACAAAAACACAATATACAGATGAAAGGTACTTATTGATCAAATATCAGACAAAGATTGATTAATTTTGATAGACATATTAGTGGTATCTGACACAAAATGCATATTTAAGAAGGAGAACATTTGTTTATTCAGTCAGTGTTACAAGCTGTGTTCATTTGTTTACTGTACCCAGCAGTCTTTTAAATTGAATGGAACAACATATGGCAGAATTTTTTCTCCAGCACCCATGCTCACAAACACAAAGGAAGTCCTCATTCATGTCGTATGTCATTACGCTAAACGTTATTATTTTCAGTTCAGCGCTTGTCCAAATTCATTTATTTGTATTTATTGTGTGCATAATGGACAGTAGGACAAAGAATGACCAAACAATACCCTTCAAGGTTTCATTATAATAACCAAACTATACCCTCAAGGTTTCATTATAATAACCAAACTATACCCTCAAGGTTTCATTATAATAACCAAACAATACCCCTCAAGGTTTCATTATAATAACCAAACAATACCCCTCAAGGTTTCATTATAATAACCAAACAATACCCTCAAGGTTTCATTATAATCACCAAACAATACCCTCAAGGTTTCATTATAATAACCAAACAATACCCCTCAAGGTTTCATTATAATCACCAAACAATACCCCTCAAGGTTTCATTATAATCACCAAACAATACCCCTCAAGGTTTCATTATAATAACCAAACAATACCCCTCAAGGTTTCATTATAATAACCAAACAATACCCTCAAGGTTTAATTATAATCACCAAACAATACCCTCAAGGTTTCATTATAATAACCAAACAATACCCCTCAAGGTTTCATTATAATCACCAAACAATACCCCTCAAGGTTTCATTATAATCACCAAATAATACCCCTCAAGGTTTCATTATAAAAACCAAACAATACCCTCAAGGTTTCATTATAATCACCAAACAATACCCTCAAGGTTTCATTATAATCACCAAACAATACCCCTCAAGGTTTCATTATAATCACCAAACAATACCCCTCAAGGTTTCATTATAATGACTAAACAATACCCTCAAGGTTTCATTATAATCACCAAACAATACCCCTCAAGGTTTCATTATAATCACCAAACAATACCCCTCAAGGTTTCATTATAATCACCAAACAATACCCCTCAAGGTTTCATTATAATCACCAAACAATACCCCTCAAGGTTTCATTATAATAACCAAACAATACCCCTCAAGGTTTCATTATAATGACCAAACAATACCCCTCAAGGTTTCATTATAATCACCAAACAATACCCCACAAGGTTTCATTATAATAACCAAACAATACCCCTCAAGGTTTCATTATAATGACCAAACAATACCCCTCAAGGTTTCATTATAATAACCAAACAATATCCCTCAAGGTTTCATTATAATAACCAAACAATATCCCTCAAGGTTTCATTATAATAACCAAACAATACCCCTCAAGGTTTCATTATAATAACCAAACAATACCCCTCAAGGTTTCATTATAATAACCAAACAATACCCCTCAAGGTTTCATTATAATAACCAAACAATACCCTCAAGGTTTCATTATAATCACCAAACAATACCCTCAAGGTTTCATTATAATCACCAAACAATACCCCTCAAGGTTTCATTATAATCACCAAACAATACCCCTCAAGGTTTCATTATAATCACCAAACAATACCCCTCAGGGTTTCATTATAATCACCAAACAATACCCCACAAGGTTTCATTATAATAACCAAACAATACCCCTCAAGGTTTCATTATAATGACCAAACAATACCCCTCAAGGTTTCATTATAATAACCAAACAATATCCCTCAAGGTTTCATTATAATAACCAAACAATATCCCTCAAGGTTTCATTATAATAACCAAACAATACCCCTCAAGGTTTCATTATAATAACCAAACAATACCCCTCAAGGTTTCATTATAATAACCAAACAATACCCCTCAAGGTTTCATTATAATCTCCAAACAATACCCTCAAGGTTTCATTATAATCACCAAACAATACCCCTCAAGGTTTCATTATAATAACCAAACAATACCCTCAAGGTTTCATTATAATGACCAAACAATACCCCTCAAGGTTTCATTATAATGACCAAACAATACCCCTCAAGGTTTCATTATAGTGACCAAACAATACCCCTCAAGGTTTCATTATAATAACCAAACAATATCCTCAAGGTTTCATTAGAATCACCAAACAATACCCCTCATGGATCATTATAATCACCAAACAATACCCCTCAAGGTTTCATTATAATCACCAAACAATACCCTCAAGGTTTCATTATAATAACCAAACAATATCCCTCAAGGTTTCATTATAATCACCAAACAATACCCCTCAAGGTTTCATTATAATAACCAAACAATACCCCTCAAGGTTTCATTATAATAACCAAACAATACCCTCAAGGTTTCATTATAATAACCAAACAATACCCCTCAAGGTTTCATTATAATAACCAAACAATACCCCTCAAGGTTTCATTATAATGACCAAACAATACCCTCAAGGTTTCATTATAATAACCAAACAATATCCTCAAGGTTTCATTATAATAACCAAACAATATCCTCAAGGTTTCATTAGAATCACCAAACAATACCCCTCATGGATCATTATAATCACCAAACAATACCCTCAAGGTTTCATTATAATGACCAAACAATACCCCTCAAGGTTTCATTATAATAACCAAACAATACCCCTCAAGGTTTCATTATAATCACCAAACAATACCCCTCAAGGTTTCATTATAATCACCAAACAATACCCCTCAAGGTTTCATTATAATAACCAAACAATACCCCTCAATGTTTCATTATAATTACCAAACAATACCCCTCAAGGTTTCATTATAATGACCAAACAATACCCTCAAGGTTTCATTATAATCACCAAACAATACCCCACAAGGTTTCATTATAATCACCAAACAATACCCCTCAAGGTTTCATTATAATAACCAAACAATACCCTCAAGGTTTCATTATAATCACCAAACAATACCCTCAAGGTTTCATTATAATAACCAAACAATACCCCTCAAGGTTTCATTATAATAACCAAACAATACCCCTCAATGTTTCATTATAAAAACCAAACAATACCCCTCAAGGTTTCATTATAATCACCAAACAATACCCTCAAGGTTTCATTATAATAACCAAACAATACCCCTCAAGGTTTCATTATAATCACCAAACAATACCCCTCAAAGTTTCATTATAGTGACCAAACAATACCCCTCAAGGTTTCATTATAGTGACCAAACAATACCCCTTTATTCTTAGAACCCTTTATTATTCTTAGAACCCTTTATTATTCTTAGAACCCTTTATTATTCTTAGAACCCTTTATTATTCTTAGAACCCTTTATTCCATGCTGGAAAGTGGCACCAACATTTCTATGCATACATTGCCTCACTACCTCTGGGTCTTTTTTGCCCCTCTCCTCTCCTCCTCATCTCCCCTTCTCCTCCTCCTCATCTCTGTCTCCTCTCCTCTCCTCCTCATCTCCCTCTCCTCTCCTCCTCATCTCCCTCTCCTCTCCTCCTCTCCCTCTCCTCTCCTCCTTCTCATCTCCCTCTCCTCTCCTCCTCCTCATCTCCCTCTCCTCTCCTCTTCCTCCTCATCTCCCTCTCCTCTCCTCTTCCTCCTCATCTCCCTCTCCTCTTCCTCCTCATCTCCCTCTCCTCTCCTCCTCATCTCCCTGTCCTCTTCCTCCTCATCTCCTTCTCCTCCTCCTCCTCATCTCCCTCTCCTCTCCTCCTCATCTCCCTCTCCTCTCCTCCTCCTCCTCATCTCCCTCTCCTCTCCTTTCTTCCTCCTCATCACCCTCTCCCCCTCCTCCTCCCCATCTCCCTCTCCTCCTCCTCCTCGCCATCTCCGTCTCCTCATCTCCCTCTCCTCCTCCTCATCTCCCTCTCCCCCTCCTCCTCATCTACCTCTCCTCCTCATCTCCCTCTTCTCTCCTCATCTCCCTCTCCTCTCCTCTCCTCTCCTCTCCTCTCCTCTCCTCTCCTCTCCTCTCCTCTCCTCCTCCTCATCTCCCTCTCCCCCTCCTCCTCCTCCTCATCTCCTTCTCCTCTCCTCCTCCTCATCTCCCCCTCCTCCTCATTTCTGTCTCCTCTCCTCCTCATCTCTGCCTCTTCTCCTCCTCATCTCCCTCTCCTCTCCACTCCTCCTCCTCCGCTGTTGCCTTGCGAAGACGTAGAGTGATATGACCAAACACCCCACCCTCCACATCCACCCTCCACCCTCTGCTTGTTTAGCCCAGGGAGGTGGTACAGTGCCTGGGGATGAGGTATGGGTTGGGCAGCTTCCATATTTTAGCCTGGCGGTGGCAGCGTTAAAGGATGGATCATTAGACGTTTGCCTCCCCTTCCTCGCTTGCTCACTCAGCAGCGACGGGTGTTATTTTCAGCTCTGGGAGTATAGATCTGACTCTGATGGGGAAATGAGGGGTCCTGGCAGGCAGTTTCTCTAACCCCCGATGGGTGGACTGTGACTGTGTCTCGGGGAGTGTGTGTGTGTGTGTGTGTGTGACACAGAGATGTGTGTGTATCTGTTAATGTTTGTGTGTGCATGTGTTCGACGAGGGGAGATGTATGGCATAAGCTTTAAATGCAAGCAGCTGTGGATATGTGTGCACAGCCCATGTCGTCAACTGCTCAACAATGGAGTGTGCAGCGCGGCAATAGTATATTAGTCTTTAAAGGGGTATTTCATGCAAAATCTATATTTGGGTCACTTTACCCTTACCTTGAGTTGTGTCTGCAGGCCCATGGTGACAGAGTCCACAATAATCCATTATTTACTTCAGGCTGGAGTTAATATATTGGCATCGTCAGATTTCATGAATGGAATCAGCTGAACCAAACCTGCACTGCAACGCAAAACTTCCTCAAAAACACTTTCCCTTTAAGTTGGTGTGCTGTTTGATTTTGGTATAACCTAGAGCATGTCCCTTCAACTTTGCTTTTGGCATTTTACGAGTAAATTGGTTTATATTGTTTAAGACTTTTTTTTATTTTACGATAAAACTTTTCTATCTTGTCAGAAGGTACCATCGAAAATAGAGAAAGAGAGAGGTCCTACGTTGACATGCTATGGTACGTTGACATGCTATGCTACGTTGACATGCTATGCTACGTTGACATGCTATGCTACGTTGACATGCTATGCTACGTTGACATGCTATGCTACGTTGACATGCTTTGCTACGTTGACATGCTATGCTACGTTGACATGCTATGCTATGTTGACATGCTATGCTACGTTGACATGCTTTGCTACGTTGACATGCTATGCTACCTTGACATGCTTTGGGGGCCGCACTTGGACCGTTTGCTTTTTTAGGGTTGGCTGCTTTATGACTGGCATATACTCCTGTATTATTACTCAGATAGGCATATGCTGTGCTCATTTCAAGGATTTAGCGCTGGCCTGCCCAGGGTAAGCAGCTTGTGGGAGCAGCCAACTGCATGGGGACACTCACCGACTGCCCCCCACACAAATGGCACCCTATTCCCTATATAGTGCACTACTTTTGACCAGGGCTCATAGGGCTCTGGTCAAAAGTAGGGCGCTACAGTATATAGGAATTAGGGTACCATTTGGGACACAGACACTGTTAAACCCTGATATGTAAACAGGTTTGTCTGGTTGTTTATCTCTGTGTGTGCACGTTCCAACAACACGTGCGGGCCAATAGCATATTTCCAAAAAATCTAAATCTTGCGAATCTCGTGAAGCCATTTGGGAGTCCATTGAAGGTAGATGGAGATCATTTTGGATATGTCAAGCTAAACCAGAAGTAAACCTGAAATATCCTGAAATCAACCTGAAATAACCTGAAATCAACCTGAAATCAACCTTGAAATAACCTTAACTCAGGACTGTGGTGACTAACACTTTTTCCAGAGAGTGAGAGGGGGGGGGGGGGTCTGAAAACCCAGTGAATAACATTGGCTTATTGTAATAAATCTAACACAGGTAGTATCTACCCATGGTTCCGTTCTCCACCACTACTGGCCCTGTGTCTCTGTCCATCAAATTGTTTCTCAGAGCTTGCCTCCCAGGGTCTTGTTTATGGGGTTGTTGATTTGGTTAAGGGTCGTGTTGATGGGGTTAAGGGTCGTGTTAATAGGGTTAATGGTTGTGTTGATAGGGTTAAGGGTCTTGTTGATAGGGTTAAAGGTCGTGTTGATGGGGGTAAGGGTCGTGTTGATGGGGTAAGGGTCGTGTGGATGGGGTATGGGGTAAGGGTCGTCTGGATGGGGTAAGGGTCGTGTGGATGGGGTAAGGGTCGTGTGGATGGGGTAAGGGTCATGTGGATGGGGTAAGGGTCGTATGGATGGGGTAAGGGTCGTATGGATTGGGTAAGGGTCGAGTTGACGGGGGTAAGGGTCGTTAGGATGGGGGAAGGGTCTTGTTGGTAGGGTTAAGGGTCGTGATGATAGGGTTAAGGGTCTTGTTGATAGGGCTAAGGGTTGTGTTGTTAGGGTTAAGGGTCGTGTTGATGGGGTAAGGGTCATGTTGTTAGGGTTAATGGTCGTGTTGTTAGGGTTAAGGGTCGTGTTGTTAGGGTTAACGGTCGTGTTGTTAGGGTTAAGGGTCGTGTTGTTAGGGTTAACGGTCGTGTTGTTAGGGTTAAGGGTCGTGTTGTTAGGGTTAAGGGTCGTGTTGATGGGGTAGATTTGTGTTTATGGGGATAAGGGTCATGTTGTTAGGGTTAAGGGTCGTGTTGATGGGTGTAAGGGTCTTGTTGATAGTGCTATGGGTCGTGTTGTTAGGGTTAAGGGTTGTGTTGATGGGGATAAGGGTCGTGTTGATGGGGGTACGGGTCGTGTTGATGGGGGTAGGATCGTGTTGATGGGGATAAGGGTCGTGTTGATGGGGTAGGTTCGTGTTGATGGGGGTAGGATTGTCTTGATGGGGGTAGGATTGTGTTAATGGGAGTACGGGTCGTGTTGATGGGAGTACGGGTCGTGTTGATAGGGTTAAGGGTTGTGTTGATATTAAGGGTCCTTAACTCACACAGGTGGCAGACAGAGCTGTCCTATCATTGCCAGTATTTTTCAGTGTACAACCCAAAATTCTGAAGGAACACCTTTGTACTGTATAAGTCCACAATGGTCCTGGACAGAATTGCGATGGCTCTGTTTAGTTTGATGATAAATGTTTCCCCAATGATATTCATTGGCATACCATTTTTTCTTTGTCTAATCATGATTAACTCATCTTGGTACTCTGCCCTTTGTTGATAGGGATGCTGACTGCCTTTTTCTCTCTGTCTCTCCCTCTGTCTCTCCCTTTCTCTCTCTCTCTCTCTCTCGCTCTCTCTCTCTCTCTCTCTCTCTCTCTCTCAATTCAATTTCAATTTAAGGGCTTTATTGGCATGGGAAACATATGTTAACATTGCCAAAGTGAAGTAGATAATAAACAAAAGTGAATTAAACAATAAAAATTAACAGTAAACATTACACTCACAGAAGTTCCAAAAGAATAAAGACATTTTAAATGTCATATTATGTCTTTATAAAGTGTTGTAACGACGTGAAAATAAAGGGAAAATAAATAAACATAAATATGAGTTGTATCAATGGTGTTTGTTCTTTATTGGTTGTCCTTTTCTTGTGACAACAGGTCACAAATCTTGCTTCTGTTATGGCACACTGGTATTTCACCCAGTAGATATGGGAGTTTATAAAAATTGGGTTTGTTTTCAAAATCTTTGTGGATCTGCGTAATCTGAGGGAAATATGTGTCTCTAATATGGTCATACATGTCTCTCTCTCTGTCTCCCTCTCTCCACAGTGCTGGTCCTGTTGATCGTCACCATGCAACGACGGAGGAAGAAGGAGCCCTTGATCCTGGACGAGGAGCGTGATGTGCGCGAGAACATTGTGCGCTACGACGATGAGGGCGGCGGCGAGGAGGACACCGAGGCCTTCGACATGGTCGCTCTGCGCAACCTCAACGTAGTCCGCGAGAGCGGCAGCAAGAACCGCCGTGACGTCACCCCAGAAGTGCCCACCCTCTTCTCGTCTTCCCGGCCACCGCCGGACAACGGCATCTTCCGCGAGTTCATCTGGGACCGGCTGAAGGAGGCCGACGTGGACCCGTCAGCGCCGCCCTACGACTCACTGCAGACGTACGCCTTCGAGGGAAGCGGCTCAGCCGCAGAGTCCCTCAGCTCGCTGGATTCGCTGAGCATAGACTCAGAGCAGAACTACGACTACCTTAGCGACTGGGGGCCACGCTTCAAGAAACTGGCAGACCTCTATGGCCACAGCAACGGAGGCAACCTCTTCGCCTCTTAGCCCTCGGTCGAGCCCCGCCGAACCATCAGCGTGGACAACAGAACAAACAAGTGAAGGAAACGGAAGGATATGAATAAGGATACAAGAAAGGAAATTTTAGATGACGATAGGATGATGCTGTACTCTGAGAGGACATTTGATTGGTGTGTATAAATGCATCATTGTGGGTTGAGAATAAACTGTAGGATGGTGGATTACCATTCAAAATGTTTTTTTTGGGCACTCTGCACACTGGCTGGATTTTTCAAACAAAGACATTTTGGAGATTTTGTTAGTAAATGTTTTAACATGATGGAAATGATGCAAAGCTTAAACCGTTGGGACGGTCTCCAGACCCGTTGGAAGAACCTCAACGCACAAATGTCTAGACTTTCTCATGTCACAATGATGTTCAAACGGGACGAGAATTGAACCGATATCTATGCTTCAGTGGTGTTACAACACTGACATTTCAAGTACAACATCTTGTCATGGTGAAATGAACAGCCTGACCTCTTCAACTGGCCCTGTAGTCTGTCCCAGGGTTCACTATGATCTGTAACATTTGTTTCAAACTGATATTTAGAGGTTCACAGCTTTGCTGTAAAACCTATTGTTATTCTTAGATGATGTTTTCCTTGACATGGTAAAATAACTCAAGCATAGATTGATAACTTTTGTTCGAATTTGGCACACAGAAACTAGAGGCCATGAGTAACTAGGTCTAAAAAAATGGTACTGATTGACCTATAGGTGGCGCTGTTATACACAGTCTCACTTAAACCCTCATATCCGCCGCCCAGTTTGACCTACAGACTTTAAACTTTGTATGTAGGTGTCTTTCCTCATGCTGAACAAATTTACCTCAAGGACCCATAAGGCCAGCCAGGATACATTTTCCTTAATCTTGGACATTTTGGAAAACCTTTGAAAAACGTATACTCACGATAAAAATAGCATAAATAAGGGATTGGTTAACAGATGGCTGAGTAATTATTAAATCTAGAAATCTGATTTACGTGTCCATTTAAATCCTTTCAATTTGTAACTTCTTAAGGTCATCAAAGACATTACCATGATGAACCATGTTAAGTTTGGCATTGATATCGTAAAGGCCAAATTTTGCTGTTTTTATATCAATATCAAAGCATTTCTTGTTAACAATTAAATACCTTACTGTAATAGTTTTCCATTGAAATGGACAACAATAGCTTTTTAGCAAATAACTACTTCTCAAGCAAGAAGGATTTTCTGGGAGTGGTGTAAGTGGGGCTGGGGAAACTCAAAACTAGCTGTTATTGGCAGAGAGGTTTGGAACTCTTTGTTATTGGTTTATTAACCAATTTACCGCCTGGTGATATCATCAGGAGGTAAATTGAACTCCCACCCATGCAAACCTGCTGATTAGAACGTTCAGTGTAGATTGTATTTTCAAAAGATGGCAGAGTTATTGACAAATACAAAATTGGATTTAACAAAAAAATGTTTTACTGCAAATGTATTCCACAGTGGCCTATCAACGTGAAACTATTATTGACATCCCTAAAATGAACCACACTGAATTATTATTACCAACTCATTATTTTCATATGTAACACTAATGCTCAAAACCACATTCTCCTCATAAAACCATACGTAACTTTCACTCCATATTTTGATTGTACTTAAAGGAAGATAGGTCCTACATGATAGAGTGCTTTGTTATTCAATTGATCTTCTGTCCTTTGTCATCCCGTGAACCCTGTTCATTGCTGCTGGCAGGCAGTTATATTTATGGAACAGATTCACAAAACAGGATAACTCCTTATGGATTTTACAGCAGGTTTTCATCAATGGTGGATTTGATCAATTCAGGCTTACTCTGGTCCATATTCAGTAGGGCTCACCGTAGCAACATTTTTTGAAACAGAAAACAGAAATGGGTGTTTCTTATTCGACCGGTAATCCAGTAGTCTCTTTCCCTTTTCTTCCATTTGGTGCCTAACGAACACGGTCATGATCTACAATCCTATAACGGTATCTAGACACCTGTCCGATTTTTGTCCGCTCTCACGCTCAAGTTCCGAATGAACATGCTTAGAGTGGCACAATGCCTCTGAAGTTCTGAATGAACATGCTTAGAGTGTCACAATGCCTCTGAAGTTCCGAATGAACATGCTTAGATTGGCACAATGCCTCTGAAGTTCTGAATGAACATGCTTAGAGTGTCACAATGCCTCTGAAGTTCCAAATGAACATGCTTAGATTGGCACAATGCCTCTGAAGTTCCAAATGAACATGCTTAGATTGGCACAATGTCTCTGAAGTTCTGAATGAACATGCTTAGATTGGCACAATGCCTCTGAAGTTCCGAATGAACATGCTTAGATTGGCACAATGCCTCTGAAGTTCTGAATGAACATGCTTAGATTGGCACAATGCCTCTGAAGTTCCCGAATGAACATGCTTAGAGTGGCACAATGCCTCTGAAGTTCCAAATGAACATGCTTAGATTGGCACAATGCCTCTGAAGTTCCGAATGAACATGCTTAGATTGGCACAATGCCTCTGAAGTTCTGAATGAACATGCTTAGATTGGCACAATGCCTCTGAAGTTCTGAATGAACATGCTTAGAGTGTCACAATGCCTCTGAAGTTCCGAATGAACATGCTTAGATTGGCACAATGCCTCTGAAGTTCTGAATGAACATGCTTAGAGTGTCACAATGCCTCTGAAGTTCCAAATGAACATGCTTAGATTGGCACAATGCCTCTGAAGTTCCAAATGAACATGCTTAGATTGGCACAATGTCTCTGAAGTTCTGAATGAACATGCTTAGATTGGCACAATGCCTCTGAAGTTCCGAATGAACATGCTTAGATTGGCACAATGCCTCTGAAGTTCTGAATGAACATGCTTAGATTGGCACAATGCCTCTGAAGTTCCCGAATGAACATGCTTAGAGTGGCACAATGCCTCTGAAGTTCCAAATGAACATGCTTAGATTGGCACAATGCCTCTGAAGTTCCGAATGAACATGCTTAGATTGGCACAATGCCTCTGAAGTTCTGAATGAACATGCTTAGATTGGCACAATGCCTCTGAAGTTCCGAATGAACATGCTTAGATTGGCACAATGCCTCTGAAGTTCTGAATGAACATGCTTAGATTGGCACAATGCCTCTGAAGTTCCCGAATGAACATGCTTAGAGTGGCACAATGCCTCTGAAGTTCCGAATGAACATGCTTAGATTGGCACAATGCCTCTGAAGTTCCGAATGAACATGCTTAGATTGGCACAATGCCTCTGAAGTTCTGAATGAACATGCTTAGATTGGCACAATGCCTCTGAAGTTCCCGAATGAACATGCTTAGAGTGGCACAATGCCTCTGACGTTCCGAATGAACATGCTTAGATTGGCACAATGCCTCTGAAGTTCCGAATGAACATGTTTAGATTGGCACAATGCCTCTGAAGTTCTGAATGAACATGCTTAGATTGGCACAATGCCTCTGAAGTTCCGAATGAACATGCTTAGATTGGCACAATGCCTCTGAAGTTCCAAATGAACATGCTTAGATTGGCACAAGGCCTCTGAAGTTCCAAATGAACATGCTTAGAGTGTCACAATGCCTCTGAAGTTCTGAATGAACATGCTTAGATTGGCACAATGCCTCTGAAGTTCCGAATGAACATGCTTAGAGTGTCACAATGCCTCTGAAGTTCCAAATGAACATGCTTAGATTGGCACAATGCCTCTGAAGTTCCAAATGAACATGCTTAGATTGGCACAATGCCTCTGAAGTTCTGAATGAACATGCTTAGATTGGCACAATGCCTCTGAAGTTCTGAATGAACATGCTTAGATTGGCACAATGCCTCTGAAGTTCCAAATGAACATGCTTAGATTGGCACAATGCCTCTGAAGTTCTGAATGAACATGCTTAGATTGGCACAATGCCTCTGAAGTTCTGAATGAACATGCTTAGAGTGTCACAATGCCTCTGAAGTTCTGAATGAACATGCTTAGAGTGTCACAATGCCTCTGAACGGTGTAGCAGGGAGGGTGAGATAAGGCAAAGAGACTGGGGTTGGGGGGGGTAGCGATGAGGAAAACACTATCATGTCACAGCATGGAAACCTTGTAAACATCTGCAGTGAATGCACCGTATGGGTAAGTTCAAAATGTAAAGCTGTTGTGATTGTTTTATCTATCCTATGAGGTGTTCTAGCAACCATGATGATTAAAATTGTTTTCAGTTGTTTTTGTTTTTTTCATGGAAACATAGCTGTAACAGCTTTGGAAAATACAGTTAGTGTTGGAAAAGATTTACAGCAAAGCTGTGGGCACTTGTAAAAATACCAAGCCAAGGAGAATGTCAACTGTTATTTTGCATGCAGTGAGTAGAAATGGAACTGTAGGAAATCCAGGATGGAAAAGCAAGTAAAAAACAGCAGGGAAACAAAACAAATCTAGTTTTTGGTTAAGAGCTCTGATGTGGCCTTATACATTTGATGCTCATTAGTTGGAGAAAACATTACACCATAAATGGAACCAACACAGTTCTGCATATCCTTTTTCACACTATCGTGCTGACCCAAACCGTACAATGTTGGCAATATATTTTTCTCATTGTCCCATTTCAACAGTTTCATCAACTATAGTGGATGTGTAACACACCACCCCCATGCATATAGTTCAATAGTAGAGTAAAATGTTACTTAAATCCAACAGGTATAATGAAGTACAATGCAGTCCAAATGCATTTATTGAGAGCAACAGCATAAGCACCTGCTAAGACCTCCTTATAATATCTTCAGTTTCAGCTCATAACGATCTTGATTTATTATCAGCTATTTTGAGGCTGTTGAAAAAATGTATGCCTACAAATATCTAAAGTTGATTATAAACGTATAATATACGTTTTATTATATTATTCTTTACTATAATAAATTGTTATACTGTTGGCTTGAAGTGTTACCAGAAATTAGGAAGACATGTGCCTATACTTCTTTAAACAGCCATCCACAGTACAGTATTTGAGTTACATAAAAACAATAAAACCTTTTATAGGATTCTTTTCAGTTAGAAAAACACATTTAATGAATACCTTTGGGTTTTCAATGAATGCATTTTAGCTAATCTCTACCACAACTGATAATTAAGTAATTCTGCTTCCAAAGTGATGATAATGAAGATTGAGGTTATTTTCTTTAGTAATGGTTGTCATCGTTAAGGAAACATAATTATTTGTTAACTGCCTTGCTAAATGGAATTTTAAAGAGATATCGAAATCTCGTCAGGCCTGGCTCAAAGTTGTAATAAATATACTGTTTAATTAAGCAGATTGCCAGAGATCATCTGCACTTGGATGAGACCAAAAGGGAGAGACTTTGCTTTACCACAAAAATTAGTGTATACAAAAAGATATATACACAAATTAAAACTATCGTCAATTATATTATGAGTTTGTTCTATATTTCTTTGGTATAGAAAGTTGGATTTTATCCATGAAGCATTTCATTTGCACCCATTCTTAATTGACTCAGTTGTTGTTCTTGTTATGGTATTAGAATACTGCAAACCCTTAGGTTATAGTGGAGACTTAAGGTGTGGATGTCTTCATGTCATATATGCCACCTGTACAGCTGTAGGTACATTATTACTTGTGAGGGACGTACTAAATTACTAGAAACAGAAATAGCCCCGTTTCAGACATTGATTTGATGCATAATCACTTTTTCTGAATGGCAGCAAATACTGTAACGGTGGGTCCTGACAGTACCTTTACGGTCTTTCAAAAAAGTCAAAAATGTCAGCTTGTCCCACATGATAATTGATGCCACGAAATATTGATGTCATAATTCTTTTTTTTTTTAAGAACTTAAGCGTTTAGGAGTACCTGCACGTCTCGTTTATTGGCTTATTTATTTATTTCTATTTTATATTATGTAAACAACTTTGTGATTATTTGGTTGATGTTTTTTTTGTTTTTTTTTACGAAAGCATTGTATGTACGCACGGCTTGTTTTCACTCTGATCTGAGGAATGTGACACCCGGTGAATATCAAAGTGGCCTTGCCTGTTAGGAAAACAGAAAATGGACAACTGGTATCAAGTGACTGATAAGGTGTTCACATGAGGGTATCCTCGGTCTCAGCGTAGACTGACGACATTCTGAACCCCAACACAACTCAACACTACTCAGCAGACAATCACTGCTCTGTCCCCCCCCCCCCCCCCAGCCCAGCCAGTCTTGTGTATTTGTGCATAGAGAGAGGAAACTGAAACTCACATGTTTTTTGTAAAGGAAATGTAAAGGAAATGCCGACAATGGCTTTTGACTGTAAGTCACCTGTTCAACTTTCAATAAAGTCATAAATATTGTTCCATTCTAGAGTTTTTGTCTCAAGGAATAATATGCTGCCTTGTAACTTTTCACATTGCACCCTAACATTTCTTGAGGTTCACTTGCATACCGACTAGCTCTCACAGTCTCACGTCAGAATTAGACCATGTTTCTTATTAAAGTCAAATTTTGAAGGTAGTTGCAAATGTCAAATATCGATTTGTTTAAGGTTAAGTTTATCCATTATATCTGAAATCTTAAGGTTAGGCATTAACTCTGAATGGTTAAGGTAAGGGTTAAGATTTGGGATAGGCTTAAAACTAAAAGCTCATAAATGACTTTCTATCACTGGATTCGAACTTGCAACCTTTGGAATTAGAGCAAAACCCAAACCTATTTGAAGGTAACACTGCTCACTGCTGCTCCTAGTGGCCGGTTTCCACATCATCTCCCGACGTCCTCAGACATGGATGGACGTCGAATACTGACTTGTATCACGGGTGACCTGGGTGTGAATACAGTATTTCATTGCATCCGTTGGTGAAGACTCAAACAGTTTGCTGGAAGCATGAGCAGTAAGTGATTTATAAATGGTAAAATATGTTTTGTAGAGGGCTATTGGCTTACACACAAATCATCTCAATAATAGCTTAAAAGAAAACCAGACGTGCGAATTAACACACAGATGTAGAATAACCTAGTTCATAGGCCTAACCTCATGGATACAGTAGCCTTTGTTTTTATCTCTGACTGCAAATGTAATCATTGCTGCTGCAGCGAGTTGATTGCTATGACATGTTTGTGTTTTGTGCCTTACAACCGACCATGATTGCAATCAATCTTGACATTGGAGATACACTTGTTCAAATCAACACCAGTGAATAACTGCATTATTGTCTTGATATGAAACTATTACTTTAGATAATGGTAGATTCTTTCCTACTCACAGTCACTTCCTCAGATACTTACTGAAAAAAGTTATATTTTTATTTTAAAAATGTATTCATTACATCAGACACATCACTCTGACAGACTACTATTGATTACACCATCCTTCTAATAGACTACTATTGATAACACCAGACACTCTGATAGACTACTATTGATAACACCAGACACTCTGATAGACTACTATTGATTACACCAGACACTCTGATAGACTACTATTGATTACAGCATCAGTCTGATAGACTACTATTGATTACACCATCACACTGATAGACTGCTATTGATTACACATCACTCTGATAGACTACTATTGATTACACCATCACTCTGATATACTACTATTGATTACACCAGACACCATCACACTGATAGACTACTATTGATTACACCAGACACTCTGATATACTACTATTGATTACACCAGACACCATCACACTGATAGACTACTATTGATTACACCAGACACTCTGATAGACTACTATTGATTACACCAGACACTCTGATAGACTACTATTGATTACACCAGACACTCTGATAGACTACTATTGATTACACCATCACTCTGATATACTACTATTGATTACACCAGACACCATCACACTGATAGACTACTATTGATTCCACCAGACACTCTGATAGACTACTATTGATTACACCAGACACTCTGATAGACTACTATTGATTACACCAGACACCATCACACTGATAGACTACTATTGATTACACCAGACACTCTGATAGACTACTATTGATTACACCAGCACACTGATAGACTACTATTGATTCCACCTGACACCAGCACACTCACAGACAACAATTCATACTAGTCATTCTGTTGGGTGGCTGCATGTCCCTCCTCAGTCCTCACCCTCCCTTTTCTCAATTTACCCCTGAGCAGGCAATCTATGTAGCCGTGACTTTTGCTTCACTATCGATTCTCTTGCAGAATTGGATATATGATTTTATACGTTAAATGAAATTGCTTTAAGAAAAATCAAATTATTCGGGCTAAGGGCATTAGGAAAAACTCATTAAAAAGGCAACGATAATTAAGCAAGTGATGGCCATTTTACACCTAGGCAACAGGAGGGTACTGTAGTGCGTTGAGCTATGTTGAAAACATACTGAAAACAACTCACTGACTTTGCTATGAAGCCAGAACATGTTTGTCTTTTAAAGGTAATATTCTGGCCTAGTGATCAGTGCATCGTTTTACAAGATGGCCAGTTCTACTATAAGAATACTTAAAGGAGGCTCAACTGTGGGGTTAGAGACAGACAGACGGACAGAGACTCCAGACACTAAACTTTAATCAGAATCAACCGCACTCATCACTTCAAATGTAATATCACCTGTGTCCCCAAAGTCTGCTCTCAATATGAAAAACAGATGGGCTCTAAGAGACCCCCTTGAGTCTCCAAGCCAATCAAGACTTGGGGAGAAAAGTGCCAGAAGGATCCCCAAAACTTACTAGGGGTACAGGGAGCAATCAGGGACACACAGCGCTATCAGCACCTCAATCTGATTTACTGCAGATTAGTCCTGGCAGGCCACTGGCTTCTAACCATGGGAGTGGGGTGGGTTGAGGGCACTCCATGTGGTTGGTATTGTGTCCACAAATCAAGTACAAATTACCTTTTGGGCCGAGAAACTTTCAGAGAGAGTGTAGGATGACTCAGCTGGAATCCAATATAGTGCTTCAATCATCTGAAACCTGTCAGAGGGTTTAAAGGTTTAGAGTTGTCTTCTCTATCTCATCACGAGTTCCTGTGGTGGTGATGGGGGTGGTGGTTACTCCTGTGGTGGTGATGGGGGTGGTGGTTACTCTTGTGGTGGTTACTCCTGTGGTGGTTACTCCTGTGGTGGTTACTCCTGTGGAGGTTACTCCTGTGGTGGTTACTCCTGTGGTGGTTACTCCTGTGGGTTACTCCTGTGGTGGTTACTCCTGTGGTGGTTACTCCTGTGGTGGTTACTCCTGTGGAGGTTACTCCTGTGGTGGTTACTCCTGTGGAGGTTACTCCTGTGGTGGTTACTCCTGTGGGTTACTCCTGTGGTGGTTACTCCTGTGGAGGTTACTCCTGTGGTGGTTACTCCTGTGGAGGTTACTCCTGTGGTGGTTACTCCTGTGGTGGTTACTCCTGTGGAGGTTACTCCTGTGGTGGTTACTCCTGTGGAGGTTACTCCTGTGGTGGTTACTCCTGTGACCACTCCTGTGGAGGTTACTCCTGTGGTGGTTACTCCTGTGGAGGTTACTCCTGTGAGTTACTCCTGTGGTGGTTACTCCTGTGGAGGTTACTCCTGTGGTGGTTACTCCTGTGGAGGTTACTCCTGTGGTGGTTACTCCTGTGGGTTACTCCTGTGGTGGTTACTCCTGTGGAGGTTACTCCTGTGGTGGTTACTCCTGTGGAGGTTACTCCTGTGGTGGTTACTCCTGTGGTGGTTACTCCTGTGGAGGTTACTCCTGTGGTGGTTACTGCTGTGGAGGTTACTCCTGTGGTGGTTACTCCTGTGGTTGTTACTCCTTGAAATCAAAATAAACTTTAATTGATATGGGATTAAAATCTACATTAGAAAACGCAACCAAACATACTTTTTCTTTTTACATTGATAGAAAGTTGAAATAACAAATAAATAATAGACTTTGTATGTACAGGAAACTGCCAAAATAAAGCAAACACACTATTGAAAGAAGGTGCTTCCACCCAGGTGTTGTTCCTGAGTTAATTAAGCAATTAACACACACTGTCATGCTTAGGGTCATGTATAAAATGCTGGACAGGCCGAGTTGCCCATTATTTTGGCTACCATGGCTAGAAGAGATATCAGTGACTTTGAAAGAGGCAGAAGCTTCAGTGACAAAGACTGCCTTAAGGATTAGCCCCTTGTCACGGCCTGACCTGAGAGAGCCGTTTTTCTCTGTTTAGTTAGGACGGGGTGTGATATGGAGTGGGCATTCTATGTATTTATATTTCTATGTTTTGGCCGGGTATGGTTTCCAATCAGAGGCAGCTGTCTATCGTTGTCTCTGATTGGGAACCATACTTATGCAGCCTTTTTCCTACCTGTGTTTTGTGGGTAGTTGTTATCTGTTTTGTATTCGTTACCTGACCTAACTGTTGGCTTTTCGTTTTGTTTCTTTTGTTCTAGTGTTTCATTGTTTAATAAATCATCATGAGCACGTATCACGCTGCGCTTTGGTCCACTCCTTCTAACGACAGCCGTAACACCCCTTTAAAAAAAAAAAATGCCAAAAATGACATACCCAAATCTAACAGCCTGTAGCTCAGGCCCTGAAGCAAGGATATGCATACGTTAGCTCAACCGTCCCATGGAAGGTACACCGATCCCGAATACGTTTTTAACTTGATGATGTTTAACAATATACCATGGCCGTCTCCATCACCAGATCTCAACCCAATATGCCATGGCCATCTCAGTCACCAGATCTCAACCCAATATGCCATGGCTGTCTCAGTCACCAGATCTCAACCCAATTGAACACTTAAGAGATTCTGGAGTGGCACCTGAGACAGCGTTTTCCACCACCATCAACAAAAAAAAGAAATTATGGAATGTCTTGTAGAAGAATGGTTTCGCATCCCTCCAATAAAGTTCCAGACACTTTTAGAATCTATGCCAAGGTGCATTGAAGCTGTTCTGGTTCGTGGTGGCTCAACGCCCTATTCAAACGTTATGTTGGTTGTTTCCTTTATTTTGCCAATGACCAGTTTTTACCGTATTCTCCACATAGCTCATCCTAATGTACAGTACCTACTACTGTACATATTTTCTTTCAAAAGTTTATAATGTCTATACATATCTGGATTCTGACACATGCTCACTATAATATAGCTACTATTGATTGCTAATTGGACTCGTTCTGTCATTTCTTGATTTCTTGTTTAGATGTTTTTGATTAGTTGTGTATTTGTATCAGAGGAGGCTGGTGGGAGGAGCTATAGGAGGACGAGCTCATTGTAATGACTGGAATTGTCACGCTTGATATTGGAATGAGACCAAGGTGCAGGGTGGTAGGCGTACATTTTACTTTTATTAAAAATGACACCGGAAAAAACAACAAAATACAAAACGAACATAAAGCTACATGCAGTGCAGAAAGCAACTACACACAAACAAGATCCCACAATCACAGGTGGGAAAAGGGCTGCCTAAGTATGATCCCCAATCAGAGACAATGATAAACAGCTGCCTCCGATTGGGAACCATACTAGGCCAACAAAGAAATAGAAACATAGATACGCCCACCCAAGTCACACCCTGACCTAACAAAATAGAGAATAAAAAAGGCCCTCTAAGGTCAGGGCGTGACAGGAATGGAATAAATGGAACAGAGTCAAACGTGGTTTCAAATCAAATCAAAATCTAATTTTATTTGTCACATGTGCCGAATACAACCTTACAGTGAAATGCTTACTTACAAGCCCCTAACCAACATTGCAGTTAAAAAAATATATATAAATAAAAATATAACAAATAATTAAGGAGCAACAATAAAATAACTGTAGCGAGGCTATATACGGGGGTTCCGGTACAGAGTCAATGTGCGGGGGCATCGGTTAGTCAAGGTAGTTATGTACATTTAATACATACATGTAGGTAAAGTGACTATGCACAAATAATAAACAGAGAGTAGCGGCAGCGTAAAAATGGGGAGTGGGGTGGGGACAATGCAAATAGTCAGGGTAACCATTTTATTAACTGTTCAAGAGTCTTAAGGTTTGGGGGTAGAATCTGTTAAGAAACCTCCGGTACCACTTGCCATGTGGTAGCAGAGAGAACAGTCTATGAATAGGGAGACTGGAGTCCTTGGCAATTTTTTGGGCCTTCCTCTGACACCGCCTGGTATAGAAGTCCAGTATGGCAGGAAGCTTGGCCCCAGACATGTACTAGGCCATACGCACTACCCTCTGTAGTGCCTTGCAGTCGGAGGAAGACCAGTTGCCATACCAGGTAGTGATGCAACCAGTCAGGATGCTCTTGATGGATGCTCTTGATGGTGCAGCAGTATAACATTTTGAGGAGCTGAGGACCCATGCCAAATCTTTTCAGTCTTCTGATGGGGAATAGGCGTTGTCATGCCCTTCTTTACGACTGTCTTGGTGTGTTTGGACCATGATAGTTTGTTGGTGATATGGACACCAAGGAACTTTAAGCTCTCAACCTGCTCCACTACAGCCCTGTCAATGAGAATGGAAGCTTACTCGGTCCTCCTTTTTCGCGCTGACCAACTTGCCAGTTGGTCAGCGCATGCTCGGTGTACACGTCCTGGTAATCCGTCTGGCCCTGCGGCCTTGTGAATGTTGACCTGTTTAAAGGTCTTACTCACGTTGGGTACGGAGAGCGTGATCACACAGTTGTCCGGAACAGCTGATACTCTCATGCATGCTTCAGCGTTGCTTGCCTCGAAGCGAGCATAGAAGTTATTTAGCTCGTCTGGCAGTCTCGTTTCACTGGGCAGCTCACGGCTGTGCTTCCCTCCGTAATAGTTTGCAAGCCTTGCCACATCCAGTGAGCGTCGGAGCCGGTGTAGCATGATTCAATCTTAGTCCTGTATTGACGCTTTGCCTGTTTGATGGTTCGTCTGAGAGCATAGCGAGATTTCTTATAAGAGTCCGTTAGGATCCCGATCCTTGAAAGCGCCAGCTCTACCCAGCTCTACCCTGCTCAGTGTGGATGTTGCCTGTAATCCATGGCTTCTGTTTGGGGTATGTACGTACGGTCACTGTGGGGACGACGTCATCGATGCACTTATTGATGAAGCCAGTGACTGATGCAGTGCGCTCCTCAATGCCATCGGAAGAATCTGGGAACCTATTCCAGTCTTTGCTAGCAAAACAGTCCTGTAGCTTAGCATTTGCGTCCTCTGACCACTTCCTTATTGAGCGAGTCACTGGTACTTCCTGCTTTAGTTTTTGCTTGTAAGCGAGAATCAGGAGGATAGAGTTATGGTCAGATTTGCCAAATAGAGGGTGAGGGAGAGTTTTGTAGGGGTTTCTGTGTGTCGAGTAAAGGTGGTCTAGAGTTTTTGTTTGATGTGTTTAATACCGTTCCATTCCAGCCATTAAAATGAGCCCGTCCTCCTATATATCCTCCCACCAGCCTCCACTGAGACATTCTACTGAACTGTAGGAGCTAGTAACAGATGCATTTCTCTGCAATTGCTATAACACCTGTAGATCTGTGTATGAAACCAATAAATGTTGATTTACTTTAATCTTGATGTGACGAACTATGGTTGAAAATGATCAGATATGGCAACATGTAACAAATGGAAAAGCATATCGTTTCTATTGACGTGTTCATCTCTCCTTTTTAAGTAACAGGTTCTTAAACGCTAATGAAAATGTAATACAAAATGTACTGTTTTAAGAAATGTCATTAAACATATTTTCAATCATTTTTTTCAATGAGCTGAAAATGTACATCTCACTCTCCACCTTGATGTAATATACAGTCATCAAACAATGTTTACACTGCTATTGAGACGTTGGGCTAGGGTTCAGCACGGAAAATGACAAAAAACCAAAGCGTCTTCCATCTGATGTGGTTCTCCTTTACACATAGAACAATAACTTTTAGAACACTATGCATAAAGATAGCACACCTTACCTATCTTTCAGAGGCATTCATGTGCATCTAGGTATTGAGGACATTTGCTTTGCATTTTCCTGTGCAAGTTTCGAAGAAGGTTAAAACCCTAGTATTCCCCCACACAGTTGACTATCTCTAATGTAGAAGCGTACAGTTTTTTTGTGTCTCGGATTGAATGCGTATCGACCCTCTTCAATTGAAATACATTTAGTGCAAAGGAAACATACCACTGATTCAATATTGTGAGGACATTGATTGTCAGCTCCATGGCCGTAAGATTACATCCTCCCAAATCTCCTTTCAGGATGAAGGAATGGGCTGCCTGGATAATGAATGCAATGAATTTGAGCCCTTTTTTATTTTTCATGTGATCATTACATATTCTCTTTTTCAATGCAAAAAAATAAGACTCAGCTCATACTGCATCAGCACAATGGACAAGATTAGCATGTGTGTGTGTGTGTGTGTGTGTGTGTGTGTGTGTGTGTGTGTGTGTGTGTGTGTGTGTGTGTGTGTGTGTGTGTGCGTGTGCGTGTGTTTGTGTGTGTGCGTGTGCGTGTGTGTGTTTGTCTTGGCCACTTAAGTGTAATTGCTTTGTTATGTGATATTTGTGTTCCGACATCGTGTCACTGTTAGCAAGTGATTTAATTTGCACTCAGCCTCTTGCTGTTTTCCATACTCTGGGACAAGCGCTGGGAGGAATTTCTAGAATCTATTGACATACTGTAATGGTGAATGTCAGTCATCAGTTCAAAGAAAGAGACACCTCTCTGTGAAACACTTTTTAACTTCTGGAGATGTTCTAGTCAAACTTGTTCAAACATGTTTCTGGAATGAAAGATATAGAGTTGAAACAGTGTTTTCCAAAATGGTGGACAGGGAGGGAACCAATCGGGAAGGTCCCACCCGGTTGTAAACAGGGTTAATTCATTACGCAACAAATGAAATAAAATGGACTGAAATAAGGAGGGACCAACTTTTACTTGTTCAAAAGGAAGCGCTCATTTCAGTTTTACGTTACCAAAACATCTTGCCATGTTTTCCACTGTATGTGCAAAGGAGCACGACTTTGGTTTATTTGCAACGTGACAAGGGACTGGATCACAACTAGAAACACGGCTTTTATTTTATTTTAGGGGTCAAAGGAATATTCTCAAAACTGTTGGTGGGAAACAAACGATAGCTGCTGATACTGAGGAGGAAAGGACAATATGAACAGAATGGTTTGGTTCAGCACGACACTGAGAAAATGCGTGTTACTAAAGTTTTCTTGACCTTGCCATCTGCGATACACAGTGTCAAGGCCATGGAACAATTCTCTCAATTGTTATACAGCGCTGGTAGCCCCGCAGAGGGGCGGGTCGGTGTTAAGGAGTGACTGGAGTGATGAAAAATTTCATGTAAATGCAGTTTGAGAAGAGATTGACCTGTTCGCCAATGATGAAGGCGCATCGTTCATTCCGAATGGGAACGCATAGAACTGGAAGAAACCCTGCTGATGGATTGGCCAGCCAGAGCAGAGCGCCTTCACAGAAGTCAGAAGTCCTCATATTTAATCATCCCTCAGACCTCTGCAGCTGTAAATGATTTAAGATAAAGCTTTCTGCATGAGGGTGCAGCGAAGGTGACTTGGTGAACTACTCATACTTGTTGAATAACCTCCCAGAGCTAATGTAAATTAGTCAATAAGGTGAAACCTGGTTGGCCACATTGGAAAAAAATAGCAAGCGTAAAAAGTACTGTTGCTATGGGAACTCAGAACTGCTTTTACATGAAGGAGTGGAGTTGGAAAAACAGACCTGTTGCAGACTTCCTGATTGTTCTTTTAGGTTGACACTTGGAAAGAGAATAATATTGATTGTAAGCCATTTGTCCTTTGTTTTTCTAACCGTTTTAGCAGCCTTGGTCAGACTTCAGTCAGACTGCATGGCTATGGCTAAGAGGGATAATTAGAGCTACATTGTGTCTGTGATTGGACAGAGAGACAGAGAAAGGGGGGGGAGCGAGAGGAAGGGAGAGAGACGTAGAGCGAGAGGGAAGGAGAGAGAGAGAGGGGGACAGAGAAGGAAAGAGAGAGAAAGGAGAGAGAGAGAGAGAGAGAGTGAGAGAGAGAGAGAGAGAAAGAGATGATTTAGCCTGCTGCTGATGTGTTGATGTCTGTGTTTGTCACCCTTTGAGTAATGATCTCCTCCAGCACCCCATTCGGCAGCGTTAACAGCCATAATCAGGTTAACCTCTGCCCAGACAGCAACATTGATGGTGTTCGCACTCTGTCTGCATATCCATCCCACCTTCTCACTCCTCCTCCAAACCCTCCTCCCTCCATCCTGGCTTCCTCTCTATGCCACATTCTCCATTTTCCCCTCTCCCTTTCATTTATTCTTTCTCCCTTTCTGCGCTACCTCAATTTTTGTCTATCTTTCACAGCATTATCTTGTACTTCTCTTCTTCTCTCTTAATTTCCTCTACTTCTCTCTTAATTTCCTCTACTTCTCTCTTCATATCCTGTACTTCTCTCTTAATTTCCTCTACTTCTCTCTTCATTTCCTGTACTTCTCTCTTAATTTCCTCTACTTCTCTCTTCATTTCCTGTACTTCTTTCTTCATTTCCTCTACTTCTCTCTTCATATCCTGTACTTCTCTCTCTGGCTCTCTTGAGTTATGGTTGTAATAATGGGAGGCGGTCCAGATGGGTTCCGCCGCATTAAGCCGAGCCCATATGGTGGCTTGCCTCATGAACATACTTGATGTAGGTCTCTTTCGGTATCACTCATAAAACCTCCATAGGGTGTTTTTCACTCATAAAACCTCCATAGGGTGTTTTGGCATTCAATGTATAATGAACTTTGGCAAACGAATCAGAAGCTGATTGATTATTTTTCCTCGTCAGATTACTCAAGCTCAAGGTTAGAGTAGAGGTATGCAATAAGTGCTACGAACAAGTTTTTCTTTTCTTTTTTGTGCCCCTATTTGAGTAAAATCATCCACCGTGAATTTCAATTGGAAATCAAAATACGATTATTCTTGTGCAGCAAGGATGGGAGTTTTAATTCAGTCAGTCCACAAAACAATGTTATGTGAAATTCAAGAAATTAAATTGAATATCCAACAGTTAGTTTATTGTTAGTTGAGAAAACGTCCTATTAACGTCTACTGTATAAAACGTTTTCACATGGGGCCCCATTTACTAAGGGCATTGTCCTATTTCTTCAAATAACCAGTAAAAGACCTCCATCAAGTATGTTTGTTTTTTACACTGCTGCTATCGCTGTTTATTATCTATGCATGGTCACTTTACAAATGACCGTGACTAACCTGTACCTCCGCACATTGACTCTGTACCGGTACCCCCTGTATATAGCCTCCACATTGACTCTGTACCGGTACCCCCCTGTATATAGCCTCCACATTGACTCTGTACCGGTACCCCCTGTATATAGCCTCCACATTGACTCAGTACCGGTACCCCCTGTATATAGCCTCCACATTGACTCAGTACCGGTACCCTTCATCAGACCAGAGAACCTTGTTTCTCATGGTCTGAGAGTCTTTAGGTGTCTCTTGGCAAACTCCAAGCGGGCTTTCATGTGCCTTTTATTGAAGAGTGGCCTCCTTCTGGCCACCCTACAATAAAGGCCTGATTTGTGGAGTGCTGGAGAGATGGTTGTCCTTCTGGAAGGTTCTCTCATCTCCACAGAGGAACTCTAGAGCTCTGTCAGAGTGACCATCAGGTTCTTGGTCACCTCCATGACCAAGGCCCTTTGCCCTCGATTGCTCAGTTTGGCAGGGCGGCCAGCTCTAGGAAGAGTGTTGGTGGTTCCAAACTTCTTCCATTTAAGAATGAGGGAGGCCACAGTGTTTTTGGGGACCTTTTGTCTTCTTGGGGACCTTCAGTGCTGCAGACATCTTTCAGTACAATTCCCCAGATCTGTGCCTTGACACAATCCTGTCTCGGAGCTCTACGGAAAATTCCTTCATACTCATGGCTTGGTTTTTGCTCTGACATGCACTGTCACTGTGGGACCTTATATAGACAGGTGTGTGCCATTCCAAATCAATTGTGTGCCTTTCAAATCAACTGAATTACCACAGGTGGACTCCAATCAAGTTGTAGAAACACCTCAAGGATGATAAATGGAAACAGGATACATCTGAGCTCAATTTCAAGTCTCATAGCAAAGGGTCTGAATACTTATGTAAGTAAAATATAAATTATCTTGGACCAGATATTCAAAAAGTCCCAAATGCAATTTCCCAAGAAGGAAGTGACCCTACCTAAATAATGCAAAAGGTACATTTTAACTTAATCAATGAGGAGTGAGAATGCAGGAGACAGTCAACTAATAAAGCATGCAGCGGACACATTTGTGGTGCTGAAACGTAAAGCTGCAAGAGCATTGCAATCAATAGGAGGTGAACAGCGCCTGGTGCTGAAAATATAGCTAACATATTATGCAAGTGGCGCCCAGCAACAGATGGAGGAAAAACCACACCAGTGGAGTAATTCAATTCAACAATAATCTTCATTTTAATTTGACTTTACAAACAACAAGAGGGCTTAATTGGAGTCTATTTCTTCTGAGCGAAGGCCTTTATAAAATAACTTAACTGGCTGAGGTCGGCTATGAGGCTTCACAGCATCTTTCACAAAGAAAGAATAATTAAATCTCCCAATAGAAGGGGGATTCTTTTTTTTTTTATTAGGCCTACTTACATTTGCAACGGGCCAAAAAAAGGTAACATCCTACATAAAACAATTATGAAAATAATAAAAAGGCAGATGGTCTGTGTCTGAATGTCTGTATCGGAATAGCCTGCTCCTGTAACGACCAAACAAACAGAAAATACTGTCCGCTTGAGATCTAAAATATTCCTGAATATGTACTAATAATATCAATAATAATAATCACAATAACGTTAGCAGCCTATATGACTATCATGTAAATACTAAGTTACTTACTTAATGGGAAAAATCTATTTTTTTTCCTTGGACAAGATCTTGTGGATGTCGGGTGAGAGGGATGTGATTTCGATGCGCAGGCAGTCCTCCATTGTCGTGAGTCTTGATTGTGTTCATAGAGGAAAAGGAGGACTCGCAAGTGTAAGTCGATGCAAACATTGTTAGCACATAAAATGCAAGTTTCTTTATTGTGCTGTGTTCCTCTGAGCATGCCACCCAAAACGCACACAAGGAGTGCATACCTGATTTGGCTCGACGTCTGGAACTTAATCAGCTCAGTTTGAACTGCGGCCTCATCCAGCGAGGGAATCGCTTTCTTAGCAAGGGAGGAGAATTCTCCACCTGGGCGGACTATGAAATGATCATGTACAAAAGCAATGATATCCTTGGGCATGCTGTAGTCTTCAAATGTGGTGGAGAAGTTGTCCCTCAGCTGCTTGATGAAATCTTCCATCACCTCTGTGTCAATGCTGTGGCCTGGTCCCTCTTCCTGTCATTTCTTCAGTGTGCTGAAGTGCAGTAGCCTTTCAGATGACAAGTCCAAATCGAACAACTCAAGCTTCCTAGTAAAGTCCTCAAATTTTTCCAACATGTCCACGACCGTTCCTTGTAACTGCAGATTCAACACGTTTAAGTAACAGAATATGTCAGCCAAAAAAAGTAACATTAGAGAGCAATTCATCCATTTCCAGAATACAAAGGTGGTCAGCTGCTGCCCTCATTTAGATTTTTCTGAGAAAATCCACAACCTGGTCATGCAGCTCACAGAATGGCTCTAGAGCTTTTCCTTTACTCAGCCCAGCGCATGTTGTTGTACAGCAAGAAATCATCGAGGGTGGCCTCCTCTGATTCTGTCATAAGCTTGCGGAAAAGACGGTGTTGGGTGCTTGATGTCCCCCTGACATTACTTTATCTATCACATCTTTTAGCTCACCGTTTAGTCTGGCACACAGCACACTCTGATGGAATTCCTTCAACCTGCTGACCAAGCACCTGTGTCTGCCCACCATAGCAGGAGCCCCGTTGGTGACCACAAAGTTGACTTTTTTTTCCGAATGACAGGCCATGCTGCGTAAAGAAATCTTCCAGTTTTGTGAATAGGATGTCCCCCGGTGGTGTGTCCTTTGAGGGGAATCAGTGCCAGTAGCTCTTCTTAAAAAGTAATTTCCATGAAAATAACAGACATATACACACACACAACTGTGCTCCATCGGTGTTGTCAGTACTCTCGTCAATAGCCTGACTGAGCCCCTCCAGAACAATCCTATGCACATCATCCGCCAGTGCAAGGACGTGGCGGCTGGCTGTTGACGCAGACAGGGGCACCTGTTTGACAGACGCTATTATGCTATCCATAGGCTTGTCGGTAGCCAATTCTTCCAAAACTGTCACCATGCACTTTTTAAATACCTCCGCAGTCTGTGAAGGGCATGTTGTGTTGGGTTAGAACTCAGGATGCTTTTAGGGAGGCACTTGTTGTTTGGTCAGGCCACAAAGGAGTATTCTACTGCCGTGTGTTAAGCTTGCAGTAAATGCTTCAATTTTTCTGCGTTGGGCCTCTGTCTGGGGCGGGAAGGCCACTTTGAAAGTATCATGCTTAGATTCATTATGCCGTCTGAGATTGAATTCTTTGCAAACAGAGACATTTTCATTACAAATAAGACACACTGGCTTGGCCTTGGAGAAAGATGGTAAGATGAAGAAAAATCTCTCTGTCCATTCTTCCCTGAAACTTCGATTTGCATTATCCACCTTTCTTTTGCTATCATTGTTCGGAACGAATGTTGACGTTAAAAAAAGTAATGTAGACTACATTAGGCTACGTTGACCTGTTTTTCCCCACCAATCAACGCACAGAGAAATAGACAAAAAATTATAATTGAGTGGAGACATTGGTAATTTTCTGAGCTTAATTAATCAGATTGAAATTATTACATTATTGTCACTGAATGTATTATGTACTAATTAAATGTGTTAAAAATGTTGTTCAATTTGTAGTGTAGGCCTATTAATTGTGCTATTATTATATGCTAATTATGTTCTGGTCCGCCAACAATTAGCTCAGAAAAGAATTGTCCCGAGGTCAAACCTAGTTGACGAACCCTGGCATAGAGTATTATTTTTTCAGCAGGAGCCATTGCTTTCCAACCTGTGTTTTCCCTCAATTGTATTTGAAAAATTGCTAAAGGCCTGTTTTGTCTGCATGCTGTTTTTTCACTGACAGATTTGCCTCGCGTTACCGAATGTAGGCTATTCCTTGTTATTGGCCTACAATCCACAGCTAGGCTATATTTTTAAAGAAGCTATTGATCCTCTGTAGCTAAATTATAGGTCTTCTCATGGTGTAGTAGGCTATGACTGAATTATTTAATTTATTTCTGAACAGACAGCAGTAATTATATAACTTTGGAAAATGTATTTACATTGATCAGGGGTGCTGCAGTTCCTTCAGAACCCTTTGCATGATTCTATAAGAAAATAAATGATGAATTGCAATGCTGGAGACATGAGAGTTTCAGGCTCATGTCCATCAGAGCAGAGAGGGAGCGATATCATAGACAGTGAATCTCATTCTAGTTATGTGAGAGATACTGGCGCGCTTCTCACACAGCCAAGGCCATGCGTTGGTCTCAAACGTAGGTTACAATGTTCCACAAACCATAAACCCGGGCCGGCCCACCCCGAATCAACTCTTAGAATATTGGTCCTGTGCTGAAAATCAACTTTTTAACATTTGTTTTTTTTGTGGGGCCAGGATAATTAACGAAGAGGCAACTCGAATGAACTTTGATCGCTTTTGTTAGAATTTTTAAATAGCATTAAGTTCAAATTATCCAAGCCAAATAGGTTCCAAAATAAAAAAGTTCAAAACAGAGAGATGTCTGATCCTGTTCCGGCAGGACCCGGCTGAAATTAAGCACTAATTTCCACAGACAAAGAACAGGACAAAGCTACAAGTCCTAGGTCTCTCAATACTGTATGTCATGACCAAGCAAGCTAAAGTTAGCTAGCTAGCTAGTTGACTTTCTGATGTTAGCCTAATGTTGTTAGCTAGCTCAGATCATTTACATGGCTAGCTTGCTAGCTAGCCACCACCACACATAGTGACATTGATGTGCTAGCCATAACAGCTATCATCATCAGGTGATGGTTGGCCATGTCGCTAGCTAACTAGCTAACTTAGCTACAAGGATAGCTTGCTAATGTTAGCATGGTAGACAATTAGGCTAATGCTAACTTACGTAAGTTAGACTATTAGATAGCAAGCAAGCAATTCATTTAGGAGCAAAGTGGCTTAGCCCGAAAGTGGTAGGCCACACAAGCTCACAGAGCTGAAGCGCGTAGCGCGTAAAAATCCTCTGTCCAGGGTTGCAACATTCACTCCCGAGTTCAAAACTGCCTCCTGAAGCAACATCAGCACAATAACTGTTTGTCGGGAGCTTCATGAAATTGGTTTCCATGATCGAGCAGCCGCACACAAGCCTAAGATCACCATGCGCAATGCCAAATGTTGGCTGGAGTTGAGTAAATCTCACTGCCATTGGACTCTGGAGCAGTGGAAACGCGTTCTCTGGAGTGATGAATCATGCTTCATCATCTGGCAGTCCAACGGATTAATCTGGGTTTGGCGGATGCCAGGAAAATGCTTCCTGCTCCAATGCATAGTGCCAACTGTAAAGTTTGGTATAAGTGGAAGAATGGTCTGGGGCTGTTACATGGTTTGGGCTAGAACCCTTAGTTCCAGTGAAGGGAAATCTTAAAGCTACAGCATACAATGACATTCTAGACGATTCTGTAATTCCAATTTTTGTGGCAACAGTTTGGGGAAGGCCCTTTCCTGTTTCAGCGTGACAATACCCCCGTGCAGAAAGCGAGGTCCATATTGAAATGGTTTGTCGAGATCAGTGTGGAAGAACTTGAGTGACCTGCAGAGAGCCCTGACCTCAACCCCATCGAACACCTTTGGGATGAATTGAAACGCCGACTGCGAGTCAGGCCTAATCGCCCAACAACAGTGCTCAACCTCACTAATGCTCTAGTGGCTGAATGGAAGCAAGTCCCCACAGCAATGTTCCAACATCTAGTGGAAAGCGTTCCCAGAAGAGTGGAGGCTGTTATAGCAGCAAAGGGGGGGATCAACTCCATATTAATGCCCATGATTTTGAAATTAAATGTTTGACGAGCAGGTGTCCACATACTTTTGCCATGTAGTGCCGTCTGGTCAGAAAGAGTATGACATTGTTGCCGCCCTTAGCTTTGAATGCAAGGGAAGCCCCCAAGTATTTGACCTCCCTTGATAATTTTTTTCAAAATAATAGCCAATCAGTGTTGAGCTAAACAGGTCAACAGGTCAAATGGTCCTGGCGCACAAACAAAAAATGTCAAGGGAAGCCAGTTTAGATTTGGCTTCAGAACAATCACAGCAGCCCAAAGCCAAATGTCATTAATGACAGAAAAAAACTATATACAGTTATATGTTTTGTGGACTATATGTCAAGTACACATGAAACAAATGTGTGATTGAATTTATTCTGCCACTGTGACTTCTTATGGTCTCGGCCTTAGGTCTATATATCACGGTGTCAAGGCATATGAACTAACAGGTTATACAGTAAACAATGCAATTATCACAACACATTTGTTCTAATATGGCATTTTTTTATTTTGGCTTTACGGTGATTTTAGTCACACACCGCTACTGGAAGCCAGTGAGTGAGACTCTCTGTCAGTCACTCAGTCAGAACATAAGTTCATGGATCATAAAAAATGGAAAGGTGGTGCCAAGATAAGTTAGAGACCAAAAAAAGGGCTATTCAGGCCGACAATGTCTGAAGAAATTTGCTACAACTTCTGGTTTTGCTAGTCCGAGTGTTGCAGAGCACAGTGGTGCAAGAGCCAATCTACTAGACATTTATAGTGCTTTTTATTAAACACAAGGCATCATGTAATTTGGGCTCCCGAGTGGCGCAGCAGTCTAAGGCACTGTATCTCAGTACTAGAGGTGTCACTACAGACCCTGGTTTGATTCCAGGCTGTATCACAACCAGCCGTGATTGGGAGTCCCATAGGGCGGTACACAATTGGCCCAGTGTCGTTAATTTTTGACCATCATTGTAAATAAGAATGTGTTATTTGCATAGTCTATAAAGGTTAAATAAATAAAATATTGAATGATTGCTAAATAATCCTAATAGTCTGTTAAAGGTGAATTACGGAGCTGTCTGTGTATTTTAATGGTTTTATCAATGTTTAGGTTATTTGCTTTGCTTCTAAATCTCAGTGTCTCTTCAGCCAGCGAGGCAACTAGGGTTTTTGAACTGTAGCAGAAAGGAAGAGCTGAGTATCTGCCACTTCATTGGCTAGAGTACTTGGTCCCACCTGATCTCACCTTCTCCCGCCTGCCTTCCATCTTTGAGGACATGTATTTCCATTGTTAGAGCGGTCACACGACTTGTCAATATAATAAATCACATTTGACTGCAGTGACTAGGGACTCTGGTGTCAGATTACATTACATATCCACTGCCATTGGAGGCTGGAAAGTCCCGCCTAAAATGTAATTCGCTCATCAATGGGAATTGGATGATTTCTCCAGTGAGATTTAGCCACTTGCGAATTGAAGGGAAATTATGAAAACAAAGAGAAACGAAAGAGAAACTATTTGATCATTTGAATAGGTCAAATATTTGGGGAAGACTGGCTTCCCTTGCCATCCATGTATACACGTCACTATCCACAACAAGTCCATTTGGTGGAAACATACCACTGTTGGGAAAAATTCACATATTTTCTTCATCTGCATTCTAGAATATTTGCATGAAAATGTGTCGCCAATTGGATGGAAACTTAGCTAGTGAGGTACGTAATGGTTACCCAGAAATGATTTGATATTGATATAAAAATGTCTGCAATGAATCTGAAAGGATCCAATGCAGACCACAGCAGATTGCTAAACTTAATGCGTCCATAGCATATTTCTAAACTGTATTTTATACGGATAATATGAGCGTAGGCTACTCTGTTTTTGCTGGGCAAAACAGGAGAAAATGAAACAAGTGCTTATTCAAATATAAATATATATTTAAAAAAAAAACATGTATTCGTTTTTTTTTCAGTTTCACACTTGCGATCCCCTAAAACCTCCCATCCTCCACTTTGAGAACCAATGAATTATAAGGCATTTATTCAGTGATTTTATACTTTATCGAATACATATGTTTATTCATTCACAACTAGGATGTTGCTGGACTCAGAATAAGCAGTGTGGTCCCCTGGTCTTCTGGTACCACTGCAGTGAGAAAGGATGCTAGGCTTAGCAGAGACAGCTCAGAGGTGAGTGCAGTGGAGGTAGGAAGAAAATAGAGAGAGAGAAACACAAATGTACTGCCATTTCCTTAATATGTAGTATTAATTAACACTAGTCCTTAATATGTAGTATTAATTAACACTAGTCCTTAATATGTAGTAGTAATTAACACTAGTCCTTAATATGTAGTATTAATTAACACTAATCCTTAATATGTAGTAGTAATTAACACTAGTCTTTAATATGTAGTATTAATTAACACTAGTCCTTAATATGTAGTAGTAATTAACACTAGTCCTTGATATGTAGTATTAATTAACACTAGTCCTTGATATGTAGTAGTAATTAACACTAGTCCTTGATATGTAGTATTAATTAACACTAGTCCTTGATATGTAGTATTAATTAACACTAGTCCTTAATATGTAGTAGTCAATAACACTAGTCCTTAATATGTAGTAGTAATTAACACTAGTCCTTAATATGTAGTATTAATTAACACTAGTCCTTAATATGTAGTATTAATTAACACTAGGGTAGAGGGGAACACATATGACATATGACACAATAATCGTAATTACAGCACCCGTCAAAGGTTTGCACACACCTTCTCATTCAAGGGTTTTTATTTATTTTTACTATTTTTTTACATTGTAAAATATTAGTGAAGACATTAAAACTATGAAATAACACATATGGAATCATGTAGTAACCAAAAAAGTGTTAAATAAATCAAAATATATGTTATATTTAAGATTCTTCAATGTAGCCACCCTTTGCCTTGATGACAGCTTTTCACACTCTTGGCATTCTCTCAACCAGCTTCATGAGGTAGTCACCTGGAATGCATTTCAATTAACAGGTGTGCTTTGTTAAAAGTTCATTTGTATCATTTGATTGATGAGGGGGAAAAAAATGTAATTTTAGAATAAGGCTGTAACGTACCAAAATGTGGAAAAAGTCAAGGGGTCTGAATACTTTCCAAATGCATTGTAATTCGTTACTACCACCCCCGCACACTACACGATAAAAGCTCAACAGTTCTGACACTGCCAGTAGTTTGTTGGAGCCTACAAATGCACGTAGTGGTACTTAATCAGCAGACCTAGACCCTGTCACACTGAACGAGCCAAGACGTCGGACAATCGTTTATAACCTATGAATTTGCCCACGACGTGGACATTTTGTCTGGGATGGCAAAATCGTGGTATAAGACGGCTAAAATCGTACAGTCTATGTGGGCCTTATTAAAGGCCCAGTGCAATCAAAAACATGATTTTCTTATTTTTTATATATACTTCCACACTGTGAGGTTGGAATAATACTGTGAAATTTTGTTTTGGCATGCCTGGTGACACCACGCGGTAAATTGGTAAATAGACCAATAAGAAATAGAGTTCCAAACTTCTCAGCCAATAACAGTTAGTTTTGCCCTTTTCCCCTCACCACTCCCAGACAGTCCTAGCAAAATTCTTGCTTGAGAAATTGCTCTCTGCTAAGAAGCTATTTTTGTTTCTTTTTGACCATTTTAATTGAAAACAATCAAAAATAAGGTACTTCATTCTTATCCAGAAATGGTTTGATATTGAGATAAAAACATCTGCATTGAACCTTTAAGGAATAAGACTTAAATACTTAAATTCATATTTTAGAAAAGAATCAATCAGAAACAACAACAGATTTGACTAGATTTTCACACTATGTGGATAAAGGAATTGGTTGTTATTTACTACAGTTTTGACCTGCAATATAATCATTTGAAAGATGGCCTTTAAAAGGTCAGTTTTCCAACATAATTCAGCATGTGTAATTGGCTTTTAGACACTTGGTGAGGGCACTCAACCATTATATTTAGGTTTTTGGAGGAAATATTTCACACATTTAGATTCTTTTTGTTTTAAAAGGGAAATTCATTCATTTATTTTGTTTTAAAAAGGATATTCTTCACCAACTATAATACAGTGGCCACGCTTAATATATAAAAACATTTGAAATTCTGTAAGAAGATGGAGGATACAACTTGATGAGCAAAAGATACAAGAGATGACTGAAAGGATTTAACACAGATCAGTTACAGCATCCCACGCTTTTGTGTTTTGAATGCTCCAACCCCCTTCCCATCAACTTCATAGGGGTTCAAAGTGAGTGGGACAGGCTTTGGTTAGCAATGCACAAGTGAGATCCCTTAGGAGAGGTGTAGACTAGAGAGGTAGCCAACCCCCCCCCCCAATCAAATCCTGCCTATGGCCCCCAAATAGCTTGGGCCATCACTGATTATAAGCCTTATAATAATTTATTATAATGCCTTCAGGCATGATTATAACAAGTAATACAGTATGATGCCTGTCAGCTTTAAGTAAAGTGTTCCCAAACTTTCTTTACAAACAAAGCACAACAGTGGATTGACGGAACCAAGGACTTGCTTTTCATGACTGTCTTTGTGGAAGACGCTACAAGAGTAATGTGTGCGCTACAGAGATAACTGCCATTGTCCTTGGTTGTGGCTTTGTATTGAGCCCCAATGGCGTTGCTGGGGTGAAGGCAGACCTGGGTTCAAATACTATTTGAAATCTTTTCAAAATACTTGTTTTTTTTTTGTGTTGCTTTTGCCTACTTGGAGTGCCAGGTGAACAGGGGTTTGCACTTTTGCAACTTCTACTATTGGTTCCACGGTGTCAGGCAAGCTCAATCAAGCCCAGCTGAAGTATTTGAAATCATTTCTGGGAGAAGGACGTCTGCATCACAGAGAGAGAGAGAGAGAGAGAGAGAGAGAGAGAGAGAGAGAGAGAGAGAGAGAGAGAGAGAGAGAGAGAGAGAGCGAGAGGAGAGAAAGGAGAGAGAGAGAGAGAGAGAGAGAGAGAGAGAGAGAGAGAGTGAGAGAGAGAGAGAGAGAGAGAGAGAGAGAGAGAGAGAGAGAGAGAGAGAGAGAGGAGAGACAGAGAGAGAGAGAGGAGAGAGAGAGAGAGAGAGAGAGAGAGAGAGAGACAGAGAGAGAGAGAGAGAGAGAGAGAGAGAGAGACAGAGAGAGAGACAGAGAGAGAGAGAGAGAGGCCCTCGGAAGTGAAGGAAGAAAATGGAAACAACTGGTGGAACACAGGAGCCATGCTGCTTAAAACAAAACATTTCAAAGGGAGGAGGCTTTGTGTCTAGTTATAACTGTGTAGTTGGAATGTTTGCCTTGGAGGCAGATGAGGAAAGGGGAGAGAGAAGGAAACAAGGTTAGAAACTGCTAAAATGTCACGAGGAAACAAACTGATTGACAGCAGACTATCCATTGGTCTAATCTGGGATTCAGTAACATCTCAGGTCATGACTGTCATGAGGATCAGTCTGTTACTTTAACAACATTTACCATATAACATAAAGTAATACTTCATATTGGGAAATACTGTAGATTCTAATGCAGTGAGAGCGTAATTACTATACAATACGCATAGAATGTGGATATGCATGAACGCGCGTCACAATGGTCAAATGAAAACACAATTTGAGACACCTGTCAGACAGGTTATTATCGACACAGCAGCTCTACTGTACAGTTACCTAGCAAAATAGTGTACAAGTGATTGCTAATTAACTGTAAACTATTTTAGCTGGCTAACTAAGGATCTTGACTAACTGTGAGGCAAAACAATTCACTTATTTACTGTTAATTAGCAACCACAGCTGTCTATGCTTGCAAGCGCGACGGTGTCTCCAAAGCAGCAAGGTGTCTACAGCAATGTTTACTTTTTGACATTCTATGAGAACTCCACTTTCCAAGTGTATTATTAGGTAATAAGAGATTTAACCGTGGGCTGTATAATAAATCATTACCTAATTGCTTAATGCTACCTAGAAATGTAATCAATTACGTACTATTGTGTACTTAAATTGTACTTAAAGTTTTACTTAAGAAAAATCACCTGTATCAGAGGATTAGTAGTGTGGCGTACCATTCACAGACAGCCATGATAGGGTACTGAAAATCACCAAGCGTTTGATGATGATGGCACGCCCTGAGGATGATATTGACATATTACAAGCAAAACGGTTACCCAGGTAACCTTTGGGAACCAACTTATCTTATGAAGTCCAGCCCGTTGCGTCTAGGTGTATCTGGGGAGTAGGGTGAAGTTGCCCCTAGGTGCTAATCTTGGGTCACTCGCATTTCCCCTCTAATGGTTAAGGTTAGGACCGAGGGAGTGGAAGCTGATCTTTATTTAGGGAAAATTTACACCAGATCTTTATCTGGAGATGAATAGGAAAATAACCTGGAGAGGAAGTTTGCCCCAGGACATACATTTGCATTTCCTGCCTGCTTTGATGCAGTAGATGCAGCGTTTCTCCTCAGCTCTCAATGTCAAACCATTTTCTCTGCTGTCGTTTTTCCTCTGAACTCAATATCAAACCATATCATCTGCTGTCGTTCCTCCTCTGAACTCAATATCAAACCATTTCATCTGCTGTTGTTGGTCCCCTCAGGACTCAATGTCAAACCATTTCCTAAGCTGTCGTTTCCCCTGAGGACTCAATGTCAAACAATTTCCCCTTCTCAGGACTCAATGTCAAACCATTTCCCCTTCTCAGGACTCAATGTCAAACCATTTCATCTGCTGTCGTTGGTCCCCTCAGGACTCAATGTCAAACCATTTCCTAAGCTGTCGTTTCCCCTGAGGACTCAATGTCAAACAATTTCCCCTTCTCAGGACTCAATGTCAAACCATTTCCCCTTCTCAGGACTCAATGTCAAACCATTTCATCTGCTGTCGTTGGTCCCATCAGGACTCAATGTCAAACCATTTCCTAAGCTGTCGTTTCCCCTGAGGACTCAATGTCAAACAATTTCCCCTCCTCAGTACTCAATGTCAAACCATTTCCTCTGCTGTCGTTTCTCCTCAGAACCAAATGTCAAACCATTTCCCCTCCTCGGGACTCAATGTCAAACCATTTCCTCTGGATTTTATCGTGACAGCGTATATCACTTCAGTATGAACTCATATGAGCCCTCTATAGCTGCACCACTCATACATATTCCAAAACTAACAACGTACTGTAATTTCCTTCACTGAAATGACTGGGATCATCCATGAGAAAACCAACATCTAAAAGTCTCTTCAAACTGCCCATATCATCAACATCCCCTTTAATGAAAACCATCAATGTTCTCACCTGCAAAGCTACTGGCATCTCTTCTCATCTCCAAAATAATATATTTTTCAACAAGAAGCCATTCTCACACTACTCTGCATTATTTTTAAGTAGTTCTTTGCAGTTCAAAAAACAAGCTTCTTTCCTCTTTAATTAAGTGATAATTAAAATATAGGTGCGGCGGCTCAAAATAAAATGTTATTGGTCACATACACATGGTTAGCAGATGTTAATGGGAGTGTAGCCAAAGCAGTGGCTACTCTTCCTGGGGTCCAGCAAAATTAAGGCAGTTTATACAATTTTTTTAACATTACAATACAGTCACAGATTTCACAACACACTATGTGCCCTCAGGCCCCAACTCCACCACTACCACATATTTACAGGACTAAATCCATGTGTATGTATAGTGCGTATGTTATTGTGTGTGTGTGTGTGTATGCATGTGTCTGTGCCAATGCTTGTGTTGCTTCACAGTCCCCGCTGTTCCATAAGGTATTTTTAAATCAAATTTTACTGCTGGCGTGAATTACTTGATGTGGAATAGAGTTCCATGTAGCAGTCTGATGGCCTTGAGATAGAAGCTGTTTTTCAGTCTCTCGGTCCCAGCTTTGATGCACCTGTACTGACCTTGCCTTAGTACAACATTGTGGGGCATTGTTTGCTCACAGCTCTTTTTGTGCAACCTTGAGTGAGAATGTCATTCCAGTTTATGTACTTTGTTGTGTTATGCCATTTCGTGTTATATGTCACTATGGCCACTGACATTGGCTTCTGAAAGACTCACGTATGGCCTTGTGTCATTTGATAACAGTTGACTAGATCAGTAGATTTTCATCAGCAGGGACTGGGAAACTGGTCAGAATTGAAGGAATGATGGATGGCGCTAAATACAGGGAAATTCTTGAGGGAAACCTGTTTCAGTCTTCCAGAGATTTGAGACTGGGACAGAGATTCACCTTCCAGCAGGACAATGACCCTAAGCATACTGCTAAAGCAACAGTTGAGTGGTTTAAGGGGAAACATTTAAATGTCTTGGAATGGCCTAGTCAAAGCCCAGACCTCAATCCAATTGAGAATTGGTGGCATGACTTAAAGATTGCTGTACATCAGCGGAACCCATCCAGCTTGAAGGAGCTGGAGCAGTTTTGCCTTGAAGAATGGACAAAAATCCCAGTGGCTGGATGTGCCAAGCTTATAGAGGCATACCCCAAGATACTTGCAGCTGTACTTGCTGCAAAAGGTGGCTGTACAAAGTATTGACTTTGGGGGGGTGAATAGTTATGCACTCTCAAGTTTTCTGTTTTTTTGTCTTATTACTTTTTTGTTTTATAAGAAAAAATATTTTGCATCCTCAAAGTGGTAGGCATGTTGTGTAAATCAAATGATACAAACCCCCCAAAAATCCATTTTAATTCCAGGTTGTAAGGCAACAAAACAGGATGCCAAGGGGGGTGAATACTTTTGCAAGCCACTGTAATATGGCTATTAACTTTTTAGTGACAGGGGGCAGTATTCGGAAATTCAGATGAATGACACGCCCAAATTAAACTGCCTGCTACTCGGGCCCAGAAGGTAGGATATGCATATTATTTGTGGATTTGGATAGAAAACACTCTGAAGTTTCTAAAACTGTTTGAATGATGTCTGTGAGTATAACATAACTCATATGGCAGGCAAAAACCTGAGGAAAATCCAACCAGGAAGTGTGGAAATCTGAGGTTTGTAGTTTTTCAAGTGATTCCCATCCAGTATACAGTGACTTAGGGTTCATTTTGCACTTCCTAAGGCTTCCACTAGATGTCAACAGTCTTTAGAATGTTGTTTCATGCTTCTACTGTGAATAGGGTGAGAATAAGAGCTCCTGGAAGTAGATGGGTGAGAAAATGACATGAGCTCAGTGGCGCGCACTCCCGTGAGAGTTAGCTGTGTTCCTTTTCTTTTTTGAAGACAAAGGAATCGTCCGGTTGGAATATTATGGAAGATTTATAATAAAAACATCCTAACGATTGATTCTATACATCGTTTGACATTCTATACGTCGTCTGAAATATAACTTTTTAGACTTTCGTCTGAACTTAACTGCGCGAGCACAGTGCATTTGGAGTACTCTACTGAACGCGCGAACAAAAAGGAGGTATTTGGACATATATATGGACTTATATATGGACTTTATCGAAACATTTATTGGGGAACTGGGATTCCTGGGAGTGCATTCCGATGAAGATCATCAAAGGTAAGTGAATATTTATAATATTATTTCTGAGTTTTGTTGACTCCACAAAATGGCAGGTTTGGTTTTGTCTCTGAGCGCTGTACTTAGATTATTGCAAAGTGTGCTTTCGCTGTAAAGTTTTTTTGAAATCTGACACAGCGGTTGCATTAAGGAGAAGTGTATCTATAATTCTTTGAATAACTGTTGAATATTTTATCAACGTTTATGATGAGTATTTCTGTAAATTGATGTGCTCATTCACCGGAAGTTTTGGGAGGCAAAGCATTTCTGAACATTACATGCCAATGTAAAATGGGGTTTTTGGATATAAATATGAACTTTATCGAGCAAAACATACATGTATTGTGTAACATGAAGTCCTATGAGTGCCATCTGATGAAGATCATCAAAGGTTAGTGATTCATTTTAGCTGTATTTCTGTTTTTTATGACGCCTCTCCTTGCTTGGAAAATGGCTGTGTGGTTTTTCTTGTCTCGGCGCTGTCCTAACATAATCTAATGCTATGCTTTCGCCGTAAAGCCTTTTTGAAATCGGACAATGTGGTTGGATTAACAAGAAGTTAATCTTTAAAATGGTGTAAAACAGTTGTATGTTTGAGAAATTTGAATTATGAGATTTCTGTTGTTTTGAATTTGGTGCCCTGCTATTTCACTGGCTGTTGAATAGTGTGTCCCACATTTCCCAGAGAGGTTTTAAACCAGAATTTAAAAAAAAACTTTATGGTTCTACAAAGAACCTTTGAGATTGAGAAATATTATTTATAGAACCATTCTCCATATAGGTTCTACAAAGAACAGTAAAAAGGGTTCTATATAGCCTACAAAAGTGTTGTCACCACAGAGGAACCCTTTTTTTTAATAACCTTTTTTTAATGGTTATTTCATAGAACCTTAGGAAGATTTTCTTTATAGCACCATACAGGTTCCATTTAGAACCTTATGAGCATGGTTCTTTATAGAACCTTAAAATAAGGTTTCATATAGCACCAAAAATGGTTCCGCTATGGTTACAAGCCAAAGAACCCCTATTTGGAATTATACAGAAACATTTGTTTTAGTGTACAATTCCTAACATTCGTCTGCTATTGAGAGGTGCCACAGTCCATAACATTAGTCTGTTATTGAGAGGTGCCACAATCCATAACATTAGTCTGTTATTGAGAGGTGCCACAGTCCATACCATTAGTCTGTTATTGAGAGGTGCCACAGTCCATAACATTAGTCTGTTATTGAGAGGTGCCACAGTTCCTAATTGAACAGCTGTTTATGGCAGCTAATAAAGGCATTATGGTTCAAGGTTAAGGTTATGGTCCCCTTCATAATGTGCACACTAAAAACAAATGGTTCTATATAGTTCTAAATAAGGGTTCTAAAAGGCTTGTAACCATAGCAGATCCCTTTTTGCTGCAATATAGAACCTTTTTTGAAGGTTCTATCGCTACCCGGTCTACCTGCATTGACTCTTTTGACTCATCACATACTCTGCTGTTACTGTCTATTATCTATCCTGTTGTCTAGTCACTTTACCCCTACCTACAGTATACTGCTGTTACTGTCTATTATCTATCCTTTACCCCTACCTACAGTATACTGCTGTTACTGTCTATTATCTATCCTTTACCCCTACCTACAGTATACTGCTGTTACTGTCTATTATCTATCCTTTACCCCTACCTACAGTATACTGCTGTTACTGTCTGTTATCTATCCTTTACCCCTACCTACAGTATACTGCTGTTACTGTCTATTATCTATCCTGTTGTCTAGTCACTTTACCCCTACCTACAGTATACTGCTGTTACTGTCTATTATCTATCCTGTTGTCTAGTCACTTTACCCCTACCTACAGTATACTGCTGTTACTGTCTATTATCTATCCTTTACCCCTACCTACAGTATACTGCTGTTACTGTCTATTATCTATCCTGTTGTCTAGTCACTTTACCCCTACCTACAGTATACTGCTGTTACTGTCTATTATCTATCCTTTACCCCTACCTACAGTATACTGCTGTTACTGTCTATTATCTATCCTTTACCCCTACCTACAGTATACTGCTGTTACTGTATATTATCTATCCTTTACCCCTACCTACAGTATACTGCTGTTACTGTCTATTATCTATCCTTTACCCCTACCTACAGTATACTGCTGCTACTGTCTATTATCTATCCTTTACCCCTACCTACAGTATACTGTTGTTACTGTCTATTATCTATCCTGTTGTCTAGTCACTTTACCCCTACCTACAGTATACTGCTGTTACTGTCTATTATCTATCCTTTACCCCTACCTACAGTATACTGCTGTTACTGTCTATTATCTATCCTTTACCCTTACCTACAGTATACTGCTGTTACTGTCTATTATCTATCCTGTTGTCTAGTCACTTTACCCCTACCTACAGTATACTGCTGTTACTGTCTATTATCTATCCTGTTGTCTAGTCACTTTACCCCTACCTACAGTATACTGCTGTTACTGTCTATTATCTATCCTTTACCCTTACCTACAGTATACTGCTGTTACTGTCTATTATCTATCCTTTACCCCTACCTACAGTATACTGCTGTTACTGTCTATTATCTATCCTTTACCCCTACCTACAGTATACTGCTGCTACTGTCTATTATCTATCCTTTACCCCTACCTACAGTATACTGTTGTTACTGTCTATTATCTATCCTTTACCCCTACCTACAGTATACTGCTGTTACTGTCTATTATCTATCCTTTACCCTTACCTACAGTATACTGCTGTTACTGTCTATTATCTATCCTTTACCCCTACCTACAGTATACTGCTGTTACTGTCTATTATCTATCCTTTACCCCTACCTACAGTATACTGCTGTTACTGTCTATTATCTATCCTTTACCCCTACCTACAGTATACTGCTGTTACTGTCTATTATCTATCCTGTTGTCTAGTCACTTTATCCCTACCTACAGTATACTGCTGTTACTGTCTATTATCTATCCTTTACCCCTACCTACAGTATACTGCTGTTACTGTCTATTATCTATCCTTTACCCCTACCTACAGTATACTGCTGTTACTGTCTATTATCTATCATTTCCCCTACCTACAGTATACTGCTGCTACTGTCTATTATCTATCCTGTTGTCTAGTCACTTTATCCCTACCTACAGTATACTGCTGTTACTGTCTATTATCTATCCTTTACCCCTACCTACAGTATACTGCTGTTACTGTCTATTATCTATTCTTTACCCCTACCTACAGTATACTGCTGTTACTGTCTATTATCTATCCTTTACCCCTACCTACAGTATACTGCTGTTACTGTCTATTATCTATCCTTTACCCCTACCTACAGTATACTGCTGTTACTGTATATTGTCTATCCTTTACCCCTACCTAGAGTATACTGCTGTTACTGTCTATTATCTATCCTTTACCCCTACCTACAGTATACTGCTGTTACTGTCTATTATCTATCCTTTACCCCTACCTACAGTATACTGCTGCTACTGTCTATTATATATCCTTTACCCCTACCTACAGTATACTGTTGTTACTGTCTATTATCTATCCTGTTGTCTAGTCACTTTACCCCTACCTACAGTATACTGCTGTTACTGTCTATTATCTATCCTTTACCCCTACCTACAGTATACTGCTGTTACTGTCTATTATCTATCCTTTACCCTTACCTACAGTATACTGCTGTTACTGTCTATTATCTATCCTGTTGTCTAGTCACTTTACCCCTACCTACAGTATACTGCTGTTACTGTCTATTATCTATCCTGTTGTCTAGTCACTTTACCCCTACCTACAGTATACTGCTGTTACTGTCTATTATCTATCCTTTACCCCTACCTACAGTATACTGCTGTTACTGTCTATTATCTATCCTTTACCCTTACCTACAGTATACTGCTGTTACTGTCTATTATCTATCCTTTACCCCTACCTACAGTATACTGCTGTTACTGTCTATTATCTATCCTTTACCCTTACCTACAGTATACTGCTGTTACTGTCTATTATCTTTCCTGTTGCCTAGTCACTTTATCCCTACCTATATGTACATATCTACCTCAATTACCTCGTACCCCTGCACATCCACTAAGTATTGGTAGTACCCCGTGTATATAGCCAAGTCATTTTATTTATTCCTCGTGTTATTATTTTTAAAATAATTTATATTTTCTTTCTCTCTGCATTGTTGGGAAAGGCCCGGAAGTAAGCATTTCACTGTTAGTCTACACCTGCTGTTTACGAAGCATGTGACAAATAACATTTGATTTGGCCATGCTCATAAGGTTCCAAATGTAACCTGTATGGTGCAATAAAGAAGATTTTCCTTTTGGTTCTACAGAGAACCTTTATGGAGAATGGTTCTATAAAGAACATTTCCTCAATCTCAAAAGTTCTTTGGAGATCCTTTTGAATCATACAGGGTTTTACTTATATTTTGTTTACTCTATTTAGCCATTTTATATTGTTAAAAATACATAGGTTTTATTATTGTGTTAAATGAACTAGTTGATTCAGGTGTGCTAGCTGTAGAACAGACGGGGTCCCTGAGGAGAGAATAGAGAACTACTGATCTAGTCAACTGTTCTCAAATGACACAAGGTCATACGTGTGTCTTTCACAAGACAACGCGACTGGCCACAGTCATATGTAACATGTAATGGCATAACACAGCAGATTTGATCAACTGGATGAACACTCTCACTCAAGGTTGTGCAAAATAGGCTTCCCTGTGGCTCAGTTGGTAGAGCATGGTGTTTGCAACGCCAGCATGGTGTGTGCAATGCCAGGGTTGTGGGTTCGACCCAAAGAACGCTTGAGGAACCCCTTTCTTAGTGTGAGCTGTATAACACAAGTGTGCTTTCAACCTACAGAGGTAGGATCTTAATTTGAACCAGTTTGCTACAGCACAAAAATTATCCTGCACCAACAGGAAATGTGAATTATTATGTGGATTATAATTAATTTACATTTTTATGTAGGGGTTGATACATTTTACATTAGGGCCTTTTGAGAAAAATTATGATAAACAAAAGATTGATCAAATTAAGATCCTACATGTAAAACTTCGGCCGAGATGTACCCAACCAAAGCTAGTCGGCTCAGTATCAATTTTCGAGGTGGTTTTGTTCGGCAGAAACTTTAAAGGAAGACTTAGCAATATGACGTTGCAACGAACAGCACTGCAGATATTGAGATGAGCGCGACGAAAGACTCACAGTCACAAAGTACAGTATTAGTGCATGTATGGCATAGCACAGGAGGTTGGTGGCACCTTAATTGGGGAGAATGAAATTGTGGTAATGGCTGGAGCGGTATTGGTGGAAGGATATGAAATACATCAAACACATGGTTTGATGCCATTCCATTCGCTCCGTTCCAGCCATTATTATGAGCCGGCCTCCTCTCAGCAGCCTCCACTGGTGCACAGGTATGTTTCATCTGCTACAACATGGGCGGTAGCTACGGGACCAAAACAGCTAAAAAGTTTAGGCTCGCACTTCAAGGTTCTTAGTTGTTACGGAAATTGACCCACAATGTGTTTATTTCGTGTATGCAACGTCATTTCACTGACTCTACCTTTATATTATGAGTCACTTGGCTCATCAACATCATGAGCTCAGTAACGGACAAACCTTGAAAGGTCAACTTTAGGCAACAAATCCAAAGAAGCTTAAGGTTATGGTTATGGGATATGATACTCTAAATTTGGTACAGTAAAGTAACTTCTCTCTTTTGATTAGTTCTTTAGCAGACAAAAGGCTGTTTATTCGTGATGACGCTCATTACACTTTTAGATTAGGCACGCAATTCATCTGATAAGAAATGCTCTGTGATAAGCGTCACTATCTTACTCTCCTTTACTTAGACTTCATTTTTATTAAATAATAATAATTAGTGTCCTACTTCGCACATGTACAAGTGCGTGTTATACACATGTGAATTGGAAATGTGTTTTTTTGCATATCCCACTCCACTTGATACACTCTCGGAGAGTGGGGTCACAGATCAGCCATTATTGGCACCAACCCTGGAGCAATTAGGATAAAGAGCCTTGCTCAACGGCACACCGACAGATTTTCCACCCAGTTGGCTTGGGGATTAAGTGTCTTGCTCAAGGGCACATCGACAGATTTTCCACCCAGTCGGCTCAGGGATTAAGTGCCTTGCTCAAGGGCACATTGACAGATTTTTCACCCAGTCGGCTCAGGGATTAAGTGTCTTGCTCAAGGGCACATCAACAGATTTTTCACCCAGTCGGCTCGGGGATTAAGTACCTTGTTCAAAGGCTCATCGACAGATTTTTCACCCAGTCGGCTCAGGGATTAAGTGCCTTGCTCAAGGGCACATCGACAGATTTGTCACCCAGTCGGCTATGGGATTCGAACCAGCGACATTTCAGTTACTGGCCCAATGCTCTTAACCGCTAGGCTACCTAAAAATGTATGTATTTATATGCAAATGATTTAATGAATTATGCACATTTCAGAGTATTATATATTTTGCTATTCATTCTCTGTCTATACTTGGAAGACCTTGGACACCAATATATAAAATAACTGTTCAGTGGTTATCAGAGAGTTATTTGAGATATTTAAGGCAATGCTTTGAGGGAATTGCCAGCATTTGCATATTCCCAGAAGGAAAAACTCATAAGGACGTAATTTCAACCAGTTTTGCCTGCTGGGTTACCGCCATGCTTTTATAAAGATGTACAGTGATGCCTTTTTAATGCTACCATTAACATGATGCCTTTTTAATGCTATCATTAGCATGACATAACATGTATGACATGACAACAAAGATTTAATATAAGTAGCATAATGCTGTTATGGTATTTAACATGGCAAACATTTGGAAAACATATTTCCTCTCCATGCACATTAACAATGTAATATGGAAACTGCTCGGCCTCCGACCGCAAGGCACTACAGAGAGCGTAGTGCGTACAGCCCAGTACATCACAGGGGCCAAGCTTCCTGCCATCCAGGACCTCTATACCAGGCGTTGTCAAAGGAAGGCCCTAAAAATTGTCAAAGACTTCAGCCACCCTAGTCATAGACTGTTCTCTCTGCTACCACACAGCAAGCGGTACCGGAGGGCCAAGTCTAGGTCCAAGAGGCTTCTAAACAGCTTCTACTCCCAAGCAATAAGACTCCTGAACATCTAATCAAATGGCCACCCAGACTATTTGCATTGCCCCCTCCCCCTCTTTTACACTGCTGCTACTCTCTGTTGTTATCATCAATGCATAGTCACTTTAATAACTCTACCTACATGTACATATTACCTTAACTAACCGGTGCCCCCGCACATTGACTCTGTACCAGTACACCCCCGTATATAGTCTCGCTATTGTTACTTTACTGCTGCTCTTTAATTACTTGTTACTTTTATTTCTTATTCTTATTTAATTTAAACTACATTGTTGGTTAGGGGCTCGTAAGTAAGCATTTCACTGTAAGGTTGTATTCGGCGCATGTGACTAATTCAATTAGATTTGATTTTGATTTGAAAAACATTTATTTGATTTCATATCCATTTTCATTTTAGTAATTTAACAGACGCTCTTATCCAGAGTTAGTGCATTCATCTTAAGGGGGAGGGGGGGGGGGGGATAAGACTGACTGAGATGTCTTGCTGTATTTAAGATAGAGGTACAGCACTCAACTAGAATTCCCCTAGTCAGACTATAGCAACAACAAAAACTTATTGAAAGACACAAATACTTGCAGAGATGAGTTGTCTTCCCAGACTATAAATGAGCACATGGTAGTTCTAATATGGTGTCCATACACGTGACTGTCCTAAAATGGACACCATATTCTCATTAACGTTTGTGACCTGTTATAACAGAAATTATGTCATGCTCATGCCAGATACTGCGAATAACAAGGATCATTACCAAGTTTTGTTTCTATGGCGTTTGCATGATGCCTGTGTATTGACGGTACTATGAAAAAAATATGCTCTGGTGGTCCCTTTCTCAACTGTCACCAAGTTTAACGTTGAGTGTTGGCTGGCCGTGATGTGTCCTAGACAGCCAGGATGTGTCCCCAATGGCACCCTGTTCCCTACATAGTGTACTACTATGGGTCCTGGTCAAAAGTAGTGCACTACATAGGAAATAGGGTGTTATTTTGGACGTAACCCCAGTGTTTGGAGACAGCTCCTCCACCCTGGCAAACAGGAGCCTAGCAATTACACCGGATCTCCAGGAGACAAACAAGGACTTATCAAAGGCCTTCAGCACCAAACCAAAGCAGACTTTGAGTTAGTGGCTGTGTGTGTTTGTTTGTCTCTGTGTGGGTGCGTGAATGCGCGCGTGTGTACGGTGGGGGGTATAGAGAGAGATAAAAACAAAACAATCCACTATATATTAGGTGCCACCTTAGCAGCCAAACACTCTGTAATTACCCTCCAATACCCTCCAGCTAAACACACTGAAGGTACCCTCCAGTACCCTCCAGCCAAACATATTGTAAGTACCCTCCAGCCAAACACTCGGTAGGTTCCCTCCAGTACCCTCCAGCCAAACACACTCTGTAGGTACCTTCCAGTACCCTCCAGCCAAACACACTCTGTAGGTACCCTCCAGCCAAACACACTCTGTAGGTACCCTCCAGTACCCTCCAGCCAAACACATTGTAGGTTCCCTCCAGCCAAACACACTGTACAGTAGGACCCTCCAGCCAAACACTCTGTAGGTTCCCTCCAGCCAAAGACATTGTAGGTTCCCTCAAGCCAAACACTCTGTAGGTTCCCTCCAGCCAAACACAGTGTACAGTAGGTCCCTCCTGCCAAACACTCTGTAGGTTCCCTCCAGCCAAACACACTGTACAGTAGGACCCTCCAGCCAAACACTCTGTAGGTACCCTCCAGCCAAACACTCTGTAGGTACCCTCTTGCCACTGAAAATGTTGTTTGTGAAATGCTTAACCGGGACCCTGACCTAGACTAAATGTATTCATAAAAATGCCAGGCCCAAACTTGTCACGCTCGGGCTACAAATCCAAACTGTACAGGAACGGACCACCACATCAGGGATGGAAATTGGTATATGATAATTATATTTTGGTGCATCAGATGACCTGGCCTCCACAATCAACCGACCTCAACCCAATTGAGATGGTTTGGAATGAGTTGGACCGCAGAGTGAAGGAAAAGCAGCCAACAGGTGCTCAGCATATGTGGGAACTCCTTCAAGACTGTTGGGAAAGCATTCCAGGTGAAGCTGGTTGAGAAAATGACATAGTGTGCAAAGCTGTCATCAAGGCAAAGGGTGGCTATTTTAAAGAATCTCAAATATAAAATATATTTTGATTTGTTTTAACACTTTTTTGGTTACTACATGATTCCATATGTGTTATTTCATAGTTTTGATGTCTTCACTATTATTCTACAATGTAGAAAATAGTAAAATAAAGTAAAACCCTGGAATGAGTAGGTGTGTTCAAACTTTTGACTGGTGCTGTACGTTGGAAGTATGCTGCTTCTTGGCATTCTGGTCATGTCCATACCCTTTACTTATCATGGCCTTTAAGGGGGGCAATGTGGGATGTAGCTGGAGGAGCCTTCTCTCTCCCAGGACATCACTACACATTTACAGACACTAAGCAGAGACACAAAGAATACAATTACATTCACTAAGCAGAGACACATGGCCAAGCACAGAACCCTGGGCCACTTAACCCTGAGTACCATCAAACCATTGTGGCTCATAAAATGTATTAATCTTGGGAGGGCCAGCCCTAACCTTTTGGGGGCCCTAGGTCAAGATTTGGTTCGGGGGGGCTCTTGATGGCGGAGAGTACATTTGAAAATGTTAAAGTTAAGTTCCTGCAATTCTAAATATTTTACCATGGGGTGTAGATAGGGCTGGCCTGTATACCGTATTTTACTATATACCGGTATTGATGCACGGATCGGTATGAGTTTTTACTTGACCTTCTATAACGGTATTTCAATGTTTGGTATGTTAAATGTGATACGCAACTCCAGCGAGTATAATGTCAGTTTTTGAAGTTTAATCTGTTTGCTTCTGTGCTTCTGGAGTCATCTCTCTTCCTCTCCTCCTCCATGCCGTTAACCACACCAAGCCCTGCCTCCTGTCACTCATGGAGAGAGCAGATGCTCATCCACAAAGTCCTTTCTAGCATTCCCTCCACATGGTCAGGTGGATACAATGTTGGTTACATGCTGCTTTTCACAAGCGTTCTATAATTACACTATTTGTTTATGTATCTTACTGTTTGCTAGTTTGTCTTTTGTTAGCAAGGTGTTGCTAAAATAATTTGTGTTAGCTGCTAATGCTAATCGCTAGTTATCTGGCTAGCTAGCTTGCTAAAATAAGAGTCAGAGCAAATGTAGCTAGTTAGCTAATACTGCCTGGTACCAGTCCTGGTGTAGGCCTAGATAAGCGTGTTTGTGCAACAGTATCTTCTAAATCAGAGAGGAATAAGTGAAGGATTAATATGTTGGCTAACTAGCTAGCTAGTATGAAAAAAATACTGTAAAATCTAATTAGGGTCACCTGGAAACACTGACAAAAACTTTGGTTCCTATCCTGTCGACAATTCCTCACTGGCTTAATAATTTGTTGTCATGTCAAACAACAATGTATTCAAGGTGCTGGCCACTATATTCCAACTATAGAATTAAAATAATCATTCTATTTCCATGATTCCGACAGTTCAATTAACTAGACCTAGATTTGTTGGGCCCATATTATGCTGCGTGGAACAATGTGGAAATGAAAATAAAAGTGCAGGAAATGCAGAAATGTATGAAATGCTGAAAATGATTTTTCTTTTGAGTTCGAATGAACAGTATAAACGGAGAAAGCCCCACTGAAATCATGTATAATGTATGTGTTGCCACCCTAGGGTCATCAACTACTCATAAAGCATATTCAGAACTTTTATTATTCAATAACATAAAATTCCGGCAAATACTGTCATAACGTCAAAAATGTGAAAGATATTGTGATATGATATTTTGTCCATGTATTGGTCACATACACATATTTAGCAGATGTTATTGTGGGTGTAGGAAAATGCTTGTGTTCCTAGCTCCAACAGTGCAGTAGTATCTAACAATTCAAAACAATACACACAAATCGAAAAGTAAAAGAATGGAAATTAAGAAATATATAAATATTAGGATGAGCAATGTCGGAGTGGCTTTGACTAAAATACAATAGAATGCAGTATATACATTGCCTTCAGAAAGTATTCAGGTCCCTTGACTTTTTCCACATTTTGTTAGGTTACAGCCTTATACTAAAATATATTAAATAGTTGTTTCCCCTCATCAATCTACACACAATAGCCCATAATGACGAAGCAAAAACAGGTTTTTAGACATTTTAGCAAATTTATACAAATTTACACACAGTACCAGTCAAAAAGTGATTTCTGGAGGTTTCTGAGTCAAAGGTGAACAAGGTGATTAACTCACTAAAGAACTCTAAAGCCAAAGATGTGTTTGGGCTGGACTCTACCTTTCTTAAAAACTACAAAGATTCATTCATTGGCCCCATTACTAAGGTCACCAACACATCTATTGGTCTGCGGGTGTTTCCAAGGGTATGGAAGTCGGCCATAATAACGGCCATCTTTAAATCGGGTGGCCCTGCTGACGTGAGTAACTACAGGCCCATTAGTATACTGCCTGTGGTGTCGAAGGTTGTTTAAAAAGGTGTAGCAGAACAACTGATAGCCCACCTCAACAACAGCCCCTTCACATTACACTCCATGCAGTTTGGCTTCAGAGCGAAACACTCCACAGAAACGGCCAACTGCTTTCTTCTGGAAAATGTGAAGTCCAAGATGGACAAAGGGGGCATTATTGGGGCTGTGTTTCTGGACCTAAGGAAGACTTTTGATACTGTTAACCATGAGGATCTCATCACAAAATTGTCCAAGTTCAACTTTTCCCCCGATGCCTTGAGATGGATGAAATCATACCTTGGAAGGCAGAACTCAGTGTGTCAGAGTGAGCAATGAGCTGTCGTCCACTCTTAGCTATGATGTGGGCGTGCCCCAAGGGTCAATACTGGAGCCCCTCCTGTTCAGCCTGTACATTAATGATCTGCCTTCTGTCTGTACTGGGTCTGAAGTTCAAATGTATACGGATGATACAGTGATATATGTGCATGCAAAGAGCAAACAACAAGCTGCACAAGAACTCACTACTGTAATGGTCCACGTTACAAAGTGGCTCAGTGACTCGTGTTTGCATCTCAATATGAAAAAAACTGTCTGCATGTTCTTCACAAAGAGGGCAACAGATGCTACTGAGCCAGATGTCTATGTGTCAGGGGAGAAGCTCCAGGTGGTATCTGATTTTAAGTACGTTGGCATCATACTTGATTCCAACCTCTCTTTTAAAAAGCAGGTGAAAAAGGTCATTCAAATAACCAAATTCAACATAGCTAATTTCTGATTTATACGTAATTGTTTGACTCCGCCACCTAACATACTGCTTGACTAGTTGGGCCCAAGCTTGCTGTACAACAACCCATTCAGTCTGTCTACAAACAGGCTCTCAAAGTGCTTGATAGGAAGCCCAATAGCCATCATCACTGTTACATCCTCAGAAAGCATGCGCTCCTGAGTTGGGAAAATCTTGTGTAATACACCGACGCATGTCTTGTATTCAAGATCCTAAATGGCCTGGCTCCCCCTCCACTCAGTACTTTTGTTAAACAGAAAACCCAAACATATGGCAGCAGATCCACAAGGTCTGCAATGAGAGGTGACTGTATAGTTCCCTTAAGGAAAAACACCTTGAGTCAATCCGCTTTCTCTGTGAGAGCTTCCCACGTCTGGAATACACTGCCATCAGACACACATAACTGCACCACCTATCACACTTTCACAAAAAACATGAAGACATGGCTAAAGGTGAATCAGATTTGTGAACATAATCCCTAGCTGTGTATTGCCGCTTTCCATGTTGTCTGTTGTCTGTACCTTGTGAGGTGTGGAAACACTGTTGCTTTTATGGATTTTGTCTTGTTGCTTTTTGTGCTATGTTGCTCTGTCTGCATGCTATGTCTTGCTGGTCCAAAGATGCTCTACGTGTGCTCACTGCTCATTGATTGTCAGTATTGTAATTGTTTTTAATAACCTGCCCAGGGACTGTGGTTGAAAATTAGCCGGCTGGCTAAAACCGGCACTTCTACTGAAACGTTGATTAATGTGCACTGTCCCTGTAAAAATAAAATTAACTCAATAAACTCAACCTCAAAGTTTGGACACACCTACTCATTCAAGGGTTTTTCTTTATTTTTACTATTTTCTACATTGTAGAATAATAGTGAATACATCAAAACTATGAAATAACACATATGGAATCATGTAGTAACCAAAAAAGTGTGAAACAAATCAACATGTATTTTATATTTAAGATTCTTCAAAGTAGCCACCCTTTGCGTTGATGACAGCTTTGCACACTCTTGGCATTCTTCCAACCAGTTTAACCTGGAATGCTTTTCCAACAGTCTTGAATGAGTTCCCACATATGCTGAGCACTTGTTGGCTTCTTTTCCTTCTCTCTGCGGTCCAACTCATTCCAAACCATCTCAATTGGGTTGAGTTCGGGTGATTGTGGAGGCCAGGTCATCTGATGCAGCACTCCATCACTCTGCTTCTTGGTCATATAGCCCTTACACAGCCTGGAGGTGTGTTGGGTCATTGTCCCGTTGAAAAACAAATGATAGTCCCACTAAGCGCAAACCAGATGGGATGGGGTATCGCTGCAGAATGCTGTGGTAGCCATACTGGTTAAGTGTGTCTTAAAATCTAAATAAATCACAGACAGTTTTCTGTCTGTGATTTTTGCTTGGCCTCTATTTTTTTTTTTTTTTTTTTATACATTTGCAAAATGTCTAAAAACCTGTTATCTCTTTTTCATTATGGGGTATTGTGTGTAGATTGCTGAGGATTTGTATTCATTTAATCCATCTTAGAATAAGGCTGTAACGTAACAAAATGTGGAAAAAGTCAAAGAAGAAATACTTTCCGAAGGCACTGTACATAATGAAATGAGTAAAACAGCATGTAAACACTATTAAAGTGACTAGTGTTCCATTATTAAAGTGACCAGTGATTCCATGTCTATGTACATAGGGCAGCAGCCTCTAACGCTTCGAACACACAGACAGCGTCGTGGCGCTTTGAAGCACCTGTACTGACCTCGCCTTCTGGATGATAGCGGGGTGAACAGGCCATGGCTCGGGTGGTTGATGTCCTTGATGATCTTTTTGGCCTTCCTATGACATCGGGTGCTGTAGGTGTCCTGGAGGGCAGGTAGTTTGCCCCCGGTGATGCGTTGTGCAGACCGCACTACCCTCTGGAGAGCCTTGCGGTTCTGGGCGGAGCAGTTGCCATACCAGGCGGTGATACAGCCCGACAGGATCCTCTCGATTGTGCATCTGTAAAAGTTTGCGTCGAAATCACCCAGCCCTAGGCGTAGAGAAAATGTGTGACTTATGCCATGTTAATTTGATATCTAATAAAATCAAATCGGGTCCTCCTGGAGGTCAGGGCCCCTGCCCTTCGTGCCCAGTCGGTAATTTAACCAATCTAAAATATGTTAGCTGACATGGCTTATTGAGTGACTGTCACACTGACACAACAAGAGCAAAACTTCTAATGCACAAAAAAAATTAGAAATTACACCTTGTGTATACTACTATTCTAACTCTTAACAGTAAGTTGAGACCCTGATTGAGTTCCATTTTATTTTTGTCGGGGGCCCCTTAGTGGCCAGGGGCTCTAAGTGACCGCCTATGTAGCTTATGCCCAGGGCCAACCCTGCATCTTCGGTTAGAAAGTCAGGGCCTCATTAAAGTTAAATTGCTCATGTCACTAGTACGAACCATATCATTCTATGCAATCATGTGAGTGTAGTTCACCGAACCTCCACTTCAATCTCTTCTCCCCCCTCTTTGACCTATTCCTCCTCTCTGCAGCAACCCCAGCAGCCCGATTTACCTATTTCTCCTCTCTGTAGCAACCACAGCAGTTGATTGCCATGATCAGGGAGCTCAAGTACATTGAGGGAAAAAAGTATTTGATCCCCTGCTGATTTTGTACGTTTGCCCACTGACAAAGAAATGATCAGTCTATAATTTTAATGGTAGGTGTATTTGAACAGTGAGAGACAGAATAACAACAAAAAAATCCAGAAAAACGCATATCAAAAATGTTATAAATTGATTTGCATTTTAATGAGGGAAATAAGTATTTGACCCCCTCTGCAAAACAAATCAAATCAAATGTATTTATATAGCCCTTCTTACATCAGCTGATATCTCAAAGTGCTGTACAGAAACCCAGCCTAAAACCCCAAACAGCAAGCAATGCAGGTGGAGAAGCACGGTGGCTAGGAAAAACTCCCTAGAAAGGCCAAAACCTAGGAAGAAACCTAGAGAGGAACCAGGCTATGAGGGGTGCAAAGTCCTCTTCTGGCTGTGCCGGGGTGGAGATTATAACAGAACATGGCCAAGATGTTCAAATGTTCATAAATGACCAGCATGGTCAAATAATAATAATCATATTAGTTGTCGAGGATGCAACAAGTCAGCAACTCAAGAGTAAGTGTCAGTTGGCTTTTTCATAGCCGATCTTTGAGAGTATCTCTACCGCTCCTGCTGTCTCTAGAGAGTTGAAAACAGCAGGTCTGGGACAGGTAGCACGTCCGGTGAACAGGTCAGGGTTCCAGCAGGTCTGGGACAGCAGGTCTGGGACAGGTAGCACGTCTGGTGAACAGGTCAGGGTTCCATAGCCGCAGGCAGAACAGTTGAAACTGGAGCAGCAGCACGGCCAGGTGGACTGGGGACAGCAAGGAGTCATCATGCCAGGTAGTCCTGAGGCATGGTCCTAGGGCTCAGGTCCTACGAGAGAGAGAAAGAAAGAAAGAGAGAAAGAGAGAGAATTAGAGAGAGCATATTTAAATTCACACAGGACACCAGATAAGACAAAAGTTCTGGGACATTGTAAAGTCCATGGAGAATAAGAACACCTCCTCCCAACTGCCCACTGCACTGAGGATAGGAAACTCTGTCACCACCGATAAGCCCACTATAATTGAGAATTTCAATAAGCATTTTTCTACGGCTGGCCATGCTTTCCACCTAACTACCCCTACCGTATTCAACAGCACTGCACCCCCCACAGCTACTCGCCCAAGCCTCCCCCATTTCTCCTTCTCCCAAATCCATTCAGGTGATGTTCTGAAAGAGCTGCAAAATCTGGACCCCTACAAATCAGCTGGGCTTGACAATCTGGACCCTTTCTTTCTAAAATGATCTGCCGAAATTATTGCAACCCCTATTACTAGCCTGTTCAACCTCTCTTTCGTGTCGTCTGAGATTCCCATAGATTGGAAAGCAGCTGCTGTCATCCCCCTCTTCAAAGGAGGTGACACTCTTGACCCAAATTGCTACAGACCTATATCCATCCTACCCTGCCTTTCTAAGGTCTTCAAAAGCCAAGTCAACAAACAGATTACCGACCATTTCGAATCCCACCGCACCCTCTCCACTATGCAATCTGGTTTCAGAGCTGGTCATGGGTGCACCTCAGCCACGCTCAAGGTCCTAAACGACATCGTAACCGCCATCGATAAGAAACAATATTGTGCTGCCGTATTCATTGACCTGGCCAAAGCTTTTGACTCTGTTAATCACCACATCCTCATCGGCAGACTCAGTAGCCTTGGTTTCTCAAACGATTGCGTCGCCTGGTTCACCAACTACTTCTCTGATAGAGTTCAGTGTGTCAAATCGGAGGGCCTGATGTCCGGACCTCTGGCAGTCTCTATGGGGGTACCACAGGGTTCAATTATTGGGCCAACTCTTTTCTCTGTATACATCAATGATGTCGCTCTTGCTGCTGGTGAATCTCTGATCCACCTCTATGCAGACGACACCATTCTGTATACTTCTGGCCCTTCTTTGGACACTGTGTTAACAACCCTCCAGACGAGCGTCAATGCCATACAACTCTCCTTCCGTGGTCTCCAACTGCTCCTAAATACAAGTAAAACTAAATGCATGCTCTTCAACCGATCGCTGCCTGCACCTGCCCGCCTGTCCAGCATCACTTCTCTGGACGGTTCTGACTTAGAATTTGTGGACAACTACAAATACCTAGGTGTCTGGTTAGACTGTAAACTCTCCTTCCAGACTCACATCAATCATCTCCAATCCAAAGTTAAATCTAGAATTGGCTTCCTATTTCGCAACAAAGCATCCTTCACTCATGCTGCCAAACTTACCCTCGTAAAACTGACCATCCTACCAATCCTCGACTTCGGCAATGTCATTTACAAAATAGCCTCCAATACCCTACTCAACAAGCTGGATGCAGTCTATCACAGTGCCATCCGTGTTGTCACCAAAGCCCCATATACTACCCACCACTGCGACCTGTACGCTCTCGTTGGCTGGCTTTCGCTTCATAATCGTCGCCAAACACATTGGCTCCAGGTCATCTACAAGACCCTGCTAGGTAAAGTCCCCCCTTATCTCCGCTCACTGGTCACCATAGCAGCACCCACCTGTAGCACTTGCTCCAGCAGGTATATCTCTCTGGTCACCCCTAAAGCCAACTCCTCCTTTGGTCGTCTCTCCTTCCAGTTCTCTGCTGCCAATGACTGGAACGAACTACAAAAATCTCTGAAACTGGAAACACTTATCTCCCTCACTAGCTTTAAGCACCAGCTATCAGAGCAGCTCCCAGATCACTGCACCTGTACATAGCCCATCTATAATTTAGCCCAAACTACTACCTCTTCCCCTACTGTATTTATTTATTTAATTTATTTTGCTCCATTGCACCATATTATTTATATTTGAACTTTGAACTTTCTTCAAATAACAAATCTACCATTCCAGTGTTTTACTTGCTATACTTTATTTACTCTGCCACCATGGCCTTTTTGCCCCCACACCACTGGAGGGATATCTCCAACCACGAACTTACCATCCTGAGACAAGGCCGAGTATAGCCCACAAAGACCTCCGCCACGAATGACTTAGTACTTGGTGGCAAAACCCTTGTTGGCAATCACAGAAGTCAGACGTTTCTTGTAGTTGGCCACCAGGTTTGCACACATCTTAGGAGGGATTTTGTCCCACTCCTCTTTGCAGATCTTCTCCAAGTCATTAAGGTTTCGTGGCTGACGTTTGGCAACTCGAACCTTCAGCTCCCTCCACAGATTTTCTATGGGATTAAGGTCTGGAGACTGGCTAGGCCACTCCAGGACCTTAATGTGCTTCTTCTTGAGCCACTCCTTTGTTGCCTTGGCCGTGTGTTTTGGGTCATTGTCATGCTGGAATACCCATCCACGACCCATTTTCAATGCCCTGGCTGAGGGAAGGAGGTTCATCCCCCAAGATTTGACGGTACATGGCCCCGTCCATCGTCCCTTTGATGCGGTGAAGTTGTCCTGTCCCCTTAGCAGGAAAACACCCCCAAAGCATAATGTTTCCACCTCCATGTTTGACGGTGGGGATGGTGTTCTTGGGGTCATAGGCAGCATTCTTCCTCCTCCAAACATGGTGAGTTGAGTTGATGCCAAAGAGCTCCATTTTGGTCTCAGCTGAACACAACACTTTCACCCAGTTGTCCTCTGAATCATTGTGATGTTCATTGGCAAACTTCAGACGGGCATGTATATGTGCTTTCTTGAGCAGGGGGACCTTGCGGGCGCTGCAGGATTTCAGTCCTTCACGACGTAGTGTGTTACCAATTGTTTTCTTGGTGACTATGGTCCCAGCTGCCTTGAGATCATTGACAAGATCCTCCCGTGTAGTTCTGGGCTGATTCCTCACCGTTCTCATGATCATTGGAACTCCACGAGGTGAGATCTTGCATGGAGCACCAGGCCCAGGGATATTGACAGTTCTTTTGTGTTTCTTCCATTTGCGAATAATTGCACCAACTGTTGTCACCTTCTCACCAAGCTGCTTGGCGATGGTCTTGTAGCCCATTCCAGCCTTGTGTAGGTCTACAATCTTGTCCCTGACATCCTTGGAGAGCTATTTGGTCTTGGCCATGGTGGAGAGTTTGTAATCTGATTGATTGATTGCTTCTGTGGACAGGTGTCTTTTATACAGGTAACAAACTGAGATTAGGAGCACTCCCTTTAAGAGTGTGCTCCTAATCTCAGCTCGTTATCTGTATAAAAGACACCTGGGAGCCAGAAATCTTTCTGATTGAGAGGGGGTCAAATACTTATTTCCCTCATTAAAATGCAAATCAATTTATAACATTTTTGACATGCGTTTTTCTGGATTTTTTTGTTCTTATTCTGTCTCTCACTGTTCAAATAAACCTACCATTAAAATTATAGACTGATCATTTCTTTGTCAGTGGGAAAACATACAAAATCAGCAGGGGATCAAATACTTTTTTCCCTCATTGTAGGTCCTCTCTACACAATGCATTTATATGACATGTGCTCGATGAGATATGCAGCTGTCACTCTCCAGTTTTGAGTGTTGTGGTATTGTAGACATCACTACAGACACTTAGCAATGAAAGTTCTTGTGTGTGTATGTACTGACTTCTATGTGTAACCGATCGATGCACACACACACACACACACTTATTATTATTTGGTTGTATTGTTTATTTTATTGTGTACATTTTTGTGACATTAGATTTTATTTATTTTATATATGTCTGTAATGTAAATTGTAATGTATTTTTTGTCTGTAATGTCTTTTTCGTTAAGTGTCAGACCCCAAGTAAGACTAGCTATCGCTAATGGGGATCCTAAATAAAAACTAAATGAAATCTTTTGTTTTAAAACCTTTGAAGCAAAAGAGTGTCTTATCGGTCTTCCCTCGCCTCAATCAATCAATCAAATGTATTTATAAAGCCCTTCTTACTTCAGCTGATGTACAGAAACCCATCCTAAAACCCCAAACAACAAGCAATGCAGGTGTAGAAGTACGGCTTGGTGTTCATTGTCTAGAGCCATGAGAGACAATGGAGTGTTGGAAGATGTATCAGTGGAATAAGTGTGCTGCAGCAGTAACAGGAGAGCTGGCAAACACTGAAGTTCTCATTGGGAATGGATTACTATTGTGTCTTTCGAGGGCAGTCTTTGGTTCTTAGGAGTTGGCGGGCTTGTGATTCAGCAACATGAAAAGCAAATCCCCTCCAAGTTCCCCGTTCTCTCTTCCCCCTTCCAAAATATATTCTCAACTCATCAGCATGGATAATATACTCAAGAAGGAAGGCAAGCTCAGAAATGTTGCCCCAACAAACTGTGTTGTGAATGGTGGGTGAAATAGGCGTTATATTAATCCTATATTGCTTTTAACTTAAATATTGACCCAACTAAGCATATTATCAAAGTCAAGCTCTTTTGGTCAGCACAAAACAGAGCACTTTGAGACTAGTTTCCCTTGTTCTTTTTTCTTACGGAGAAAAAAACACGTGGGCTCCTGCATGCGGTGCTGAGCAAAATGAGACGGAGGAGGATGACGCCGCGACGGCTAAGCCGTTCATGTATAGACCCCTAGATTACTTAGCCTTTGATGGACTCGGAATTTAAAACCAATTTGCTTTCAGTAATGAGAATCTACATTAGAGGCTACCGCCTAATTGAGAGAAAGTGAGGGGAAAGGGAAAACGAGACAGAGAAAGCAGTGAACGTTGGACCCAGAGTGGAGAAGCGGGGGATGGTGAAGGTGGGGTGGGGGGGGGGGGGGGGGCAGTCAAATTTGCACCTTAATTACAAAGCAGGTGCTGCCAGTCCAGGCGTAATGGCTCAGGCAGAAAGGTCAAGAGGGTTTAACCGTCATTTTCCCCCTCATCAGATCCTTTTTGGTATTTCACAGTTTCACTTTCCCATTTCAATAAATCAGCATCTTATTAACAGGTTGATGGGCCGATGGAACCAGAGAATTAGACATTGTGTCTTTGTTAGTTTGTTTGTTTATTCAGCTAAGCATTGAAGTGTGCAACAATGACACTCTAGACTGTATCAAGATCATATGAAAATAAGGAAAAGGAAACTAAATAAAAAATGCAGACTACTGAATGAACGTCTATATTCACTAAGTTAAACCCAGCAATAGATCAAACGTATAGACCATAATGTTGTCATGCCATTGGCTGAGCTCCTCAGGAGAATTAGGTGGGAAGAATTTCATGTCAGGAAAGGAAACTACACTAAGATTGACAGTGAAATCAATCCACTGAGGATGAAAGAACTTTCAGAGCATTGAAGGAAGTTTTCTATTTGAGGACCTCTTTATCCTTTCAACATATTTCAATTTCTTATTGTGTGAAAGACTGGCATTGTGACATCTGCAATTAGTGTTGAATGGTGGGGCCCACTCTTTGGCGCACTCGCAGACAAATTCACTTTCACTCAACCACTGCCTGGCTCTGAAAGCTGCAATCTGTATTTGGTGACACTGCCACGTTCGTTTGCGATATTACAACAACAAAGAAACTACTTCAAACAACCAACACTGTTTTTCCATTTGGAAAATGGCGCCCGAGGGGATGGCTGCCATTTTAAGGGCTCCTAACCAACTCTGATATTTTTTGTGTTTTTTCGCATTGTTTGTAACTTATTTTGTACATAGTGTTACTGCTTCTGTCTCTTATGACCGAAAAGAGCTTCTGGATATCAGAACAGCAATTACTCACCTCAAACTGGGCAAAGATTATTTATTTAATGAGTCCGACGCAAAGTGTATACTGAAGAAAAGACTGAGGTACACAGGGCCTAGATCAGGGTGCCTTGTGAGAATTCGTCGGCGGGTGGGTAACGCGCCTCTACCATCGTTCGATTGGCCAACGTGCAATCACTTAAGAATAAACTGGATGAGCTCCGTTCGAAGCTATCCTACAGTACCATCAGGACATTAAAAACTGTAATATCTTTTGTTTCACCGAGTCATGGCTAAACGACGACACGTATAATATACAGTTGGCTGGGTTTTCCGTGCATCGGCAGGACAGAACTGCTACGTCCGGTAAGATGAGAGGTGGTGGTGTGTGTCTATTTGTCAATAACAGGTGGTGCACGATGTCTAATATTAAGGAAGTCTCGAGGTATTGCTCACCTGAGGTAGAGTACCTCATGATAAGCTGTAGACCACACTATCTACCAAGAGAGTTTTCATCTATAGTTTTCGTAGCCATCTATTTACCAACACAAACCGATGCTGGCACTAAGACCGCACTCGACGAGCTGTATAAAGCCATAAGCAAACAAGAAAATGCTCATCCAGAAGCGACGCTCCTAGTGGGCAGGGACTTTAATGCAGGCAAATTGAAATTCATTTTACCTCATTTCTACCAGCATGTCACATGTGCAACCAGAGGGAAAAAAAACTCTAGACCATCTTTTCTCCACACACAGAGATGCATACAAAGCTCTCCCTCACCCTCCAATTGGCAAATCTGACCATAATTATATCCTTCTGATTCCAGCTTACAAGCAAAAACTAAAGCAGGAAGTACCAATGACTTGCTCAATACGGAACTGGTCAGATGACACGGATGCTATGCTACAGGACTGTTTTGCTAGCACAGACTGGAATATGTTCCGGGATTCATCCAAGGGCATTGAGGAGTATACCACCTCAGTCACCGGCTTCATCAATAAGTGCATCGACAACGTCGTCCCCACAGTGACCGTACGTACATATCCCAACCAGAAGCCATGTATTACAGGCAACATTCGCACCGAGCTAAAGGCTAGAGCTGCCGCTTTCAAGGAGCAGGACACTAATCCAGATGCTTATAAGAAATCTCGCTATGCCCTCAGACGAACCATCAAACAGGCAAAGCGTCAATACAGGACTAAGATTGAATGCTACTACACCGGCTCTGATGCTCATCGGATGTGGCAGGGCTTGCAAACTATTACGGACTACAAAGGGAAATCCATCCACGACCTGACCAGTGATGCGTACCTACCAGACTGGCTAAAATGCCTTTTATGCTTGCTTCGAGGCAAGCATCACTGACGCATGCATGAGAGCACCAGCTGTTCCGGACGACTGTGAGATCACGCTCTCCGTAGCCGATGTGAGCAAGCCCTTTAAACAGGTAAACATTCACAAGGGTTCGGGCCAGACAGATTACCAGGACGTGTACTCAGAGCATGCGTGGACCAACTGGCAAGTGTCTTCACAGACATTTTCAATCTCTCCCTGACCGAGTCTGTAATACCTACATGTTTCAAGCAGATTACCATAGTCCATGTGCCCAAGAAAGCAAAGGTAACCTGCCTAAATGACTACTGCCCCGTAGCACTCGTCAGTAGCCATGAAGTGCATTACATTTTAGCAGACGCTCTTATCCAGAGTGACTTACAGTAATGAACGCATACATTTCATTTCATGCATTTTTTTGTACTGGCCCCCCGTGGGAATCAAACCCACAACCCTGGCATTGCATACACCATGCTCTACCAACTGAGCCACAGGGAAGGCATTGAAAAGCTGGTCATGGCTCACATCAACACCATCATCCGGAAACCCTAGACCCACTCCAATTCGCATACCGCCCCAACAGACCCACAGATGACGCATTCTCAATCGCACTCCACACTGCCCTTTCCCACCTGGACAAAAGGAACACCTATGTGAGAATGCTGTTCATTGACTACAGCTCAGAGCTTTCAGAGCAGTGAAGGAAGTGTTCAATTTGAGGCCCTCTTTATCCTTTCAACATACTCCATTTTCTTATTGTGTGAAAGACTGGCATTGTGACATCTGCAATTAGTGTTGAATGGGCGGCCCACTCTTTGGTGCACTCGCAGACTATTTCACTTTCACTCAACCACTGCCTGGCTCTTAAAGCTGCAATCCATATTTGGTGACACTGCCACGTCTGTTTACGATATTACAATAACAAAAAACCTACTTCAAACAACCAACACTTTTTTTCCCCCTCTGTAATCATTGGGCATCATTGCACATGTGATACAACAGCATTATGAGTATGTACTGCAATTATTATTATTACAATGCTGCTCTCCTCTGTTTCATCAACAAAACAAAAACGATAATAAATGTGCTGGGGCGAACAGTGGCACCTTATGCAGATTTTAATATAAGTTCAACAACTATCGTAGGAAAGAAACAGCATAAATCATAACATATTTCACAATTTTTTTCTATGTTTTTACGTTACCTTTCAAGACACATTCTTGAATGTGCTTACTAACAGTCCATAAACATCAACATAAAATATAATCTCAAAGGCCCGTTCCATCATATCTGTGTACCTGCTGTTGCTATCTTTGAAACTAAAATAAAAATCGGTTACACTTTCAAGTTAAGTTTTAATGTCACATGCACAATGTCACATTGCAAGCTCTAAACCCAACAATGCAGTAATCAATGTCACTGTAGTACTAAAAATAACAATGTGGAACAAAAACACATTTCTTTAATACTAATTAAGAAGAACATGAGAAGGAAGTAATATACAGGGTAAGTTCCAATACCATATTTACAATGTGCAGTGAAAGAGGTAGATATGTATAAGGGTAAGTTGACTAGGCATCAGGATATATGATTAACAGAGTAGCAGCAGCGTACAGTACATTCGGAAAGTATTCAGGCCCCTTGACTTTTTTCCACATTTTGTTACATTACAGCCTTATTCTAAAATGGATTAAATAAAACATGTTCCTCATCAATCTACACACAATGCCCGATAATGACAAAGTGAAAACGGGTTTTTAGACATTTTTGCAAATGTATTAAAATAAAAAGCTGAAATGCCTTAGTTACATAAGTACTCAGACCCTTTGCTATGAGAATTTGAGCTCAGGTGCATGCATTTTCCATTGATCATCCTTGAGATGTTTCTACAACTTGATTGGAGTCTACCTGTGGCAAATTCAATTGATTGGACGTGATTTGGGAAGGTACACACCTGTCTATATAAGGTCCCACAGTTGACAGTGCATGTCAGAGCAGAAACAAAGCCATGAGGTCGAAGGAATTGTGCGTAGAACTCCGAGACAGGATTGTGTCGAGGCACAGATCTGGAGAAGGGTGCCAAAAAATGTCTGCAGCATTGAAGGTCCCCAAGAAGACAGAGGCCTCCATCATTCTAAAATGGAAGAAGTTTGGAACCACCAAGACTCTTCCTAGAGCTGGCCACTTGGCCAAACTGAGCAACCGGTGGAGAAGTGCCTTGGTCAGGGAGGTGACCAAGAACCCGATGGTCACTCTGACAGAGCTCGAGAGTTCCTCTGTGGAGATGGGAGAATCTCAGAAGGACAAGCATCTCCGCAGCACTCCACCAATCAGGCCTTTATGGTAGAGTGGCCAGACGGAAGCAACTCCTCAGTAAAAGGCACATGACAGCCCGCTTGGACTTTGCCAAATGCACCTATAGACTCTCAGACCATGAGAAACAAGATTCTCTTGTCTAATGAAACCAAGATTGAACTCTTTGGCCTGAATGCCAAGTGTCACATCTGGAGGAAACCTGGCGCCATCCCTACAGTGAAGCATGGTGGTGGCAGCATCATACTGTGGGGATGTTTTTCAGCGACAGAGACCTGGAGACTAATCAGGATCGAGGGAAAGATGAACGGAGCAAAGTATAGAGAGATCCTTGATGAAAACCTGCTCCAGAGCCCTCAGGATCTCAGACTGGGGTGAAGGTTCACTTTCCAGCAGGACAATGACCCTAAGCACACATCCAAGACAAGGAAGGAGTGGCTTTTGGACAAGTCTCTGAATGTCCTTGAGTGGTCCAGACAGAGCTCGGACTTGAACCGGATCAAACATCTCTGGAGAGACCTGAAAGTAGCTATGCAGCGAGGCTTCTCGTCCAACACGACAGAGCTTGAGAGGATCTGCCGAGAAGAATGGGAGAAACTCCACAAATACAGGCATGCCAAGCAAAGTACAGAGTAAAGTGTCTGAATACTTATGTAAATGTGAAATTAATTTTTTTTGCAAACATTTAAAAAAAAATCTGTCATTGCGTCATCATTATGTGGTATTTTGATTAGATTGATGAGGGGGAAAAAATGATTTAATCCATTTTAGAATAAGGCTGTAACGTAACAAAACATGGAAAAAGTCAAGGGGTCTGAATACTTTCCGAATTAACTGTATATAATGATTGCATGTGAGGAGTGTGTGTGCGTGTGTGTAGAGTTAGTATAAATGTGTGTGCCTGTCATGTGTGTGTGAGCAAATTAAGTGTGTGTGTGTGTGTGTATAGAGTCCTGTGAGTGTGTAGAGTCCTGTGAGTGTGTGGCTATAGTCTATGGCTTGGGTAGTTGGAGTTTTTAACGATTTTCTGGGCCTTCCTTTATAGAGGTCCTGGATGGCAGGGAGCTCGGTCTCAGTGATATACTAGGCTGTCCGCAGCACCCTCTGTGGTGTCGTGAGGGCGGTGTTGTTGCCATACCAAGCAGTGATGCAGCCAGTCAAGATGCTCTCAATTGTGCAGCTGTAGACAATTTTGAGGATTTCAGCCTCCTGAGGGGGAAGAGGTGCCGTCGCACCTTCTTCACAACTGTGGATCATTTTAAGTCCTTGGTGATTTGGACACAGAGGAACTTGAAGCTTTCGACCCGCTCCACTGCAGCCCCGTCGATTTGGATGGGGGCGTGCACGCCCTCCCATTTCCGGTAGTCCGCGATCAGATCCTTGGTCTTACTGACATTCAGGGGGAGGTTGTTGTCCCGGCACCACACTGCCAGGTCACTGACCTTCTCCCTGTAGGCTGTTTATCGTCACTGTTGTGTCGTCAGCAAAACTTTATGATGGTGTTGGAGTTGTACGTGGCCACACAGTCATGGGTGAACAGGGAGTACAGGAGGGAAGCACACACCCCTATGGGGCCCCCGTGTTGAGGGTCAGCGTGGCAGAGGTGATGTTGCCTATTCTCACCACCTGGGGTCAGCCTGTCAGGAAGTCCAGGATCCAGTTACAGAGGGAGGTGTTCAGTCCCAGGGTCCTAAGCTTGGTGATGAGCTTAGAGGGGCCAATGGTGTTGAACTCTGAATTGTAGTCAGTGAAAAGTATTTTCCCATAGGTATGTATTTAATCAAATTCAATGAAATGTATTTATAAAGCCCTTCTTACATCAGCTGGTGTCACAAAGTGCTGTACAGAAACCCAGTTTAAAACCCCAAACAGCAAGCAATGCAGGTGTAGAAACACGGTGGATAGGAAAAACTCCCTAGAAAGGCCGGAACCTCGGAAGAAACCTAGAGAGGAACCAGGCTATGAGGGGTGACCAGTCCTCTTCTGGCTGTGCCGGGTGGAGATTATAACAGAACATGGCAAAGATGTTCAAATGTTCATAAATGACCAGCAGGGTCAAATAATAATAATCACAGTGGTTGTAGAGGGTGCAACAGGTCAGGACCTCAGGAGTAAATGTAAGTTGGCTTTTCATAGCCGATCATTCAGAGTATCTCTACCGCTCCTGCTGACTCTAGAGAGATGAAAACAGCAGGTCTGGGACAAGGTACCACGTCCGGTGAACAGGTCAAGGTTCCATAGCCTCAGGCAGAACAATTGAAACTGGAGCAGCAGTACGACCAGGTGGACTGGGGATAGCAAGGAGTCATCAGGCCAGGTAGTCCTGAGGCATGGTCCTAGGGCTCAGGTCCTCCGAGAAAGAGAGAGAAAAAAAAGAGAGAGAGAGAGAAAAAATGAGAGAGAGAATTAGAGAGAGCATACTTAAATTCACACAGGACACTGGATAAGACAGGATAAATACTCCAGATATAACAGACTGACCCTACCCACATAAACTATTGCAGCATAAATACTGGAGGCTGAGACAGGAGGGGTCGTCCGACAACATCCCCAGACAGAGCCAAACAGGCAGGATATAACCCCACCCACTTTGCCAAAGCACATCCCCCACACCACTAGAGGGATAGCTTCAACCACCAACCTACTATCCTGAGACAAGGCCGAGTATAGCCCATGAAGATCTCCCACACGGTACGAACCCAAGGTGGGGCGCCAACCGGGACAGGAAGATCACGTCAGTGACTCAACCCACTCAAGTGGCGCACCCCTCCTAGGGACGGCATGAAAGAGCACCAGTAAGCCAGTGACTTAGCCCCTGTAATAGGGTTTGAGGCAGAGAATCCCAGTGGAGAGAGGGGAACCAGCCAAGCAGAGACAGCAAGGGCGGTTCGTTGCTCCAGTGCCTTTCGGTTCACCTTCACACTCCTGGGCCAGACTACACTCAATCATAGGACCTACTGAAGAGATGAGTCTTCAATAAAGACTTAAAGGATGAGACGGGAGTCTGCATCTCTCACATGGATAGAAAGCCCTGCCTCCAGCTGTTTGCTTAGAAATTCTAGGGACAGTAAGGAGGCCTGCATCATGTGACCATAGCGTATGTGTAGGTATGTATGGCAGGACCAAATCGGAAAGATGGGTAGGAGCAAGCCCACGTAATGATTTGTAAGTTAGCAGTAAAACCTTGAAATCAGCCCTAGCCTTAACAGGAAGCCAGTGTAGAGAGGCTAGCACTGGAGTAATAGGATCAAATGTTTTAGTTCTAGTCAAGATTCTAGCAGCCGTGTTTAGCACTAACTGAAGTTTATTTAGTGCTTTATCCGGGTAGCCGGAAAGTAGAGCATTGCAGTAGTCTAACCTAGAAGTGACAAAAGCATGGATTCATTTTTCTGCATAATTTTTGGACAGAAAGTTTCAGATTTTTGCAATGTTAGGTAGATGGAAAAAAGCTGTCCTTGAAACAGTCTTGATATGTTCGTCAAAAGAGAGATCTGGGTCCAGAGTAACGCCGAGGTCCTTCACAGTTTTATTTGAGACGACTGTACAACCATCAAGATTAATTGTCAGATTCAACAGAAGATCTCTTTGTTTCTTGGGACCTAGAACTAGCATCTCTGTTTTGTCCGAGTTTAAAAGTAGAACATTTGTTGCCATTCACTTCCTTATGTCTGAAACACAGGCTTCCAGGAGGGAAAGTTTGGGGCTTCACCATGTTTCATCTAAATGTACAGCTGTGTGTCGACCGCATAGCAGTGAAAGTTAACATTATGTTTCCGAATGACATCACCAAGAGGGAAAATTTATACTGAAAACAATAGTGGTCCTAAAATGGAGCCTTGAAGAACACCGAAATTTACAGTTGATTTGTCAGAGGACAAACCATCTACAGAGACAAACTGATATCTTTAAGACAGATAAGATCTAAACCAGGCTAGACCTTGTCCGTGTAGAGAAATTTGGGTTTCCAATCTCTCCAAAAGAATGTGGTGATCATTGCTATCAAAAGCAGCACTAAGGTCTAGGAGCACGAGGACAGATGCAGAGCCTCGGTCTGATGCCATTAAAAGGTAATTTACCACCTTCACAAGTGCAGTCTCAGTGCTATGATGGGGTCTAAAACCAGACTGAAGTGTTTCGTATACATTGTGTGTCTTCAGGAAGGCAGTGAGTTGATGCGCAACAGCTTTTACAAAAGATTTTGGGAAGAATGGGAGATTCGATATAGGCCGATTGTTTTTTATATTTTCTGGATCAAGGTTTGGCTTTTCAAGAGATGCTTTATTACTGCCAATTTTAGTGAGTTTGGTACACATCCGGTGGATAGAGAGCTGTTTATTATGTTCAACACAGGAGGGTCAAGCACAGGAAGCAGCTCTTTCAGTAGTTTAGTTGGAATAGGGTCCAGTATGCAGCTTGAAGGTTTAGAGGCCATTATTATTTTCCTCAATGTTTCAAGAGACTTGAGTGTCTCCTTTGATCCTAGGTCCTGGCAGTGTTGTGCAGACTCATGGCAACTGAGCTCTGGAAGAATACACAGATTAAAAGAGGAGTCCGTAATTTGCTTTCTAATTATAATGATCTTTTCATCAAAGAAGTTCATGAATTCATCACTGCTGAAGTGAAAGCCATCCTCTTGGGGAATGCAGATTTTTAGTTAACTTTGCGGCAGTATCAAAAATACATTTTAGATTGTTCTAATTTTCCTCAATTAAGTTGGAAAAATAGGATGATCGTGCAGCAGTGAGGGCTCTTCGAGACTGCACGGTACTGTCTTTCCAAGCTAGTCGGAAGACTTCTAGTTTGGTGTAGCGGAGTTTCCTTTCCAATTTACTGGAAGCTTGCTTCAGAGCTCGGGTATTTTCTGTATACCAGGGAGCTAGTTTCTTACAACAAATGTTTTTTGTTTTTAGGGGTGCGACTGCATCTAGGGTATTATGCAAGGTTAAATTGAGTTCCTCAGTTAGGTGGTGTCATGACGTGGCCTTTTCTGGGTATAGATCGTGGCATCCCCCTCTCTCTCTCTCTAGCCTACACCCAGGTTCTGTTATCTCAGGTCGTAAATTCCTGGTGGAGACTCTCTCCCCCTGGCCATGCAGAAAGAAACACATAGAGAAAACAAAGGATTTCACATGGCGAACTCCTAAATCCCCAAAATGGGGATTTGATAGAAAATGTCCACTTGTGAGAAGGTGGGAATGGTCCGTGGACAATTAAGGGACGGGTATGACGAGTGTGTTTCATTTGGTGACCTCAGAGAGGACAGGAAACACACATAACTATATCTCTGAATATGTACATTTCTCAATTATGGGGTTTGCATCTAATTCTTGTATAAAATGAATGAGTAAAGATGAAACTATTTGTGAAATGATGTAAGGTGATGTTAAACCTTTAATGAAAGAGAATTGCATTCCCTTTAAAGCTTAACTAGGTCATTGGCCCGCCCCCGTGAGCACAGACATGATCTGGCGTCATGGAACAGCCCTTTTCTACTGTTACGAATAAAACCCCCACCTGAGGAAATCCTCTTCAGACCACAAAAACCTCAGCGTAAGCTAAGGGTGCAATGGTTGTTGAATTCCTAACCATACCACGTGGAGCATTGGCTACTTGGCAGGAAATGGTTCAACTCTGAGACTATCGATCCCGAAAGAATAAGAGCAAATCTTAGATACTAATTACTAGTCTGCGGCTATAACTTATGTCAACCTGGGATGCGAAGACTGACAACTGACAAACCATCTTTCATATGAGAACATTTCTGAATGGTACTCTGAAGTATCCATTCTAACCACGAAAGACTTTGTTCTTCAGGGAAGCAGAGTGAGAGACGCTCAGATGAACTCTCCAAAAGACAGACAGACGATTCCAACAGAGATCACGACGACACACTGAGCGTAAATATATCTTGATTGCAGTTATTCCCGAATGAGTGAGCGTTCATGTGCAAAGGATTAGCATTTCAATTAATATAATTATCAACTGTGTAGTGATTCCTTTTTTGTCTTTCCCGCTGTTCTCAGTCCACACCCACTTCCCTTTGTCCACCAAGCCGTCATATCGTCTTAGCCCACTAGGGAACCTCCCCTATCATTTCCTTGTAATCATATCTACTGTGTTGTTTGTTTATGCATTTCTCTGATTATTTAGTTAGTTAGTAAATAAATGATTAAGACAATTGGTGTATGGATGATTCATAGTAAAGGCTGGGTTCATGCAGATAACCAACAATTTACGACGTTTGGAATGAGACTAAGGTGATGTAAAGAATAATTCATTAATTATAAGACTAATTGATCAGATATTAAAATATCTGAAGAGTTACATTAGGAAAATTATAACCTTGTAATCTGAAGATTTTCCTTGGTTCCCCCGACTTCCTAGTAACTAGGAACATTTACATGATTTGTTTAATCACGTAATAATAATTACAGAGAATTGATTTGATAAAATTTACATTTTAGTCATTTAGCAGACATTCTTATCCAGAGCGACTTACAGTAGTGAATGCACACATTTCATACATTTTTTTCCCGTACTGGTCCCCCGTGGGAATTGAACCCACAACCCTGGCGTTGCAAAATAGCAGTCTTCATTTTAATGATGCCAAAGACACGACAGTGGTTAACTGATTTTTGTACTCTGACGTCCTTGGGTAGGTGGAGGGATTCTGGAAGGGCATCTAGGAATCTTTGGGTTGTCCGAGAATTTATTGCACTGCTTTTGATGATCCTTGGTTGGGGTCTGAGCAGATTATTTGTTGCGATTGCAAACGCAATAAAGTGTTGGTCCGATAGTCCAGGATTATGAGGAAAAACAGGTCTTTATTCCAGTGAGATTGCTAAGGCAAACACTGCCATGGTTACTTTTGCCCAACCTAGATCGAGGCACAGACACGGTCTCAATGGGGATAGCTGAGCTGGCTACACTGACTGTGCTAGTGACAGACTCCACTAAACTCTCTCTCTGGGACATGTGGGACGCTAGAAATCGGACAATGTGGTTGGAGTAACGAGAGTCTTATCTCTCAAATGGTGTAAAATAGTCATATGTTTGAGAAATTGAAGTTATAGCATTTTTTAGGTATTTGTATTTCGCGCCACGCGATTCCACTGGCTGTTGAATAGAGTGGGACGTTAACGTCCCACCTAGCCCATAGAAGTTAATGCAACCGCTGTGTCAGATTTCAAAATAGCTTTACGGCGAAAGCACATTGTTCAATATTCTGAGTACAGAGCTCAGCCATGAAAGCAAGCTATACAGTTACCCGCCAAGTTCTGGAGTCAACAAAACTCAGAAATAGTATTATAAATCTTCACTTACCTTTGCTGATCTTCATCGGAATGCACTCCCAGGACTCCCACTTCCACAAGAAATGTTTGTTTTGTTCGATAAACTCCGTGTTTATGTCCAAATACCTCCTTTTGTTCGCACGTTCAGATCACTATCCAAAGGCAAAATGCGCGAGCACAAAACCAGAGACGAAAAGTCAAAATGTTCCATTACCGTTTGTAGAAACATGTCAAACGATGTCAAACGAACATGTCAAACATGTCAAACGAACCGGTTGAAAGTTTCTGTTTTCTAAATGAGCGACACCAGTTGAGCATTCCTACAGCATTTCCCTCCAGAAGCCATGAGAAAATTGCCCGGCTGCGGGGACTGTGCAAGAGGATTTATACTACTATCTGTACTTATTGGTGGCACAGACGCTGTTTCATCCTTTCCTACACTTAAATGACCCTTTCCTAACAATTGCGTCTGAAGCTGGGCTTGCAGCAATGCTATAGTCGCCATAAGGCGATCGTTCTCCTGTATATTATGAGTACAGAGACTGCAATTAGAAGGCATAATGTTAATGTTACTACTTAGCTTTGACTGATGAAGGTCCTGATGAACCATGTCCAGATAAAGCATCCGGGGTGAAAAAGTTGAATGAAAAAAGACGAGCGAGGATTTTTTTTGGAAATATAAACGGTAATTAAAAAGTAAAAAAAACGGTAAAATTGGCAGGTAGCAAAGTAAGGGTAGCAACAAACCGCACAGCAACACTTAAACAAGTCTACAAGTTGTGACCGGAAATTACATCTGATCTATGCCAATATTCCTCTTATCTAGATGGGTATGGAGTGCAATTGAGACAGCGTCATCTACGGATCTGTTGGGGCGGTATGCAAATTGGAGTGGGTCTAGGTTGTCTGGGATGGTGGGGTTAATATGTGCTATAATCAGCCTCTCAAACCACTTCATGATTACAGATGTGAATGCTACAGGGTGGTAATCATTGTGGGGATAACACACTGGGACAAGGAGATTTGAAAATGACCTGGCAGCTGGTCTGCGCATGCTCTGAGAACGCGCCTTGGAATACCCCTTTGCGAGCGTTGACCTGATTTAAGACCTTAGTCACATAGGCCTCGCAGAGCGATATCACCCAGTCCTCTAGGTCAGTGGGGGCCCTTCACACTCAACACAGTGTTGTTATTGTCGAAGGATGCATAAAATGCATTGGGTTCATCTGGTAGACAGGCATCGTTAGGCAGATCACGGCTGGGTATACCTTTGTAATCTGTAATGGACTGTAGCCCTTGCCCCACGTAGCACGCTTCGGAGCCTGACTAATATGATTCCACCTTATTCCTATATTGTCCTTTTGCTCATTTGATGACTCTGTGGAGGACGTAGCGGGACTTCTTGTATTTGTTCCTGTCCTCAGCTGTAGCCTCAGGGTTGTCTGCGTTATCCTGTGTGTGGTAGCCCTGTCCTTTAGTTTAGTGCTAACCACTCTGTTAATCCATGGCTTTCCATTGGGGAAACAGTGAACCTTCACCGTGGGGGACAACGGTGCTAATGCATTTCCTAATGAAGCCGGTGATGGAGTTGTTTAGCTAGTCGATGTTATCGGTGGAGTCTCAGCGCTGGCAAAGTAGTCCTGTAGCATATTCTCTGATTTTGAGTCTAAGGTTACTTCCTGTTTGAGATTCTTCTTGTAAACAGGAATCAGGAGTGCGGATTCATGATCTGATTTGTCGAATGGGGATGAGGGAGGGCTTGCTTGCTTGTAACAGTGGTCTATGACTTTATACCCCCTAGTGGTGAAGGAGACATGTTGATGGAAGTAGGGCACCATGTGTCTTAATCGTGTCTTAATCGCTGGCAGCAAGGAAAGCAGCCTCCGGGTGAGAGTTTTCCAGCTTGTTTATAGTCTTGTATAGTTTGCTTGTTTTTGTCCTGAGGTGGAATGTATACAACAGTCACGATAACAGCTGAAAACTCCCTCGGGAGGTAGAAAGGCCAGCAACCCCATGCCATTTGACCAACAGGTATTCCAAGACAGGTGAACAATGGGTTGAGATTTCCACTGCGCTCGAGTCAGCATACCATTTATTGTTAATGAAGAGGCAAACCCATCCCCATCTTGATTTGCCTGACTCCACTGTCCTGTCCGCTCGGTGAATGGAGAATCCATCAAGTTTCATCAAGGAAGGCGACACAGGCCAGCATTTTATGTTGTGATACCTCATCAGTAGATAATAATAGATTATACCAAGCAGTGTACATGGACGGATTCAAATTTCAATTTTCTGGTTCAGTATCAGATGTAACAGGGCAGGGCCTAATTATGTTGTAAATTGGTGGGCAGTATGGTGATGACTTCTGATTAGTATGCTGGTTGGTTTTTATTGGATGTTCTTTCCCAATAGGTAACCAGGTTGGCTAAGTGTGATAAAGTCACTAGATGCTGTACAATATCTGGATTGCATGAACGCATCGAACATTCCACAAAAGGTTGTTGAATTTAACAATGTATTTATGCGGGATTTTCATGTTAATGGAATGCACTACTACCCTCTGCTACACTGATGGCCTTTCTGTCACTTTAACACTCTGCAAGACATGTATATGAATGGCGTAGAAAGAGATCATATATTTTTCTTTACACACCCACAAATGTACATACAATTACAATGAACTTCAAAACTTCAAATTAAAAAAAATATTGATCACATACACATTGTTAGCAGATGTCAATGTGAGTGTAGCGAAATTCTTGTGCTTCTAGTTCCGACGGTGCAGTAATATCTTATAGCAAACACCTTGTCATCTGTAGATCTCACCCTGGTCAAATCATGTAGACTAAACGGGGTAGTTTGTTTTATTTATTTGCACCAATGAAAAACAAGTGACAGACAATACAGATAAAAACGGTGTGGTTAGAAGCCCAAGGACTGATATGAAAACCACACCCCCCAAAAAAATATATACACAATACAATACATAAGTATAAAAAATAAAAAAGGTTTGTTAAAACAGATAACAAAACCTACTAATTACAAATGTATAAATATATTGATCAGTAATCACAACAACAAAAAATCGAATTGTTTTGTTTAAATATGTGTGTGCATGGGAGTGTCAGACTATATGAAGGAGATCACTGAGTAGTTTAGTTCATCAGGCTGACCCCCTAGTCTTCTTTTGAAGTTATTGAGGGATCATGATGTTTTGGGAATGTGAAGATAAGAATTCCAGACTATGGTACAGTACCTCTGTATCTGAAAGAGAATTGACTATATTCGGTGTGGCAGTGGGGAGGGTGAAGGTTATCGCAGTGTCTTGTGTTATATAGATGGATTTAAGAATTAACCTGGAAGAATCCATTGAAGGGTTTAGGTAAACTGTCTGGCAGGTATGAGTATTTGTAGAAGAAAGTGCATAATTGTGTACATTTATGTCATAAATAGACAAGATATATATATTTGTTTTTACCTTTATTTAACTAGGCAAGTCAGTTAAGAACAAATTCTTATTTTCAATGATACCCTAGGAATAGTGGGTCAGGGGCAGAACATCAGCTCGGGGATTTGATCTTCCAATTTTTTGGTTACTAGTCCAACACTCTGACCACTAGGCTACCTGCCACCCAATGGAGCCAGGTAATTAGAGGAGATGGCTAGTCTTGCAAATGTATTTTGTATGATGAGTAATTTGTGTAGGTAGGAGAAATATTTACTGGCCCAGACAATATTACAGTAAATGAGATATGGGCAAATGAAGCAATAGTATAGAGTTTGGAAGCAAGCTTGATGAACCAAACCACTCATCTTTCTGATGATACCAACAGATGCTACAGACAAATTGAATATGATCTTTCCAGGATAGCTTTTCATATATTAGAACTCTAGTGGATGTGACTTGTTCCATTTCATTCCCACCAATTGAGATTCTGGCTCTGCTTTTTTTTAATGTTCTACAATATTTCTCATTCTTACTAGTGAATACAATAAAGTTAGATTTTTTTTTTTTTTTACATTTAGCGATAATTTGTTTATCTGGAACCATTCAGAAAATGTGTCTATGCCTGAGTTGGCTTCATTAATTAGTGAATCAAAATTATTGTGTGATAAAATCAAATTGGTTTCATCAGCAAAGAGAAGGGGAAGTACGGTAGAAGACCCAGCAGTAAGGTTATTGGTATAGATTAGTATGGTACAGCAGAAGACCCAGCCAGCAGCAAGGTTATTGCTATTGATTAGGGATAACGAAGGTCCAATTATCTAACCCTGTGGGACGCCACAGGATATCTTGGCCTTGTAGATGCACAGCTGTTTGCATGAACAAATTGTTCTCTATCATAAACATAACTATAACTATTTCGCCAATTATATGTATAATCATAAAAATGGGTTATTATACTTTTTGTAATAGGTGCTGTAGAATTCACGGGAGAGGGATTTGTGCGAAATATTTCATACAACTTCTTCTTTTTACATTTTTTGAGACTGGTTGTAAACCAAGGTTTCCAGAACCCTTCTGCAGCTCTCTTACGTGATTTAACTAAGGGAAAGCAGTGGTGAAATACAGAGTTGAAAGATGTGAGAAAAGTTCGGTAAGCAGACTCCACATCGGCCATGAATATAAAAATGTTGCCATGAAATTTCCTCAATCAACATCTTAAAGCCCTCATAATTACTTTTGTTAAATATTCTACATTTAATGCTACTAATCATTCTCATCTGTTCATTTCCAGCTGCTAAAGAGAAGTGGAAAATTGGAAAGTGGTCAGAAATGTCAGTATAAAGTATACCTGTATTAGCCACATTATTCAAAGAATTTGTAAAAATATTATCAATAAGGGTGGCAGATGAATGGACACTCTTGTGGGGTTTTAGATGAGGGGACACAGATAGCTGGATAAGTTTATGTTGTAATCACCCAATAGAAAACACATTTTAGCATCATTATTAATCAAATCCAAGGTTGGTGCAAGGATATCAATAAAACTACTAATGTCAGAATTGGGTAGCCAATAGATGCATCCATTTACCATTATTTTACCAACAAAAAATTAACAGGAGGGAATTTCTATGAAAAGAGATTCAACATCAATGTTATCAGATGTAAGTGAGAGGTCCTCGCTTACAAAGAATTTTAAACATTTATGAACCCTCTTCTTCTTCATGTTCTACAGTGGTGAACAACATTACTTTATAATTTTTATTTAACTAGACAAGTCAGAACAAATTCTTATTTCAATGATGGCATCAGAACAGTGGTTTAACTGCCTTGTTCAGGGGCAGAATGACAGATTTTTACCTCGTCAGCTCAAGGGATTCAATCTTGCAACCTTTCGGTTACTAGTCCAACACTCTAACCACTACGCTACCTGCCACCCCATGCCATAAAGCATGCTTGTCTCTTCAGTCAGCCATGTTTCTGAAAGGGCAACAATGGAACATTCATGATTAATTGATGTATTGTTTTGTCTCAATTAAATTAGCTGTACTGCATGATTACACCACACCTATTTAGAGACATGTTCTAGAACACATTGTGCATGTCCTCTGTGGAAAGACAATAATAATTTCAAGTGAATTACTGCACCACACATTTGAGCCTTTTCTAGTATGATCTCTTACATGCTGACCAGACCGGACACGTCGCGTGTGCGAGCGTCGCAAAACCCACACTGCTCACGCGCACCAACGAGCATCTGTGATGCCAAGGTCTAAAATAGAACTCCTTTCTATTTCTGACGCAGATCGCGCTGAAAGTCCTGCCTCTCCCATCTCGTCATTGGTTTATAGAAGCAGGTACCCACGTGCCATCTCCTCATTGGTTATACCAACGTGGGTAATTGAAAGATGAACTGTTTTGCCGGTCATCGTGGTAATACTATGAATGTTTAGATGCCAATCACCATATAAGTTCAAAGATGAAAAGCCTGGAAGGAGGAGAGATGACTAGAAAAGATTCGATTGGCCGTTTTATGTGTGGATTAATTGTCGGAGTAGAGGACCTTGTGCATTTCAGGTAAAATAACAACTCAATATTTATATCCCAGGACAAATTAGCTAGCAACAGCAAGCTAGCTAAATAGGACAAATTAGCTAGCAAGTGCAAGCTAACTAGCTAAATTGCCATACATGTTTAATGCTTTTTGACCTGTCCCCAAATTAATGTCATTGGTTCAGAGTTTGTTTTGATATTTTAACCTGCGTGTCGTGATCGTGTTTGGTGTAGGGGGACAAAATACATTTAGGCACGATAGCGCACGATGGCGCACACGCGCAGCCGGTTTGGGTTCCGTGTTATTGGCTACTGTGCATTAAGAGGCCACTGTATGTACCCTGACTGAAAAATGAACAAGGTGCTTACATTTTCTACTAACTATGTAGGCTACTAGTACCGAAAGATAATTTGTTGTCGGGACCATATCTGCAGTTACCTGCACAGCAGAGCAATTGCGTTATACACTACCAAAATATTTACTACTACTTCCAATCCTTATTCAAATTCATCCCTTTAGTCAAATTCATTACAGGAATTATCTTGACCTTCACAGATGATACTACACTGGGAAAAGAGAAAAACAGAGAAGAAGACAATCTAATGGCTGTCAATTATCCAGTTGGGAATTTCAGCCTGTCTAACGTGAGCGCAGGCCAACAAAGAAAATGACCCTATGGGACAGGTGAAGCACGTATCATCCTGGGACGGGTGCAGCAAGTGCCATCCATCATTACTCTATGGGACGGGTGCAGCACAAATCATCCATCATTACTCTATGGGACGGGTGCAGCACGTGCCATCCATCATTACTCTATGGGACGGGTGCAGCACAAATCATCCATCATTACCCTATGGAACGGGTGCAGCACGTGTCATCCAACATCACTCTATGGGATGGGTGCAGCATGTATCATCCATCATTACCCTATGGGACGGGTGCAGCACAAATCATCCATCATTACCCTATGGGACGGGTGCAGAAGAATACTGGAAACAAAAGAGTTTTAAAGCTGTGAAAAATAAAAATAAAAGATAATCAAGCAACCAGTATTAAACAGACATTTCTTATGAGGTTTCAATGACGTATTTATGCCCAACCAAATTGTCCCATATACTTTCTTTAGGCAGCATATTGTTTACTTTTATTTGTTTGTTTTTTTGGCAGTGGATGTAAAACTGATTTGTGGTTGTGTTTTGAATGCTGACAGCTATTCCTCTTACACCTGGCACAAGACTGTAAAAAAAACTCTTGTTCTAATGAATACCAGATTATTTTATGAATATCACATGTTCTGATGAATATCATATTCAATAAATGAAGTCCTCTGTATGTTTCAAAGGAATCACACAAACAGGTGGGATACCTGATATCTAAATTCTCTGCTGCACTTTTAGGGCCAGTTACCCGGACAGAGATTAAACCTAGTCCTGGACTAAGAAGCACTCTCAGTAAAGACTACTGTAGGTTTAATCTGTGTCTGGGAAACTGGCCCTTAGTTAACCAAAGGTAAGTGTATCTGATACATCAGTACACACACCAACACATCACCATCCTTTCATTTTTCATGACCTAAATCGTTCCTTTTTTTGTGTTTTAGTTATTGGCAAATATTTAAATGTAAATTGTATTCACAATTATTCAGCATGTCGCTGCCACTGGCACAATGTTCTGTTGAAAAACAGTTCAACATTTTTGCATTTTAGCTGTTGGCCCTTGACGGTATGCCGATCTTGTTGGCTCCCCTTTTTTAATGTATACTGATCTTGGCTTTAAATTAACAAACATCTCATTATCACCTGGTGAGATAAAAACCTGGACTGAATTGTGTGCCGTTTGAAATGTCTTATTTCATTATCCCCAAGGCAATCAAGAGTCTGGCAAAGCAGCCCTCTATCACAGTTTATTCAAAAAGGATCTTAATGAAATACAGTTGAAGTCAGAAGTTTACATACACCTTAGCCAAATACATTTAAACTCAGTTTTTCACAATTCCTGACATTTAATCCTAGTAAAAACTCCCTGTTTTAGGTCAGTCAGGATCACCACTTTATTTTAAGAATGTGAAATGTCAGAATAATAGTAGAGAGAATGATTTATTTCAGCTTTTATTTCTTTCATCACATTCCAGGGGGGCAGAAGTTTACATACTCTCAATTAGTATTTGGTAGCATTGCCTTTAAATTGTTTAACTTGGGTCAAACATTTCGGGTAGCCTCCACAAGCTTCCCACAATAAATTGGGTGAATTTTGACCCCTTCCTCCTGACGGAGCTGGTGTAGCTGAATCAGGTTTATAGGCCTTGCTAGCACACGCTTTTTCAGTTCTGCCCACAAATTTTCTATAGGATTGAGGTCAGGGCTTTGTGATGGTCACTCCAATACCTTGACTTTGTTGTCCTTAAGCCATTTTGCCACAACTTTGGAAGTATGCTTGGGGTCATTGTCCATTTGTAAGACCCATTTGCAACCAAGCTTTAACTTCCTGACTGATGTCTTGAGATGTTGCTTCAACATATCCACATAATTTTCCACCCTCATGATGCCATCTATTTTGTGAAGTGAACCAGTCCCTCCTGCAGCAACACACCCCCACAACATGATGCTGCCATCCCTGTGCTTCACGGTTATGATGGGTGTTCTTCGGCTTGCAAGCCTCCCCCTTTTTCCTTCAAACATAACGATGGTCATTATGGCTAAACAGTTCTATTTTTGTTTCATCAGACCAGAGGACATTTCTCCAAAAACTACGATCTTTGTCCCCATGTGCAGTTGCAAACCATAGTCTTTCAGGTTATGTCGATATAGGACTTGTTTTACTGTGGATATAGATACTTTTGTACCTGTTTCCTCCAGCATCTTCACAAGGTTCTTTGCTGTTGTTCTGTGATTGATTTGCACCTTTCGCACCAAAGTATGTTCATCTCTAGGAGACAGAACACATCTCCTTCCTGAGCGGTATGATGGCTGCGTGGTCCCATGGTGTTTATACTTGCGTACTATTGTTTGTACAGATGAACGTGGTACCTTCAGGCATTTGGAAATTGCTCCCGAGGATGAACCAGACTTGTGGAGGTCTACATTTTTTTTCTGAGGTCTTGGCTGATTTCTTTTGATTTTCCCATGATGTCAAGCAAAGAGGCACTGAGTTTGAAGGTAGGCCTTGAAATACATCCACAGGTACATCTCCAATTGACTCAAATGATGTCAATTAGCCTATCAGAAGCTTCTAAAGCCATGACATCCTTTTCTGGAATTTGCAAAGCTATTTAAAGGCACAGTCAACTTAGTGTATGTAAACTTCTGACCCACTGGAATTGTGATACAGTGAATTATAAGTGAAATAATCTGTCTGTAAACAATTGTTGTGTCATGCACAAAGTGGATGTCCTAACTGACTTGCCAAAACTATAGTTTGTTAACAAGAAATTTGTGGAGTGGTTGAAAAAAAGAGTTTTAATTACTCCAACCTAACTTCAACTGTAGGTATTTATGGAATATGTCAACCAGCTGTATGGCAGTATTGTGCCTCAGGAAACACTTTGGTCTAAGGAAGTTCTACAAGGACCACAATGAGATATACTGATGAGTCTTTGGTCCAGGGAAGTTCTACATGAACCATACTGAGATACCCTGAGTCTTTGGTCTAGGGAAGTTCTACAAGGACCAGACTGAGATATCCTGAGTCTAAGGCTATCACTTGTCCACACAAAGTTATGTATGATTGATCTCTGGTACATTCATAGATTTGTCAACCAATCAATACATTGATTGTCCTAGTGCAGTCAGGGTTAAAACATATATATATATATTTTAAACATTTTATTTAAGGCAAGTCAGTTAAGAACAAATTCTTATTTACAATGACAGCCTACACAAACCCGAACGACGCTGGGGCAATTGTGCACAGCCCTATTGGACTCAAACCAGGGTGTCTGTAGTGACGCCTCTAACACTGAGATGCAATGCCTTAGACCGTTGTGCCACTCTGGAGCCCATTCAAACATCATTATAAACAGTAACAACCATACAACTTTGCCTGTTGCACCACGATGACCTTGCTAACCACCTTTACGACACTGTTTAACCTGTTCTTGTTGCCAATATGTTACCGAACCGAATCTACATTGATTTGTTAAAACTCCTGTAAAACATTTTTATGGAATCCAATGGATTGGATGGCTACTTTAGCATTATCTAGCCTAGGATGTTTGGCATTGTGGGATAATTAGGAGTACAGTGACACATTCCATGCCTAGATTGAGGTACGTTTTCATACCCGTTTGACCTATATTCGTTAAGACTAGAAGCATTATTTACCATAACATACGCTGAATTTTGGATGGCCTTTCTCAACATCCTGTAGTGCACTGAACAACATGATATGAAGAGGTCAGTTGTGGACATCAGATTTCTCTGCTTGTTTTTCATTTGAGTCATGAAGCTTTATATAGGCTTGATGCAAGCTTTCAGTTATGATGCAATTTCTGTCATATTTGATTGTAATACAGTTAACTCGGTTAACTCAGTCCCTGCACCAAGCAGAACACAACTGGGAGGTTAGGGTTAGGTAGCTCAAAGCAGGGTTAGGGCTAGGTAGGTCAAAGCAGGGTTAGGGTTAGGTAGCTCAAAGCAGGGTTAGGGTTAGGGCTAGGTAGCTCAAAGCAGGGTTAAGGTTAGGGCTAGGTAGGTCAAAGCAGGGTTAGGGTTAGGTAGCTCAAAGCAGGGTTAGGGTTAGGGCTAGGTAGCTCAAAGCAGGGTTAAGGTTAGGGCTAGGTAGCTCAAAGCAGGGTTAAGGTTAGGGCTAGGTAGCTCAAAGCAGGGTTAAGGTTAGGGCTAGGTAGGTCAAAGCAGGGTTAAGGTTAGGGCTAGGTAGCTCAAAGCAGGGTTAAGGTTAGGGCTAGGTAGGTCAAAGCAGGGTTAAGGTTAGGGCTAGGTAGCTCAAAGCAGGGTTAAGGTTAGGGCTAGGTAGGTCAAAGCAGGGTTAAGGTTAGGGCTAGGTAGGTCAAAGCAGGGTTAGGATTAGGTAGGTCAGAGCATGGTTAGGGTTAGGGCTAGGTAGGTCAGAGCATGGTTAGGGTTAGGAAGGTGTTAGGGTTAGGTAGCTCAAAGCAGGGTTAGGATTAGGGCTAGGTAGGTCAATGCAGGGTTAGGATTAGGTAGGTCAGAGCATGGTTAGGGTTAGGAAGGTGTTAGGGTTAGGTGAACATTCAAAAATTAGATATTGGATGTGTTGTATAATGCTTAAAAAAAACATTTTCAGTGGGAGCACCCTAGTTTCAAACTTTTAACAGAATAAAATACATGTCCTTTTGACAATTCGGAAATATATGAACCACATAATGTGGTAAGGAAACTACAGAACGGCCTCTCTCTCATTTTACCGAGCAATGGGATTGTCAATTCATTTTAGTGGCACGTGGATGACAAATTGTAATGCAATTAAAGGGGGAAATAACTATAATTATAACAGACTCCATACAGATCGATTTGATGGCTGCACGTCTGGTCACCGTCACAGATCTGGGGGTCAGCCTGATGAACCAAACTACTCAGTAATCTCCTCCATGAAGACTGGGGGTCAGCCTGATGAACCAAACTACTCAGTAATCTCCTCCATGAAGACTGGAGGTCAGCCTGATGAACCAAACTACTCAGTAATCTCCTCCATGAAGACTGGGGGTCAGCCTGATGAACCAAACTACTCAGTAATCTCCTCCATGAAGACTGGAGGTCAGCCTGACGAACCAAACTACTCAGTAATCTCCTCCATGAAGACTGGAGGTCGGCCTGATGAACCAAACTACTCAGTAATCTCCTCCATGAAGACTGGAGGTCAGCCTGATGAACCAAACTACTCAGTAATCTCCTCCATGAAGACTGGGGGTCAGCCTGATGAACCAAACTACTCAGTAATCTCCTCCATGAAGACTGGAGGTCAGCCTGACGAACCAAACTACTCAGTAATCTCCTCCATGAAGACTGGAGGTCAGCCTGATGAACCAAACTACTCAGTAATCTCCTCCATGAAGACTGGGGGTCAGCCTGAAGAACCAAACTACTCTGTAATCTCCTCCATGAAGACTGGGGGTCAGCCTGATGAACCAAACTACTCAGTAATCTCCTCCATGAAGACTGGGGGTCAGCCTGATGAACCAAACTACTCAGTAATCTCCTCCATATAGCCTTACTCTCACACACACACACATATTTAAACAAAACTAATATTCATTTTTTTCGTGATTACCGATCAATTAATTTATACATTTATAATTAGTAGATTTTGTTATCTGTTTAAACAAACCTTTTTTATTGTTGTACTTTAAATCGTTTTTTTTGTGGTGTGGTTTTCATATCAGCCCCTGGGCTTCCAACCACACCTGCACATATTTTTTAAATATTTTTTTCTCTGTATTGTTGTCCTTGGTGCAAGTAAATCAAAGAAATGAAAAAAGATCACAGTCATTGCAATGCAAGAAGTTTCGAATTGTGTGTGGGTGGATGCATCTATCATCGCATTTACGTAGCGGCATAGAGTTGAGCAGAGGCGTTTCTAGGATTTGCACATATGGTGAAAGACATGTAAGAGGCGGTCTGGGGAAAATGTTTGGCCTTTTATAAACACATTTCATGCAATTCTACGTAATTTTAGCAGAATCTTTTTTAATACCACACAAATAACCGTAATGACAGGCTACTCTGACAAACTGAGATCAATAAAAAATGACCTCATCTTGAATGCAACCAATGGCCTAGGCCAACGAAAAGAGAGGAGACACACAGATTGTACAATATGAGGAGGAAATTATAGTCCAAAAATAACTTTCCAATTTCCCTGACTCACCCAATGCACAGGTGTCAAACCTATTCTATGGAGGGCCAAGTGTCTGCAGGTTTTCGCTAGTGATTTTTCAAGTCTTTTCGGTGAAACAGATCATTTCGCTCCGGTCACCTAAAAGAGCTGTTCATTTCGCTACACAATGGCTCTTCGTTCAGTAGTGCTTAAAAATAGACTTTAGAGACATGAAAAAAGCTCATCTCTAATGTAAGGCCTAAAAAGTAGCCTACCGGTACACCATTATGTCAGATCGTTAAATGTGAGTTCATATACATTTTTATCTGGCCAAAGTATTAGATGCACTGCAAAAGTTATTTGTGGAACAGATCTAAGGCACTTTCCCCACTATTTATTGTTCCTGCACTGAGGATTCATCATCTTCAGAGAATGTTTTAATCAGTGTCTTGGGCTCAAAAGGCAGTAGGAACAGTACACAAATCAGGGAGACAAAATAAATGTCTCTTTCATGCCGTGTTTGATGGACACTCCCCTGTGAGGCTATATACTGTAGATGCCTCCCACCTTTTCCTACCCAAAGGCTCTGATGAAAGCGATTACTTCAAATCATAAGCCTCTTTGTAAATGAGTTTTCTGTCACTCAGTGTGGGATGATAAAACAAATATATAAATAAATAAAAATACAGAAATGCAACTGAAGGAAGAACTATTTTGAGCCAACTCTTTTAGGTGAACGGAGCACTGAATAGAGTCGAAATGCCCATCACTAAAGCAGATCCATCAGTCGAATCGACATGTTACACAAACATGATTATATACCCATGTCACAGGATTACCTTTGTAATGATAGCTAAGTCTCACCCTCTATCACATTCACTTCTAATAAATGTGATACAGAATTTCAGAAGTCTTTCACCTGACAAAAATGTAGTTTGCTATGACTGGTTTTGACTTAATTGATTGAGGAAATGTCAGTTGCTACTATCCTCCTCAGGGAGTGCATGAAACATGACTCAATAGAGCCTTAAATGGTTTTCTAATTATTGTTTTTTTTCAACCTGGTAGTTCCATCCTCGACTAACAAGAGGTGGTTCTGTTGTGGCTCGGTTTTGCTTGGTCACATATCATAAAAGAGTCATTTGTCATGGAGATAGCGTCAAGTTCAAGGTCAAAATAGTCCAAGCAGTATCAATGGGAATGGCATGTTCAGGGTAGTGTGTAATTAAGACATGTTCAGGGTAGTGTGTAATTAAAACATGTTCAGGGTAGTGTGTAATTAAGACATGTTCAGGGTAGTGTGTAATTAAAACATGTTCAGGTTAATGTGTAATTAAGACATGCTCAGGGTAATATGTAATTAAGACATGTTTAGGGTAGTGTGTAATTAAGACATGTTCAGGGTAGTGTGTAATTAAGTGGGCTGTACACTCAGCACAGAGCACAACATTAACCTCTACTGTCTGCAATGTCTGGGTTTGACCTCTACTGTCTGCGTTTGACCTCTACTGTCTGCATTGTCTGGGCTTGACCTCTACTGTCTGCATTTTCTGGATTTGACCTCTGTACTGTAACCAAGATGACAAAGGAAAGCGACAGTGACTTAGCACTCTCCCACAAACATTTAAACAGCTGTAGCTCATTATCTCATTTAGTGGGAGGGGCCTACAACTGCCTCTTTAGCCAATACCAATTCAGACACAAACACTCAATTACTAGACACTTAACTGGTTCAGATAAAATGGTGGAATGAGATCTCAACTATGGCATGATGATGGCAGATGGCTGCCGTTTTATGGGCCACCAACCAATCATGCTATTCTGTGTGCTTTTTCATGTTGTTTGTAACTTTTTTGTACATAGTGTTTCTGCCACCATCTCTTATGACCGAAAAGAGCTTCTGGAAATCAGAACAGCGATTACTTACCTCGGACTGAACAAAGATTTTTTTTCTTTAATTAATGAATTGGAGGCAAAAGATTTATGTCTCATCCCGGACCAGGCCCAAATCCCTGTCATTCGCATGAAGAGGAGACGCCAATACAGGGGGACCGGGTGACGGTGAGAATTTGTCGGCGAGTCAATAATCCGCGTTTACCATCCGTCCTACTTGCGAACGTGCATTTGCTGGAGAATAAACTGGGTGAGCTCCGTTCGAGAATGTCTTACCAATGGGACATTATAAACTATAATATATTATGTTTCACTGGGTCGTCGATGAACGAGGACATGGGCAATATACAGTTGGCTGGGTTTTCTGTGCATCGGCAAGACAGAACAGCAACCTCCGGTAAGACAAGGGGTGGTGATCTGTGTATATTGGTAAACAACAGCTGTGTGTGACCTCTAATATTAAGGAAGTCTCTAGGTTTTGCTTGCCTGAGGTAGAGTACCTCATGATAAGCTGTAGATAACACTATTTACCAAGAGAATTTTCATCTATATTTTTCATAGCTGTCTATTTACCACCACAAACTGATGCAGGCCCTAAGACTGCACTCAACGAGCTGTATAAGGCCATAAGCAAACGAGAATGCTCACCCAGAAGCCTGCGCTTCTAGTGGCCAAGGACTTTAATGCAGGCAAACTTACATCCGTTATTCGTCATTTCTACTAGCATGTCACATGTGCAACCAGAGGAAAGAAAACTCTAGACCACCTTTACTCCACAGATAGAGACATATACAAAGCTCTCCCTCGCCCCCATGTGTCAAATCTGATCGTAATTCTATCCTCCTGATTCCTGCTTACAAGTAAAAACTCAAGCAGGAAGTACCAGTGACTCGCTAAATACAGAAGTGGTCTGATGACGTGGATGCTAAGCTACAGGACTGTTTTGCTAGCACAGACTGGAATTAAGGAATATTCCACATCAGTCACCGGCTTCAGCAATTAGTGCATCCACTTGTTATGGCAACTGTTCGGCATCCGACTCCAAGGCGCTACAGCGGGTAGTGCGTACGGCCCAGTACATCACTGGGGCCAAGCTTCCTGCCATCCAGGACCTCTATACCAGGCGGTGTCTGAGGAAGGCCCCTAACAATTGACAAAGACTCCAGCCACCCTAGTCATAAACTGTTCTCTATGCTATCGCACTGCAAGTGGCACAGAAGAGCCAAGTCTAGGTCCAAAAGGCTTCTTAACTTATGGATTGGACCCTTTTTTTCAATTTTGGCCTAAAATGACATACCCAAATCTAACTGTCTGTAGCTCAGGACCTGAAGCAAGGATATGCATATTCTTGATACCATTTGAAAGGAAACACTTTGAAGTTTGTGAAAATGTGGGAGAATACACATTAGATCTGTTAAAAGACAATACAAAGAAATATGCATTTTCTATATATTTTTTTGTTCCATCATCTTTGAAATACAAGAGAAAGGCCATCATATAATATTGCAGTTTAGGCACAATTTGGATTTTGGCCACTAGATGGCAGCAGTGTGTGTGCAAAGTTTCAGATTGATCCCAGTGAAGCATTGCAATGCACAGTATTTTGTATCAAGTTTGCCCAAATGTGCCGAGTTGGTCAATTGATACATTTTCAAGTACATAACTATGATATGGTAAGTTTACACACTCCCAGGAATGTCATATATGATGGATCATTAGCTTTCACACATCTAGATGTGTGGGTGTGGAGACAGAGACAGCAGGGGTTCAACTGAAGAACCTAGTTCCTACATTTGAATATAAAAATGGATTTTATCAAACAAAACTATGCTACATTTTATCTCTGGGACCCTCAGGATGACAAATCAGAGCAAGATTACTGAATGTAAGTTCATTATTTACCTTCATAGGTGAATTTATGAAACCAGTTGCCGTGATAATTTGTTTTTGCTGTTGTGCACTCTCCTCAAACAATAGCATGGTATTTTTTCACTGTAATAGCTACTGTAAATTGGACTGTGCGGTTAGATTAACAAGAATTTAAGCTTTCTGCCCATTTTAAGACATGTCTATGTCCTGGAAAGTTTGCTGTTACATTAGTCACATTAGCGCACGTTAGCATCAACCGTCCCGGTATAGGGACACCGATCCCGTAGAGGTTACAGCTTCTACCCCCAAGCCATAAGAGCGGTCTAAGGCACTGCATCTCAGTGCTAGAGGCGTCACTACAGACGCTGGTTCGATTCCAGGCTGTATCCCAACTGGACGTGATTGGGAGTCCCATACGGCGGCGCACAATTGGCCCACATCGTCCGGGTTATGGTTTCGCCGGGGTAGGCCGTCGTTGTAAATAAGAATTTGTAAAATAAAAAAATACGACTGCTAAACAATGGATTTGCATTGTCCCCCTTTTTTTCCACTGCTGCTACTCACTGTTTATTATCTATGCATAGTCGCTTTACCCCTACATACAAGAACATATTACCTCAACGCAAATATAGCAAATATTTTCTGACTTACTTAAAAAAAAAATCTGCATTGTTGGTTAAAGACTTGTAATTAAGAATTTTATGGTAAGGTCTACACCTGTTGTATTCGGTGCATGTGACATATAATACTCTTAGCCTGTAACAAACAGGTCACACTGTTACAACAAAGTTCCTTAAAAACCGTGGGTACTCCTGTTTGGTTACTGAGGAACCTATCCCACCACTGCCACCATGTGCTATTGATACTAAGTTTTTGTTTACACACACCTTGTCTAGATTATTTTTTGGGGACAACTGAAACTGCAATGTGAGACGGGTTCAGATTGAGTCCTTGCTGGAATGTTTTATGGAAGATATATCATCATTTATTACGGTGAACAGACAAAGGAATCGAACAAGGTACCGTTGTTTAACAAGACCAAGGTCTTTATTATGACAGGATTAGTGTCCAATCCCTTCATCAGTCTTCCCTCAGGTGTGTTTTTTATTCCAGGAATCCTTTGGCTAGATTTATAGGATCATTCAGTCGGAAAATATGCGAAGTGAAGTTCTCTCTCTCTCAGGGGAATTCAATCACATTCCAAAATCACTTCTCGGTCATCTTTCTCTTTGTTCACCGGTATTTTTCTCGATTCACAATGAGTTTTAATTCCTCTTTGGAATTGGCCAGGAGAAAATAACCTCCCCTGAAAATCATTACTCCCTGTAATCCCTTCCCCGGCTTTCAGTATGTTTGTATTACGAAAGGTGGATGTAGCTGGAGCGATAAGACAGTTGACCGTGAAATAAGATTAATTGGATTACAATAAGTGAAAAGGATGCAGCCAAAGATTCAATTCCAGGTCCTTGCCGTTGAAGGTCTTTTTCACTGCCCAGCAATGTCTAACACTATCATTGAGAGAGATTGAGAGGTTTTGGATCCCATTTCACCTGTAGTCATTTAACTATGTATCCTCAGAGACCAACAAACGGCTTGATGGCCTACTCTATACTATAGTAGGTCTGATATCTGACTAAAGCCAGATGGGACCTGAACCTATTTGTTGGATAAAATTCCCAATCCTCATTCTGCTCACCCATTTTGCATTAGTAGTCTTAGATATAATCCATTCAATTGGCTGTCACGACAACCAGGAAATGGTATACAGTCACATCCAAAATAATTGATAAAGATGAGCAAAAAATACAATAAAAGAAATAATACAAATACTGAGCTATATGCAAAATAATGTGAAATATTATTTTATACTAATACAATTTCTCAGAAAAATGTACTTTTATTCTGCATTAACATTCTACTTTTTAAAAGTTCATCTCAGCCAAAGAAACTGTATTGTGGCCTTTCATGGCTTCCTGTTTCAATGGGGTATAAAAATGAGGCAACAGGCATGTAAAATCCATTTGTCATCCATCACCATAAGGAAAGGCAAAGAACTCACAAATGAAAAGAGACAAATAGTTGTTGACTATCAGGCAATGGGTACAAACCGAAAACAACATACAAACCACAAAATATATATATACCACAAAATATATATATATATATATATATATATATATATATACATACATATACCACTATTAGGGTAAGTGGCTGGTAGAGGACCCATGTGTATCTTGTTCCCACAGTGAGGAAGATTGTTCTGGAGGTAAAGAAAAGTCCAAGGAACACAGTTGGAGAATTCCAGAACTTGGTCACATCTTGGGGTCACCAAGTTTCCAAATCTACAATTAGACACCACCTATGCCAACATGCCATTTGGAAGGGTTGCCATAAAAAAATGACTCTATTGAGAGAAACCCAAAAATGTTAACGCCTGGAGTTTGTTAAACGGCATTGGCACTTAGATTGGAACTAGGAACTATGGTCAGATGAGATGAAAAATAGAGCTCTTTGGCAATGCAAAGCAGCGGTGGGTTTGGCCTCGAAAGAAGGATGCATACGCAGAAAAGAACCCATAGCTACTATAAAAAATATGGTGGTGAATCTTTGCTGTTATGGGGCTATTTTGCATCCACTGGTCCATGAGCCCTTATTATTTTATTTAACTTGGCAAGTCAGTTAAGAACAAATTCTTAATTACAATGATGGCCTACAGCAGCCAAACCCTAAACCTAGACAACACCGGGCCAATTGTGCACCGCCCTATGGGACTCCCAATCACAGCCGGTTGTGATACAGCCTGGAATCAAACCAGGGTCTGTTGTGACGCCTCTAGCACTGAGAAGCAGTGCCTTAGACCGCTGTGCCACTCGGGAGCTTGTTAAGGGCAACGGCATCATGAACTCTACAAAGTACCAAGACATTTTAGCCAAAAACCATTGTTTTCTCTGCCAGGATGCTGAATTTGGCCGCAAGTGGATCTTCCAGCAAGACAATGACCCCATGCACATGTCAAAATCCACAAAGAAATGGTTAATTGAACACAATCAATATTTTTCAATGGCCACCTCAGTCTCTGAACCCCATTGAAAACCTGTGGCTTGATTGAAGATGGCAGTCCATAAGCGCAGACCGAAGGAGATCAAGGATCTGGAAAGATTCTGTACGGATGAATGGTCATAAGATCCCTTCCAATGTGTTCTTCAATCTCATAAAACATAAGACATTTTAACACTTTTTTTTTTACTTGGTAAACATGTTTTTAGTATTTTTTTGCAATTTTTTGCAATTGTATTATTATGAAATAATCACATTTTCATTTTTTTTCGAGCATACAATATAGCTCAATATAAAACGGATTGTTTGGATGCTGATTGGTTGATAGCAGGGAGTTATAGAACCACAATCCCTTCATTCTACAGGTAATGCCTGTTAACAGTTGCATTAGATGTATCAATGTGCATCCACTGTCCCACAGCCCAGCCAGTAAATTTATAAACTTAATCTCCCCTGGAAAAAAGCGACTAGACAATATGTCCCCATGCTAGATGTTCAATCGGGTTCTAGTCCAGGCTCTGGCTGGGCCATTCAAGGACATTCAGAGACTTGTCCCAAAGCCCATCCTGCATTGTCTTGGCTGTGTGCTTAGGGTTGTTGTCTTATTGAAAGGTGAACCTTCGCCCCAGTCTGAGGTCCTGAGCGCTCTGGAGCAGATTTTCATCAAGGATCTCTCTGTACTTTGCTCCGTTCATCTTTCCTTTGATCCTGACTAGTCTCCCAGTCCCTACCGCTGAAAAACATCCCAACAGCATGATGCTGCCACCACCATGCTTCACCATAGGGATGGTGCCAGGTTTCCTTCAGACGTGACGCTTGGCATTCAGGCCAAAGGGTTCAATCTTGGTTTCATCAGAACAGAGAATCTTGTTTTTCATGGTCTGAGAGTCTTTAGGTGCCTTTAGGCAAACTCTAAGCGGGCTGTCATGTGCCTTTTACTGAGGAGTAGCTTCCGTCTGGCCACTCTACCATAAAGGCCTGATTGGTGGAGTGCTGCAGAGATGCTTGTCCTTCTGGAGGGTTTTCCTATCTCCACAGAGGAACTCTCGAACTCTGTCAGAGTGACCATTGGGTTCTTGGTCAAATCAAATCAAATTTGTCACGTACACATGGTTAGCAGATGTTAATGTGAGTGTAGCGAAATGCTTGTACTTCTAGTTCCGACCATGCAGTAATATCTAACAAGTAATCTAACAATTTCACAACAACTACCTTATACACACAAGTGTAAAGGAATGAATAAGAATATGTACATGAAGATATATGAATAAGCGATGGTATGGATTGCATAGGCAAGATGCAGTAGATGGTATAGAGTACAGTATATACATATGAGATGAGTAATGTAGGGTATGTTTAAAGTGGCTAGTGACACATTTATTACATACATGTTTCATTATTAAAGTGGCTAGAGATGAGTCAGTATGTTGGCAGCAGACACTCAAAAGTTAGTGATGGCTGTTTAACAGTCTGATGGCCTTGAGATAGAAGCTGTTTTTCAGTCTCTCGGTCCTCGCTTTGATGCACCTGTACTGACCTCGCCTTCTGGATGATAGCGGGGTGAACAGGCAGTGGCTCGGGTGGTTGTTATCCTTGATGATCTTTTTGGCCTTCCTGTGACATTGGGTGGTGTAGGTGTCCTGGAGGGCCCTCTGGAGAGCCTTATGGTTGTGAGCAGAGCAGTTGCCGTACCAGGCGGTGATACAGCCCGACAGGATCCTCTCGATTGTGCATCTGTAAAAGTTTGAGTGTTTTTGGTGACAAGCCAAATTTCTTCAGCCTCCTGAAGTTGAAGAGGCGCTGCTGCGCCTTCTTCACCATGCTGTCTGTATGGGTGGACCATTTCAGTTTGTCCATGATGTGTACGCCGAGGAACTTAAAACTTTCCACCTTCTCCACTACTGTCCCGTCAATGTTGATAGGGGGCTGCTCCCTCTGCTGTTTCCTGAAGTCCACAATCATCTCCTTTTGTTTTGTTGACATTGAGTGTGAGGTTATTTTCCTGACACCACACTCCGAGGGCCCTCACCTCCTCCCTGTAGGCCGTCTCACCGTTGTTGGTAATCAAGCCTACCACTGTAGTGTCATCTGCAAACTTGATGATTGAGTTGGAGGCATGCATGGCCACGCAGTCATGGGTGAACAGGGAGTACAGGAGAGGGCTTAGAACGCACCCTTGTGGGGCCCCAGTGTTGAGGATCAGCGGGGTGGAGAGGTTGTTTCCTACCCTCACCACCTGGGGGCGGCCTGTCAGGAAGTCCAGGACCCAGTTGCACAGGGCGGGGTCAAGACCCAGGGTCTCGAGCTTAATGACGAGTTTGGAGGGTACAATGGTGTTAAATGCTGAGCTGTAGTCGATGAACAGCATTCTTACATAGGTATTCCTCTTGTCCAGATGGGTTAGGGCAGTGTGCAGTGTAATTGCGATTGCGTCGTTTGTGGACCTATTGGGGCGGTAAGCAAATTGGAGTAGGTCTAGGGTGTCAGGTAGGGTGGAGGTGATATGGTCCTTGACTAGTCTCTCAAAGCACTTCATGATGACGGAAGTGAGTGCTACGGGGCGATAGTCATTTAGCTCAGTTACCTTAGCTTTCTTGGGAACAGGAACAATGGTGGCCCTCTTGAAGCATGTGGGAACAGCAGACTGGGAAAAGGATTGATTGAATATGTCCGTAAACACACCAGCCAGCTGGCCTGAACATGCTCTGAGGATGTGGCTGGGGATGCCGTCTGGGCAGGCAGCCTTGCGAGGGTTAACACGTTTAAATGTTTTACTCACATTAGCTGCAGTGAAGGAGAGCCCACAGGTTTTGGTAGCGGGCCGTGTCAGTAGCACTGTATTGTCCTCAAAACGAGAAAATAAGTTGTTTAGTTTGTCTGGGAGCAAGACATTGTGGTCCGCGACTGGGCTGGTTTTCCTTTTGTAGTCCGTGATTGACTGTAGACCCTGCCACATACCTCTCGTGTCTGAGCCGTTGAATTGTGTCTCTACTTTATCTCTATACTGACGCTTAGCTTGTTTGATTGCCTTGTGGAGGAAATAGCTACACTGTTTGTATTCGGTCATGTTTCCGGTCACCTTGCCCTGATTAAAAGCAGTGGTTCGTGCTTTCAGTTTTGCGCGAATGCTGCCACCAATCCACAGTTTCTGGTTGGGTTAGGTTTTAATAGATGCTGTGGGTACAACATCACCGATGCACTTGCTAATAAACTCGCTCACCGAATCAGCGTATTCATCAATGTTATTGTCCGACGCTATGCGGAACACATCCCAGTCCACGTGATCGAAGCAATCTTGAAGCATGGAATCCGATTGATCGGACCAGCGTTGAACAGACCTGAGCATGGGTGCTTCCTGTTTAAGTTTCTGTCTATAGGCTTGGAGCAACAAAATGGAGTCGTGGTCAGATTTTCCGAAAGGAGGGCGGGGTCACCTCCCTGACCAAGGCCCTTCTCCCCCAATTATTTTTTATTTCTAAAACATTTGCAAAAATGTCTAAACCTGTTTTTGCTTTGTCATTATGAGGTATTATGTGTAGATTTATTTATTACATTTTAGAATAATGGCTGTAATGTAACAAAATGTGGAAACAAATCAAGGGGTCCGAATACTTTCCGAAGGCACAGTATGTATGTATGTATGTATGTATGTATGTATGTATGTATGTATGTATGTATGTATGTATGTATGTATGTATGTATGTATGTGTGTGTGTGTGTGTGTGTGTGTGTGTGTGTGTGTGTGTGTGTGTGTGTGCGTGTGTGTGTGTTTCTGTCTGTGTGTGTGTTGATTTTAAAATCAAAAAAGTGGGATGCTAAAACATTTTCAGTGTAAACTTAAAGTACTAAATCCAGACATTTTTTTTCCAATAACATGATAACACAACATAAGCCATGGGAATTGCAGGAAATTAGCTCTGAAACGGCAATTTTTCTCTCAGCCCCATGACAAAATGTGTAGAATTGCAGGAAATTTGCTTTAAAACAGCAAAATGTCTCTGCAGCCAAGAGGGCCTCAAACTGTGCCATTGGCCACGCCTACTACCATCCTAGGGGAAACACTGTTCTGGCTATCTTGGTTAGCTATTTTAATCTAATTTTCAATGACCTATTTTGCCGCTTTAATTTAATCTAGCCTATAGGCCTACTCATGGATTTGAAGGCCTACTTCCAAGAACCTATGCCAATCCCAAAACGGACGAAAAGGAGATGGCCACCGGTCAACAACAAGAAACGTAGCTACTGTATGATTTTCAGACATTCATAACAAATGGAATGTACTGTACGTACCTACAGTTGAAATCGGAAATTTACATACACTTAGGTTGGAGTCATTAAAACTTGTTTTGCAACCACTTCACAAATTTCTTGTTAACAAACTATAGTTTTGGCAAGTCGGTTAGAACATCTACTTTGTGCATGACACAAAAAAAAATTCCAACCATTGTTTAGAGACAGATTATTTCACTTATAATTCACTGTATCACAATTCCAGTGGGTCAGAAGTTTACATACACTAAGTTGACTGTGCCTTTAAACAGCTTGGGAAATTCCAGAAAAGGATGTCATGGCTTTAGAAGCTTCTGATAGGCTAATTAACATCATTTGAGTCAATTGGATGTGTACCTGTGGATGTATTTCAAGGCCTACCTTCAAACTCACTGCCTCTTTGCTTGACATCATGGGAAAATCAAAAGAAATCAGCCAAGATCTCAGAAAAAAATTGTAGACCTCCACAAGTCTGGTTCATCCTTGGGAGCAATTTCCAAACGCCTGAAGGTACCACGTTCATCTGTACAAACAATAGTACACAAGTATAAACACCATGGGACCACGCAGCCATAATACCGCTCAGGAGGGAGACGGGTTCTGTCTCCTAGAGATTAACGTACTTTGGTGCGAAAAGTGCAAATCAATCCCAGAACAACAGCAAAGGACCTTCTGAATATTCTGGAGGAAACGGGTACAAAAGTATCTATATTCACAGTAGAACGAGTTCTATATCGACCTAACCTGAAAGGCCGCTCAGCAAGGAAGAAGCCAGTGCTCCGAAACCGCCATAAAAAGCTAGACTACGGTTTGCAACTGCACATGGGGACAAAGATCGTTAAATTTGGAGAAATGTCCTCTGGTCTGTCAAAACAATAATAGAACTGTTTGGCCATAATGACCATCGTTATGTTTGGAGGAAAAAGGCGGAGGCTTGCAAGCTGAAGAACACCATCCAACCGTGAAGCACGGGGGTGGCAGAATCATGTTGTGGGGCTGCTTTGCTGCAGGAGGGTTTGGTGCACTTCACAAAATAGATGGCATCATAAGGGTGGAAAATTATGTGGATAAATTGAAGCAACATCTGAAGACATCAGTCGGGAAGTTAAAAATGGTCGTAAATGGGTCTTCCAAATGGACAATAACCCTAAGCATACTTCCAAAGTTGTAGCAAAATGGCTTAAGGACAACAAAGTCAAGGTATTGGAGTGGCTGTCACAAAGCCCTGACCTCAATCCTATAGAAAATTTGTGGGCAGAACTGAAGAAGCGTGTGTGAGCAAGGAGGCCTACAAACCTAACTCAGTTACACCAGCTCTGTCAGGAGGAATGGGCAAAAATTCACCCAATTTATTGTGGGAAGATTGTGGAAGGCTACCCGACATGTTTGACCCAAGTTAAACAATTTAAAGGCAATGCTACCAAATACTAATTGAGTGTATGTAAACTTCTGACCCACTGGGAATGTGATGAAAGAAATAAAAGCTGAAATAAATCATTCTCTCTACTATTATTCTGGCATTTCACATTTTTTAAATAAAGTGATGATCCCAACTGACCTAAGACAGGGAATTTTTACCAGGATTAAATGTCAGGAATTGTGAATCTGAGTTTAAATGTATTTGGCTAAGGTGTATGTAAACATCCGACTTCAACTGTATATGGACTTAAAACAGTCTATACCAAAACTGTCTACCGATAATGACGATTGGTTGTATTTTGTCTATACTGTATACTTAATCATCTCATCAACATCTACCCTCCTTAGATTGGAAGAGGAAAACGGCCTTGTAAGCCGTATAGCTACAGGTAAGTATTCCACTCAGGTAAAACAGCATAGCATTGCTACACACTCACTCCTTTCTAAAACGTTAATGACAGTTGCTACAGTTACCTACCATGCATGGCTCTTCCTCACAGGACCGCTCGTCCAAGAGCGACGTTTATCGCCCTGTGACAAAGATCACCAGCGCCTGTCCATTCAGGTAAAACAACATTGCGATTGAAATTGCATGAACTTAGAAGGTAGACTGACACCATAAAACAGTGGGGAATTGGTAACAGAAAGGACTTGATCTCTCAACCTTTGTGGCAAAAGGTAACTGCAACGATCACTTAGCCATCCTAGAAATTGGCAGGTTTTTAGGTTAAATGGGAATGTAGTTCCTCAACAGGTTAGATATCTGGGGTTGGGGGGTGTTTAAAGTATCCACCGTACAATATATTTATTTCTGGGTGCCTAATATGGTCACATTTTCAAAAAATGTGGTATGGCTTGGCCAAGATCGAACATCCAACCTTCTGACTTCAAAACAGAAACTCTTACCACAAAACTACAGGGTAGGCTCAATATATGGGAACAATACCAAAGTACAGGTTGGCTGTCTTCTGTTTCATTATTCACCTCCTGCATTTGTCTACTTTCTGTTCCACTGTCTGTTTCTTAGTGATCTGTTGTGATCTGCCTTCATGTTAACACTACGGCTATAAGACTCATTCTGACCTGGGCATCTGTTGTGCTTACTGGAAGACAACGCAGCTGGAGACAACACAGATGGACAAGGCAGGGACATCAGAAATCAAGTCAGAGGACAAGGAGGGGGGGAGAAAAAAAGCTACATTTATCCAAATGCAAAAAAAAATGACTGAAGATGAGTCTCTGCTCTCAGTGTTCTGCTATGCTCTAAGACACACAGCCAATCTAGCTCTAAGTGATTTATTGGACATTATACATCTCCATTGTCCAGAGGGGACAAAAGATGTTCCCAACAATCTTTTGACTGTAATGATATTTTTGAAATGCAGTACTTTTGTCCAACATGCCAGTATTTCTTTGGCAGTGAAGTGCCAGATCATTGCACATCATGTGGTTGCCTCCCTGGGGACATGCCATCTCTTGTAAAGAGTGGATTAATGTTCATTAAATTATCAGTCAAAACTAAAGGAAAAGTTATCAGTCCCCAAATTCTGTGACGCATTAGAACATAAATGCTCTAGGTCCAAGAGCAGCCCAGATAGTACAAGGAACATTTATGATGGTGCACTATACAAGTCAATACATGGCCTTAATGTCACTGATTTAATGAACCTTTAACTCTCATGGAATGTTCAAGTTCCAATATTCAAGTCCTCTCCCTTACAAGTCACAGATAATGAACTTCCCCCGAACCTAAGAGTGAAGCACATCATTCCTGTGGGGCCAAAGAGCCCAGAAATGAATTATTTCCTTTGTGGATGATTGTGTTACGCTTGGGGGTGAGGGCTTGACATGCCAGTTGAGAGGGACACCCACAAATGTACGTGTTGTACAGTTTACTATGTATTTGGGATTCCCCTGCTCGCTGGAAAAGTACAGAATATCTGTCACGTTGGTATGAATGATTCGGGAGCCAGGCGCAGGAATGCATAATAGTTTTTTTTATTACACCCAAATTACGGCGTGCCATGTAAAGGCACGGGAACGAAGACCAAACAAACACGTACACAAAACACAGGGTTGAAACACAAACAAAAGCGCGAGGAGTAACTCGAATAAGTACACACGCGCATAATGATTAACACATTGGACGAGACCCGTAATCATCTGCACAATCCACAAGGGAACGAAAGCCCAAACCACACAGCACAGGTACTCACACACACCAACGGACATTGTAACAATAATCGACCGCCCAATGGAAACCAATGGGCACACTTATACAAGTACTGATCAGTGGGAATAGGGGACAGGTGTGCGTAATGAAAGTTCCGGAGGAATCCGTGACAATATCAAACAATGCAATGGTGAACAACTGGTGCTATCACAAAGGAGAAGTGGTAGAAATGGGAAATGGGTTCATTAGAGTGTATATGCTTGAGAGTGAGCCAGAGCCATGCACAAACACTGAACAGCGCAGACAGGTTGACCACGTGGTAGAGTGCACCCATCTCCATTAAATGTTCATTACTGTTTTCAACATGATTGCAGGGTTTGCTTTTGATTACATGCATGGCATCTTACTTGGCAAATGACTACACTGTGGTTTGAGTCCAAATATCACCCCGAGTCCTACCTTGGAAGAGAAATCGAGTGCATAAACAAAAGAATGCTTGCCATAAAAACCATGATTAATGTGACAAGACCGCCATACTCAATTCATTTACAAAAATATTTGAAAGCCACAGAGTTCTGACAATTCCTGCTGTTCTATAGCCTCCCCTGTTTAAATGGGATTTTACACAGGCAGTACTTCCACAATTTACTGCTACTGGTGCCGCGCCTGGTTCACCAACTACTTCTCAGATAGAGTTCTGTGTGTCAAATCGGAGGGCCTGTTGTCCGGACTTCTGGCAGTCTCCATGGGGGTACCACAGGGTTCAATTCTCGGGCAGACTCTTTTCTCTGTATATATCAACGATGTCGCTCTTTTTGCGGGTGATTCTTTGATCCACCTCTAGGCAGACAACACCATTCGGTATACATCTGGCCCTTCTTTGGACACTGTGTTAACAAACCTCCAAACGAGCTTCAATGCCATACAACACTACTTCCATGGCCTCCAACTGCTCTTTAGTAAAACTAAATGCATGCTCTTCAACTGATCGCTGCCCGCACCCGCCCGCCTGACTAGCATCACTACTGTGGACAGTTCTGACTTAGAATATGTGGACAATTACAAATACCTAGGTGTCTGGTTATAGACTGTAAACTCTCCTTCCAGACTCATATTAAGCATCTCCAATCCAAAATTAAATCTAGAATCGTCTTCATATTTTGCAACAAAGCCTCCTTCACTCACACTGCCAAACATATCCTGGTAAAACTGACTATCCTACCGATCCTCGATTTCGGCGATGTAATTTACAAAATAGCCTCCAACACTACTCAGCAAACTGGATGCAGTCTATCACAGTGCCCTCCATTTTGTCACCAAAGCCCCATATACCACCCACCACTGCGACCTGTATGCTCTCATCGGCTGGCCCTCGCTACATATTCGTCGCCAGACCCACTGGCTCCAGGTTATCTATAAGTCTTTGCTAGGTAAAGCTACGCCTTAGCTCAGCTCACTGGTCCCCATAACAACACCCACCCGTAGCACGTGCTCCAGCAGGTATATCTCACTGGTCATCCACAAAGCCAACACCTCATTTGGTTGCCTTTCCTTACAGTTCTCTGCTGCCAATGACTGGAACAAATTGCAAAAATGTAGTTGGAGACTTATATCTCCCTCACTAACTTTAAGCACCAGTGGTCAGAGCAGCTTACCGATCGCTGCAACTGTACACAGCCCATCTGTAAATAGCCCATCCAACTACCTACCTCATCCCCATATTGCTTTTATTTACTTTTTTGCTCTTTTCCACACCAGTTTTTCTACTTTTACATCATCATCTGCACATCTATCACTCCAGTGTTAATTTGCTAAATTGTAATTACTTTGCTACTATGGCCTATTTATTGCCTTACCTCCTTACTCCATTTGCACACACTGTAAAAAGCCCACTTGTGCTTTCTCCACATCACTTTCCTTGTATTCCCACGGCTAGGATGGTCAAGTGGTTTAAGCGTTGGAATTGAAATCCAATGTAGTCTTCTCGTACAGTTTACAGTAGTAAGATGGTCATGCTGAGATAGCCAACTGGTTAATAATACCTTGGACTTGAAATCCAATTAGGTCCCCCTGTGCATATTTGAATCTTACTCTCAGAACATAGCCCACTTTTACTTTCTCTGCACATAGTTTTTTGACTTGAACATTAAACTGGCCAACCTTCACAGCTTTGGAAAGGATCGAAATGATTTGGCACACTTGTCCCAATTGCAATGTCTCACCTGAGCCTCACCACAACTCTTATGTCTTGTCCATTTGTCAACATGAGAAGCTTTGGAACGGAGCTCTCTCCATGCTCACTCCACGTGGACTTCTTTTGTACTCCTGAGAGAAAAGGCACGAGAGAATAGGCAGTTGATAGCTTCAACTAGATGCTCTACACCTGTTGCTGGCTTAGACTCAGGTCTCTCGATAGAAGTGATGCAGGCCATGTGAGTAATGTGTAAAAACAACACTGCAAATCTAATTTGAATTACTACCCTTAACTCCATAAAAATTGTAGCCATAAGTTGATTCAAGAAATAAAAAAATAGACTAGAGACATTTCTATCCTTCTCGTGGTCGTATTAATTATACACTTCTCCGTAGTTATCAGTATTACAAATTACCTTCAAATCATCATCCAACCATCTCCCGGCTTTCCAGTGAGGGCTATCAAACCACACTAGAAATTCAGGACAGAGGTCATTCAAACCTTTCAAAGAAATGTTTCTTTTTCTAAATGTATGTATTTGACCTTTATTTAACTAGGCAAGTCAGTTAAGAACAAATTCTTATTTACAATGACGGCCTACCAAAAGGCAAAAGGCCTCCTGCGGGGACGGGGGCCTGGAAATAAAATAAATAAATAAAGACAATATAAATATAGGACAAAACACACAACACTACATAAAGAGAGACCTAAGACAACAACATAACAAGGCAGCAACACATGACCACACAGCATGGTAGCAACACAACATGGTACAAACATTATTGGGCACAGACAACAGCACAAAGGGCAAGAAGGTAGAGACAACAATACATCACACAAAGCAGCCACAACTGTCCGTAAGAGTGTCCATGATTGAGTCTTGGAATGAAAAGATTGAGATAAAACTGTCCAGTTTGAGTGTTTGTTGCAGCTCGTTCCAGTCGCTAGCTGCAGCGAACTGAAAAGAGGAGCGACCCAGGGATGTGTGTGCTTTGGGGACCTTTAACAGAATGTGACTGGCAGAAAGGATGTTGTATGTAGAGGATGAGGGCTGCAGTAGATATCTCAGATAGGGGGAAGTGAGGCCTAAGAACATTTTATAAATAAGCATCAACCAGTGGGTATAGAGTGCAGTGATGTGTCCTATAAGGAACATTGGTGGCAAATCTGATGACCGAATGGTAAAGAGCATCTAGCCGCTCGAGAGCACCCTTACCTACCGATCTATAATGTATGTCTCCGTAATCTAGCATGTGTCGGATGGTCATCTGAATCAGGGTTAGTTTGGCAGCTGGGGTGAAAGAGGAGTGATTACGATAGAGGAAAACAAGTCTAGATTTTACTTTATCCTGCAGCTTTGATATGTGCTGAGAGAAAGACAGCGCACCGTCTAGCCATACTCCCAAGTACTTGTATGAGGTGACTACCTCAAGCTCTAAAACCTCAGAGGTAGCAATAACACCTGTGGGAGGAGGTGCATTCTTCTTACCAAACCACATGATCTTTGTTTTGGAGGTGTTCAGAACAAGGTTAAGGGTAGAGAAAGCTTGTTGGACACTAAGAAAGCTTTGTTGTAGAGCATTTAACACAACATCTGGGGAAGGCCAGCTGAGTATAAGACTGTATCATCTGCATATAAATGGATGAGAGAGCTTCCTACTTCTGAGCTATGTTGTTGATGTAAATTGAGAAGAGTGTGGGGCCTAGGATCGAGCCTTGGGGTACTCCCTTGGTGAAAGGCAGTGGCTGAGACAGCAGATTTTCTGGCTTTATACACCGCGCTTTTTGAGAGAAGTAGTTAGCAAACCAGCCCAAAGACCCCTCAGAGACACCAATACTTCTTAGAAGAATGGAATGGTCTACCATATTAAAAGCTTTGGCCAAATCAATAAAAATAGCAGCGCAATATTGCTTAGAATCAAGGACAATGGTAACATTATTGAGGACCTTAAACTTCTTCGGGATCGGTGTCCCTTCCACTGGACGGTTGAGCTAACGAAGGCTAATGTGATTTGCATGAGGTTGTAAGTAACAAGAACATTTCCCAGGACATAGACATATCTGATATTGGCAGAAAGCTTAAATTATTTTTAATCTAAATGCACTGTCCAATTTACATTAGCTATTAAAGAGAAAGAATACCATGCTATTGTTTGAGGAGAGTGCACAATTTTGAACATGAAAAGTTATTAATAAACAAATTAGGCACATTTGGGCCGCCTTGATACAACATTTTGAACAGAAATGAAATGGTTCATTGCATCAGTCTAAAACGTTGCAAATACACTGCTGCCATCTACTGGTCAAAATCTAAATTGCACCTAGGCTGGAATAATACATTATGGCCTTTCTCTTGCATTTCAAAGATGATGGTACAAAAAAATACAAAACAACGGTTGGTTAAGGTTGCAGGTCTTTCTCTATTAGACAAATTATTTTAAAACAGTCCAAACATTTCATACATTAATACACTTACATTAAGTTTCTTCAGTACATTTCTTATCAAAATAATGAACGTGTTTAATTAAAACTCAGAAAATAAAAACTTCAGAAAATTCCATGCGTCATGCCCCTTTAAGATGCCTCACTAGTCTACATCTCTGTTTCCTTAAACTCAGAAATCCCTCAACAATCTCTACTATACTCTACCTCTATCTTTCCGCTACCTCTGTCTTTCCATCTAACATTACTATACCAGATGATATTTTTTTCTCTTCTCTTCATTATAGTCAAAACAAACATAACTTCTGTTCACAGGAAGGCCACTTAAATTAGTATGTTCTCTCTTGTTTCGCTGGTTGTACTTTCCCATATTTAATTTTTTATTTATTTTTTATTTCACTTTTATTTAACCAGGTAGGCAAGTTGAGAACAAGTTCTCATTTACAATTGCAACCTGGCCAAGATTAAGCAAAGCAGTTTGACACATACAACAACACAGAGTTACACATGGAGTAAAACAAACATACAGTCAATAATACAGTAGAAAAATAAGTCTATATACAATGTGAGCAAATGAGGTGAGATAAGGGAGGTAAAGGCAAAAAAGGCCATGGTGGCAAAGTAAATACAATATAGCAAGTAAAACACTGGAATGGTAGATTTGTAGTGGAAGAAAGTGCAAAGTAGAAATAGAAATAATGGGGTGCAAAGGAGCAAAATAAAGAAATGAATGAATACAGTAGGGGAAGAGGAAGTTGTATAGGCTAAATTATAGATGGGCTATGTACAGGTGCAGTGATCTGTGAGCTGCTCTGACAGCTGGTGCTTGAAGCTAGTGAGGGAGATGAGTGTTTCCAATTTCAGAGATTTTTGTAGTTCGTTCCAGTCATTGGCAGCAAAGAACTGGAAGGAGAGACGGCCAAAGGAGGAAAGGTATGTATATGATGCCTTGTGACCCTGCTCTACCAAAAAGTTTACTAATGTGGTGATGTTTGGCATTTGAGTGAATGTGTCTCACTACATCATGTATCAACACAGAACCCTCAAATGTACGCCTTTAGCGATTGTTTAAATGTGGCGTGATACAAAGTTTGACTATTTGTAAACATAATTCCTGCTCTTGCCCATATATACTGCCAATTTTAATATTTTACCTAATATCCACTGTCCTTGATTCTGACAAAGATTATTCCACCCCAAAATCTGCCAAGGGGCAGGGTTGATCCAAGCTTTCTGATTCATAACGCATAATACTTTTCTTGCCTAACAAAGGCAGTCAAGCATTCAAGCTAACTGGCTAACGTTGGCTAGCTGACTGGCTAACGCTACTTCCAGACAAAAGAGACAGCAAAGCCATATCTTTACTCTCCATTCTACTCATCCAGCAGAGCTGGTTAGAATTTGTATCATGTTATTCAAAGTGTTGGTGACTAACTGTGCTGCTGGCAATAATTTATATTACATTATTTTCCCTAACGTTTACTGACACCGGCCATATTCAATGGGTGTTGAGCGTTGTTAAATTCATCAGTTATTCTGCACTCTGGTACATTCAGACGAGTACTCTGAAATTTGAACAAATAGCCAGAGCGAATTTACAAAGCACCCCATTTAACAATGTCGCACAACGACTATACCATTTAGCTAAGCTAAGAATGACGTGAATAGTCAAGTCGATATGAACGCTGGGTAGTTGGATAGCATATAGTTAATATATTATCAAGTTCGATGCAATGATATGCTATGCGGTTCAACCAAAAATATGTCATAATTAGTTAAAACAGAATTTGTATCTACTGTACATACACACATTACTTAACAAATAGTTAGTTAGTGAGATTTCATTTCACCTTTATTTAACCAGGTAGGCAAGTTGAGGACAAGTTCTCATTTACAATTGCGACCTGGCCAAGATAAAGCAAAGCAGTTCGACAACATACAACAACACAGAGTTACACATGGAGTAAAACAAACATACAGTCAATAATACAGTAGAAAAATAAGTCTATATACAATGTGAGCAAATTAGGTGACATAAGGGAGGTAAAGGCAAAAAAGGCCATGGTGGAAAGTAAATGCAATATAGCATGTAAAACACTGGAATGGTAGATTTGTAGTAGAAGAAAGTGCAAAGTAGAAATAAATAATGGGGTTAGATAGATTACGCTGAGTACATCTACTAATCTTTATTTTATCGGTTTTATCTTTTATGTCATTGTGCAAAGTCACAATTACATCCCTGAATTCTCTATTAGATTGGAATTTTCCTATCAGCAAGGAGATGCTGCTGAAGTATATCCATGATTAGATTTGCTTTTCCCATTTGCTTTTCCCATTTGAGCCAAATTGGTAGAATGCGCATGCGCTTCTTTTAGTATGCGCTTCTATTAGTGCCTCTATGGCTTTGCTGTAGTTTACCTCTTCTTGTAACATCTGCTTCCAACTCACACCCTCAAATACCTAGATCCCCTGAACACAGCTCACTCTCCAAAATCCCAATCACCTGAATTCTAATCACCTGTTCACACACCTGTATTTCATTATCACAGACTACTTAGTTCAGTTCTTTGCACCCCATCACTGTGAGGTATTGTTTGTTTTGTGACACGTCTTTCGGAGTGCTGCGTTTCCCGTGATGTACTCCTGTGTATGATCGGTTTTCCTGCCTCACTAATGATGCCTATTCCCTGCCTGTACTTTAACCTATCGGATTTCCTGTTATCTACCTATTGCTTGATCTCCCTGACTACGTTGCTAGCCTTTTCCCTGCCTGTACTTTAGCCTATCGGATTTCCTGTTATCTACCTATTGCTTGATCTCCCTGACTACGTTGCTAGCCTTTTCCCTGCCTGTACTGTTGCCCTTTTGGACCCCCCCTGTGTATGACCTTCTGCCTGCCCCTGTGGTCCTTTGCAATAAACACCTGCAGCGCCCTGCGTTTTGAAACCAGCTCTCTGTCTCCCCTCGTGTTCATTATACAACTGTGATGGTTATTTATGTTCCTCTCTGCTTGTGGTTTTAATATATGCCAATCTTTTTTCTGAGACTATAACTCAGTCATATAATGCTTAACCTTAACAAATTATCCATAAAGAGAGCATTCTGAACCATTCTGAATACTTTGTACACGCGTTTTGTACGTATGGGTGCGCAAGTTTATATATTATCACTATCAAATTTCTAATAAACGATTATACACATAATTTATTAAAAAAAAGAATATCTTCACAGAATCCATGTATAACGTAGGAAATCTTAGGTACTCACATTAATTAATCACTCCATGTGCGTTTCCAATGACTCTCCGCCGCTACAAAGTGTCAGCTGTGCATCCATGCTCCAAACGGAAACCCGGACGCTGCCCCGCGGGTCATAGGAATAATGCTCCACATGTATCCTCAATGCTTCTTTAGACTTCCAAAAATTATAGATTTGCCGCTACTTTCTAAAACAACATCCCGCTCTCAATACCACCCCCGTGATATTCTGATGGGCAGTGATGGACGGATAATGCGACATATCGAAACCTATTATCCGAATTTTAAATAATCTTATTGTACACATTTCTATATCTCATTATCCAAAAGTTCAGTTTAACCCTTATTTCCACACTCACACAACTCTCATTCACATTCACACAGTACTGTTCCCAAAACATATATGTTCCCAAAACAAAAAAATAATTGTTTTCTACATTTTTATAACCTGCAGGAATATTTTCTAATTTCTATCTCAAGGTTAGTTCCTGGCATAACACAACTCATACATTTACATCTTACAATACTAACCCATGGTACAGGATCTCATAACCTTAAAACGGTAGTAACTTCACAATTTATTTCTAAAATGGGGTTTGGTTTAAAACAATTACATGTGCACCTTTCTATCTTATACTATATCATTATAATGAATTGTCTCTCATTTCTATAGCGCTTTTCTCAAACCACACAGGGCTTTTGCTTTAAGGTCTTAAAGTAGCTCACACAGATTTTAATTTTAATCCAGTTCACAATGATTCTGGATACTAATGTTAATTGATCTTAACCAGTTCACACAGATTTTAGTTTTAATCCAGATCACACAGATTTTAGCTTTAATCCAGTTCACACATATTCTGGATGTTAAAGTCAGATGGCAGCTCCCTCAGAACTCCGTTTTCTCAACAACAACAAAAAAGAAAAAAAAGAATAATTGTTTCCAAGAAATGTCAGTCTCACTTATCTGTCTCTGTTCGGAACACCGTAACAACCCGCATGACACCCTCCTTCAGATGTTAGACAGGTCCCTGGCTTCTCCTTCAGTGGAGAGCGGGTTTCCCTTGAGCCAGTTGGTGTGGCACCCGTGCACGGTTAAACCAAGGTCCTCAGGAGCAGTCAGTATATGGAGATTGGTGTCCAAATCTGGGTCGCCAAATATTGTTGTGGAATATTCTAATCAAGTGAGAGAGACTTTGTCATTTCTTCAAATAATCATTTTTACTCCATATCAAATTGTATTAGTCACATGCGCCGAATACAACAGGTGTAGACCTTACAGTGAAGTGCTTACTTACGAGCCCTTAACCAACAATGCAGTTTAAAAAAATCTGTATAAGAATAAGAAATAAAGTAACAAGTAATTAAAGAGCAGCAGTAAATTAACAATAGCGAGACTATATACGGGGGGGGGGGTACCGACACAGAGTCAATGTGAGGGGGCATTGCAAATAGTCTGGGTAGCCATTTGATTAGGTGTTCAGGAGTCTTATGGCTTGGGGGTAGAAGCTGTTTAGAAGCCTCTTGGACCTAGACTTGGTGCTCTGGTACTGCTTGCCGTGCAGTAGCAGAGAGAACAATTTATGAGTAGGGTGGCTGGTGTCTTTGACAATTTTTAGAGCCTTCCTCTAACACCGCCTTGTATAGAGGTCCTGGATGGCAGGCAGCTTGGCCCCAGTGATGTACTGGGCCGTTCACACTACCCTCTGTGGTGCCTTGCGGTCGGAGGCCGAGCAGTTGCCATACCAGGCAGTGATGCAACCAGTCAGGATGCTCTCGATTGTGCAGCTGTAGAACCTTTTTGAGGATCTGAGGACCCATGCCAAATCTTTTCAGTCTCCTGAGGGGGAATAGGTTTTGTCGTACCCTCTTCACGACTGTCTTGGTGTGCTTCGTCCATGTTAGTTTGTTGGTGATGTGGACACCAAGGTTCTAGAAGCTCTCAACCTGGTCCACTGCAGCCCCGTCAATGAGAATGGAGGCGTGCTCTGTCCTCTTTTTCCTGTAGTCCACAATCATCTCCTTTGTCTTGATCACATTGAGAGAGAGGTTGTTGTCCTGGCACCACGAGGCCAAGTCTCTGACCTCCTCCCTATTGGCTGTCTAGTCGTTGTTGGTGATCAGGCCTACCACTGTTGTGGCAAACTTAATGATGGTGTTGGAGTCGTGCCTGGCCATGCAGTCATGAATGAACAGGGAGTACAGGAGGGGACTGAGCACGCACCCTTGTGTTGAGGATCAGCTTGGCGGATGTGTTGTTACCTATTCTTACCACCTGGGTGCGGTCCGTCAGGAAGTCCAGGATCCAGTTGCAGAGGGAGGTGTTTAGTCCCAGGGTCCTTAGATTATTGATGAGCTTTGAGGGCACTATGGTGTTGAACGCTGAGCTGTAGTCAATGAATAGCATTCTCACATAGGTGTTCCTTTTGTCCAGGTGGGAAAGAGCAGTGTGGAGTGCAATAGAGTGCATCATCTGTGGATCTGTTGGGGCGGTATGCAAATTGGAGTGGGTCTAGGGTTTCTGGCATAATACTGTTGATGTGAGCCATGACCAGCCTTCAAAGCACTTCATGGCTACAGACGTGAGCGCTACGTGTCGGTAGTTACCTTAGTGTTCTTGGGCACATGCACTATGGTGGTCTGCTTGAAACATGTTGCTATTACAGACTCAGACAGGGAGAGGTTGAACATTTCAGTGAAGACACTTGCCAGTTGGTCAGCGCATGCTCGCAGTACACATCCTGGTAATCCGTCTGGCCCTGCAGCCTTGTGAATGTTGACCTGTTTAAACGTCTTACTCAAATCGGCTTTGGAGAGCGTGATCACAGTCTTCCAGAACAGCTGGTGCTCTCATGCATGTTTCAGTGTTATTTGCCTCGAAGCGAGTATAGAAGTAGTTTAGCTCGTCTGTTAGGCTTGTGTCACTAGGCAGCTCTCAGCTGTGCTTCCCTTTGTAGTCTGTAATGGTTTTTTACTCCTACCACACCCGACGAGCGTCAGAGCCAGTGTAGTACGATTCGATCTTAGTCCTGTATTGACATTTTGCCTGTTTGATGGTTTGTCGGAGGGCACAGCAGGATTTCTTATAAGCTTCCGGGTTAGAGTCCCGCTCCTTGAAAGCGGCAGCCTTTAAATCAGTGCGGATGTTGCCTGTAATCCATGGCTTCTGGTTGGGGTATGTACGTATGATCACTATGGGGACGACATCATCGATGCACTTATTGATGAAGCAAATGACTGATGTGGTGTACTCCTCAATGCCATTGGAGGAATCCCAGAACATATTCCAGTCTGTACTAGCAAAACAGTCCTGTAGCTTAGCATCTGCTTCATCTGACCACTTTTTTATTGATCTAGCCACTGGTGCTTCCTGCTTTAATTTTTGCTTGTAAGCAGGAATCAGGAGGATAGAATTATGGTCAGATATGGCAAATGGGAGGGCGAGGGAGAGCTTTGTATGCTTCTCTGTGTGTGGAGTAGAGTTGGTCCAGAGTTTTTTCCTATGCTTGCACATTGAACATGCTGACAGAAATTTGGTAAAACGGATTTAAGTTTCCTTGCATTAAAGTCCCCAGCTACTTGGAGCGCCGCCTCTGGGTGAGCGTTTTCTTGTTTGCTTATGGCGGAATACAGCTCATTCAATGCTGTCTTAGTGCCAGCCTCTGACTGTGGTGGTATGTAAACAGCTATGAGAAATACAGATGAAAACTCTCTTGGTAGATAGTGTGGTCTACAGCTTATCATGAGATAGTCTACCTCAGGTGAGCAATACCGCAAGACTTCTTTAGATATTGTGCACCAGCTGTTGTTTACAAAAATACATAGTCCGCCGCCCCAGTCTTACCAGACACCGCTGTTCTATCCTGCTGGTGCAACGTATAACCAGCCAGCTGTACGTTGATAGTGTCGTCGTTCAGCCACGACTCCGTGAAGCATAAAATATTAGTTTTGAATGTCCCGTTGGTAGTTTAATCTTCTGTGTAGGTCATCTATTTTATTCTCCAAAGATTGCCTGTTTGCTAGCAGAATGGAAGGAAGTGGGGGTTTATTCTATCGCCTACGAATTCTCAGAAGTTAGCCCGCCCTCAGGCCCCTTTTTCTCCACCTACTCTTCATGCAAATCACGGGGATCTGGGCCTGTTCCCGAGAAAGCAGTATATCGGGCTTGTCAGACTCGTTAAAGGAAAAAAAGGATTCTGCCAGTCTGTGGTGAGTAATCGCAGTCCTGATGTCCAGAGATAATTTTCGATCATAAGAGACATAAGCGGCAATATTATGTACAAAATAAGCAAAAGAATAACTTACAAACAACGCAAATAAACAAACAAAAAAACACAATCGGTTAGGGTCACGTAAAAGGTCTGCCTTCTCTGGCACCAATATAGATGAATTATTGCAATAATGAGGCTGGCTGACCCCACAACCTTGACAGTTCGACCGAGGAACTTAACCTTTACACAAATGCAGAAACTAACAAGGCTCAGTCATGCAGACCAACAAGCATCATAAGCCACAATGGGTTCATCCTGTCTTTATCTGCACGTGGGTTGTTGTCTTAACTCCAACCTGGCTTGGATGCAAGGATGATTTTGAGACAATGAGGGATTGTTCTACTCCTAAACTATCCTTAGTAAAACACATTCTTGTCTATGTAATGCAGTCTTTAACTAATTTGTCAACTGAAGCCATCTCTGGTCACCATACGCCCAGATTAGCTGCAGGGAACTATAGGGGAGGCCATAAAAACATTCACTAGCAGGACAGAAATGTCTTACTGTTAGTTAAACATTAATTGTTAACCATTAATATCAAATAAATCAGGTAAATACGTCATTTTTATCTCACAAGACTGCATTGGATTCCAGGTCCAATGCCATAAGAACTCTGCAATTGCATACTAAAAGAAGCGCATGAGCATTCTACCAATTTGGCTCGAATATGGGAAAAGCAAATCTAATCATGGATATAATTCGGCAAACCTGTGCAGGTTGCAAGTTTAATGTGCAAGTCAAAAAACCATGTGCAGAGAAAGTACAAGTGGACTATTCACTGAGAGTAAAATTTAAATAAGAGCAGGGAGACCCAATTGGGTTTCAAATCCGAGGACTTAATCACTTGGCTCTCTCAGATTTTCCATCGTAAATCTAACACAAACAGTATCTATACTGAAGAGCCTATTTTAACTGTTTGTCAAGGAAGATATATTCTGAGCACTTGAAGCACTGGACAAGTCCATGGATTTAGGACATTATCCATATCAAGTCACCAAGGATATGTTAAAAATAAACACTGGTTTGTCATAGCGCTGTGAGCAGGGTTCAAACTTGTATGCGTATACCCCATTGGATTTCAAGTCCAACTGCTTAACCACTTGGCCATAGCAGCTGGCTCTGTTAGCCGCCTGGTTAAGGCCTGGTAGTTATCTCATTCTGTCGATTTTACTTCTACAAAGACCAGATTATTGATACTGAAGAGCCGATTTGAACTGTTGGTAAAGGAATATACACTGCTCAAAAAAATAAAGGGAACACTTTAACAACACAATGTAACTCCAAGTCAATCACACTTCTGTGAAATCAAACTGTCCACTTAGGAAGCAACACTGATTGACAATAAATGTCACATGCTGTTGTGCAAATGGAATAGACAACATGTGGAAATTATAGGCAATTAGCAAGACACCCCCAATAAAGGAGTGGTTCTGCAGGTGGTGACCACAGACCACTTCTCAGTTCCTATGCTTCCTGGCTGATGTTTTGGTCACTTTTGAATGCTGGTGGTGCTTTCACCCTAGTGGTAGCATGAGACGGAGTCTACAACCCACACAAGTGGCTCAGGTAGTGCAGCTCATCCATGATGGCACATCAATGCGAGCTGTGGCAAGAAGGTTTGCTGTTTCTGTCAGCGTAGTGTCCAGAGCATGGAGGCGCTACCAGGAGACAGGCCAGTACATCAGGAGACGTGGAGGAGGCCGTAGGAGGGCAACAACCCAGCAGCAGGACCGCTACCTCCGCCTTTGTGCAAGGAGGAGCAGGAGGCGCACTGCCAGAGCCCTGCAAAATGACCTCCAGCAGGCCACAAATGTGCATGTGTCTGCTCAAACGGTCAGAAACAGACTCCATGTGGGTGGTATGAGGGCCCGACGTCCACAGGTGGGGGTTGTGCTTACAGCCCAACACCGTGCAGGAGGTTTGGCATTTGCCAGAGAACACCAAGATTGGCAAATTCGCCACTGGCGCCCTGTGCTCTTCGCAGATGAAAGCAGGTTCACACTGAGCACATGTGACAGAGTCTGGAGACGCCGTGGAGAACGTTCTGCTGCCTGCAACATCCTCCAGCATGACTGGTTTGGCGGTGGGTCAGTCATGGTGTGGGGTGGCATTTCTTTGGGGGTCCGCACAACCCTCCATGTGCTCGCCAGAGGTAGCCTGACTGCCATTAGGTACCGAGATGAGATCCTCAGACCCCTTGTGAGACCATATACTAGTGCGGTTGGCCCTGGGTTCCTCCTAATGCAAGACAATGCTAGACCTCATGTGGCTGGAGTGTGTCAGCATTTCCTGCAAGAGGAAGGCATTGATGCTATGGACTGGCCTGCCCGTTCCCCAGACCTGAATCCAATTGAGCACATCTTGGACATCATGTCTCGCTCCATCCACCAACGCCACATTGCACCACAGACTGTCCAGGAGTTGGCGGATGCTTTAGTCCAGGTCTGGGAGGAGATCCCTCAGGAGACCATCCGCCACCTCATCAGGAGCATGCCCAGGCATTGTAGGGAGGTCATACAGGCACGTGGAGGCCACACACACTACTGAGCCTCATTTTGACTTGTTTTAAGGACATTACATCAAAGTTGGATCAGCCTGTAGTGTGGTTTTCCACTTTAATTTTGAGTGTGACTCCAAATCCAGACCTCCATTGGTTGATAAATTGGATTTCCATTGATTATTTTTGTGTGATTTTGTTGTCAGCACATTCAACTATGTAAAGAAAAAAGTATTTAAAAAGATTATTTCATTCAGATCTAGAATATGTTATTTTAGTGTTCCCTTTATTTTTTTGAGCAGTATATATTCTGTGCACTTGAATCAAAGGACAAGTCCAAAAATGATCCATATCAAGTCCCCCTGACATGTTACAAATAAAGACTGGCTTGTCAATGCACTGTGAGGAAGGTACAAACCAGCGCAGGAAAACCTCATTGGATTCCGAGTCCAACGCCTTAACCTATCATCCATCACAGCTGTCTGAATAAGCTCACACAAAGACAAAAGTATCCAAATTCAATAGCCTAATTGAAATATTTTTCAAGCAAACTCAAATAAGCTATTTTCTGAGCACTTCAATCGTTGGACAAGCCCATAAAGTAAGGACAATTTCAATTCAGAGGAGATAGATCCAATTATTAAAGGTCTTATTTTATCATCACCCTGTAAGCAGCGTTGAAAACTGTACAGGGAGAACACATTGGATTTAGAGTCCAACGCCTTAACCTCTCGGCCATCACAGCTTGCTCTGTTACCTACCACGCCCTAACCAGTCCGCTATCTCGTTCTGTCCATTTTACCTCAAAAATGACCAGATCATCGCTTCTGAAGTACCTACTTGAAATGTTTGTCATGGAAGATACATTCTGAGCACTTGAATCAAAGGACAAGTCCACACATTATCCATATCAAGGCCCAATTATATGTTAAAAATAAAGACTGGTTTGTCAAAGCGCTGCGAGCAGGGTTCAAACCTGCGCGTGGAGACCCCATTGGATTTCGAGTCCAACGCTTTAACCACTCGGCAATCACTGCTCTCTGAGTTAGCTCACACAAGGACAAAAGTATCCTAATTCAACTGCCTAATTGAAACATTTTTCAAGCAAAGTGAAATAAGGTATTTTCTGAGCACTTCAATCGTTGGACGAGCCCATAAAGTAAAGACAATTTCAATTCAGAGGAGATAGATCCAAGTATTAAAGGTCTGCTTTATCATCATCCTGTAAGCAAGGTTGAAAACTGTACATGGAGATGTTGATGATCAGTTACTTGAGAAGGAGACCAAGTCAAGACGCTGGACCGGGTGGATTCAATTATCATAAGGCATCTTTATTAAGAGACAAAGATATTTGGCAAAACGTGCACGGACTCGTTCTTTTAGCTCTTATGGAACTAGCGGAAGCGAGCGCCTACACATTGTGTGCATCTATTTTATACAACATGATTGTAATGTAATGACGTATGTTGAGTCTTGTAGATTCGTCCTCCTGACTGGTCGATGAGTGGAGTGACGATCTGGTCTCGGGTCGGGATCGACTCCCCATTGGTCCATGAGTGTGTTCTTTGTTCCGCTGACCCAGCCCTCTGGGATGGGTTTGTGTGTGTGTGTGTACTTTGTGCTGAGTCCTTGTCTGTGTATCTCTGTAGTCACAAGATATTATTGCGAGACTGGACGTTGACCCCTGTGATCAGGTCATTTCCTGTTTTATCAGTGCTGTGTAAGGTCTAATTCGGCCAATCTGTTTCTGGGTGTGCGTGTATAGCTAGTATCAGTTCAACACAGAATGTGTCTTTTGTATCAGCAGATAAGTGTTGCGCAATAGACCAGCTTATCAAATATATTTATAACAAATCCCCCTCTTCACGTCTCCTAAGAGATGTGACAATTATATATATGAATAGGAAAACAAGGGCAAAATTTGCAAGAGGCAAATTTTGTGAGTCCCCCTCTTCACGTCTCACAAGAATATGTAAGTAGGTTCTGCTTCCTCAACAGTAAACCAAGGATCATTGCCCATAGCTGGATTCAGTGTCCTCTGGGGTCACTTCCATCAAAGGCATCATTCCAGTTGCCCATCTGCTCCGTTATCAATCTCTCCAGAATCCTGGAAATAAGACCTCTCGCACACGGGACCAAACAACAACCACACAACACAAACACACTCATACCGGTGAAGGCAGCCCATAATACAGTTCCTACAACACTTTTCCATTTCCCAAACATGGGCTGTGTTATCAGGAATGTACGTACAGCAATGAACCTAATCATTCTACCTACACCATCCTCCTTTGCCAATAACATATCGAGAGTCAGTCTATTTTACCAGGTCATGAGGGGGGTGGCGGATAATTGGTCAGAGAACCTCTTTACTGCATCCCCGGTTTCATTCATGAATATATTTGATTCATAGCTTTGTATTCATCTGGAACTTCCCTGAGGATGCCAATAGCATCCATCTAGACAAAGCTACTCCCATCCTGGTCAAAACTCCTCCTGTACCTACTTTAGCCTCCTATAACTGGTCTCTTATCATTAATTCAAACTGGTTGGACCAATAACCCCAGGGCGCAAGTTCCTAACAACCCTTTGTGGTAATTTCTGTCGTATGCGTCCTTTGCTGGTACTAGCCCACCCTTCATCAGTTATAGGTGCTATGAGGTTACACATTTTCTCCTATGCTTTCAAACCTAAGTCAGTCACATTAACGATTACCTTTCCAGCCATTAAAATCATCTTAATTCTCGGTGCCATTCTTGTATCTATTACACTGGTGCTCATCAGGAATCCAGGTGAACCGAGGTGTGTTGGCTGAGCACTTCAATCTGGCCAACCCCCATTCCTATACAGTTGTCTTCTTTCCCAGGAAATTGTTTAATGTTTACCTTAAATCCTACATCTTGATCTTCTTTGACTCCTTATTCTGTAAGTCACTCATCAGTGTATTATATAGTTTATCCTCTACTTTTTCTCAATGACAACGGTATCGTATGATTTGTACCAGAAGGTGGTGGATCAGAATGTATCAGTCAGATTAGACTATGATGCAGCTCAGAGTCTAAACTCTTTCCAAAAACCGCCAACCCTCTCCTGCCCTTAGTCTCTCTGCTAGGTACCACCCCATACTCACACCTCTAGGAGCACACACAGTGATGAACGGTCGGGATAGGAAATCTTCGTTAAGGAGGTAACCCCCGGACCCTATTGGTATCGGTTCTTCTCCTAACTCTGTGTGTGATCAACAGTGTTCATATGTGTACATACCTCCTTGCAGTGGGTAACGTGGACCCAAGTGACTCTCTCAGCTTTTCTAATGGCAAAGGCAGTGGTTTAACAGAACCTGGTATGGGCCTTCCCAACTGTGTTGCTTCCAGTTTTTTTCTCCTCAGGGACTGGATCCACACCCAGTCTCCTGGTTGGATTGAGTGAATCACCTTCTCCTGTAATTCACCTGTTGGACACAAATTCTTGGACATACGGGTTTGGTTAACAAACAGTCTTCTCATGTGCTCTGCCAGTATATCTTTAATTTCTATGCCTACCTGTTCTGGTATCTCTAACTCTGGCATTCTATAGGCTCTACCTGATTAGCTAATCTGTCATTCATTCTTTAAAGAGATATATCCCAGTAAACCAACTCTAGGGATAATATCTTGACCTAATATTCTAGCTACCATAATCATGTCCACCAAGTAAGTTGGGAACGCTTCTACCCATTTGCTATATTCTACAAAAAATGTTTTTGTTTAAGTAATTATCCTAACCTGTTCTATTGCCTGCCCTACCATACTCCCCCTATTTATACATGGCTCAGGCCATGTATCAATATTGCTGCATATCTAAACAGTGTCTTTGGTAAGGTTAGTAAATTATCCTTATGTCAGCCCTTCTCTTGTAGGATTGCCCCCTTTCATTTTCCACATGTCCAATTCTCCCTGGGGCATTCCTCCTTAGCTACCCTGTAACAATTCTCTATCAAGTGTCTTATCTTCTTTAAGATTTAACTACTTTCCATTAAATTATCATATATTTTCCTAGCGAATTTTACCAAACATAAACTTCAAATCAAAACTAAAATACATGCCTGCCAATGGAGCCGATAGTCTCTCCATGAATTAATATCCTAAAGCTAAGTGAACCAAATTCTCTTCCTATCTACTCCTGCTGGCCCCCTTTCTTTCTTCCTGCTACTCCCCAACCCTCAAGGTTACATCAGTGCAGGGGAGGATCTCTCTGTCTGCCCTTCTATCTGTCTCCAGCTTTTTCTCATAACAGAAAGTATCAAATCTGGGTTGTTTCCAAATATTGACTAAATGTCTCATTGTCTCCTTGGTTGCACTCCTGAACTTTAGAAAAATCAACCCGTCTAGATATTGCATATCTACTTACATTTATCTCGATACCCTCAATAATCCTGGATCACCTAAAGATGTCATGTATCCCTGTCCTGTTGACATAAGTCTACCATTATTAAACTTATTCACAACAAAATATAGTAATACTAGTATATCAATTTCACAGCCTTGTTGTGTTAAATCTCTTACACTGAATTCAACAACAGCTGACTTCCTAAGGGAAAATAAACGTATCTTGATCATGTAAAAAATACCCCTGCTACTGGTCAAAATATTTTCAAATCACATAATCAGATCAAAATGACTCATCTGATTTACTCCACCCAGAAAAAAATATTTTACCCTTATTGTTCTAGGAAAATAGACTTAAGGAAGCCTACCCTTAGTCTAAGGCTTTACCCTTTTAGTCCTATCATTGGTTCAAATTATCAATTGTGTCTAAAAGCTTTAACTCCATCATTATTATCAGTTCTACAAATTCCCTTAAAATCAATATCACCAATGCCCTTAAATTCACCATCCAAATGGCTTTTCAATGTGGCTGATCAGACCACACAGGAAAAGTCACCAGAGGGGTTAAAAAGTCATACCACCCTTTCAGAACCGTGTTTCTTACTACATTAAACAAATTAAAGCTAAGAACTTTATCTACATTTGTATCCCAGGTTCCCAGAACATCCCTTATCAAAAGAATTTCGTGTGATTATTAAAACTCAGAAAACAAAACTTCCAAAATGCCATGTGTGTATACCCCTTTAAGATATCCTGTCCCTAGGATTTTTTCCAAAGACAGTTAAGCGCTCCTTTTTCCATAAAATAACCACTTTGTCAGCATTTCCTCATACTACACCTATTCAAAAACCCAAATGTTAACTACAAACCAAACCTAAAAATACTTTATAATTCCATTATACTCCCCCCGGTCATTAGTTTTAAACTTACTTGAACATGCGCTACCCTTGGATACAATACTGTACTTCAAACCTATTAAACTCCCCTACTTTAACATACTACTTAACTAATTTAACCCAAGATTGCTTAAAACCTTAAACCCCTTCAGTTTGTCTGCAAACCGGCCCATTCTGTTTGCTAAGAATACACTGCCATTATACACAACTGTGTTTAATGTGCACCGTCCCTGTAAAAATAAAATTAACTCCACCTGCAATTCACTTTACTAACTTAATATTTTTCCATGCAATGTTCAAATCCCCACCAGTGAGAGTTCCTAAGGATACTCCGGCAATGATTATGAAAATAACAAACAGGGGAGCTGATATCCCCAGCCTCTCCCAGGGAGGGAGATAACCCGACCCTGGGCGTGGCGCCTTAGGTCGTGGAAACGGGAGCTGTGGTCCCATTTTCCCCAACTAAGGTTTCAGTGGTTGGAATCGAATTTTAGGGCGCGCAAATCGGCCCTGGTTTCAGTCAAAGTTCTGGAAGGGGTTGGGGCCGGAGTGCAGTGTGTAAGGTGGTGCCAAGGCGCGCCTGATTTGCCTTTGACCTGGACAGAGTGTGAAGTAACTTCCTTCACTTCGTACGGCCCAGTCCACCTGGGTTCTAGCCACTTTCTCTTGTGGACTTTGACCCTCACCCAGTCCCCAACTTTTACCTTCAGTGGTGGCGAGTCTCCCGACAGCTCCCCCTCTTGGACCTTGCGGATCTGTGTGGAGAGAAATGCAGACAGTTCCGTCAGTTTTCTCACATAGTCAGACATTCCAATCCTCAGCACATCAAGAGGGGGCATATGACCTCCCTCCCTTGGTGGGCCAGGCATGACTCTCCCCGTCATTATCTCATGGGGAGAGAGATGGGTCCCCGCCCCTGGCGAGGCCCTCATGGCCATCAGTGCCAGTGGTAGGGCTTCCACCCAGGTTAGCTTCGAACCTGCACATACCTTAGCAATCTTAGCCTTAAGAGTTTGATTTGCATGTTCCGCTAGGCCCTGAGATTGTGGCCTGTACACTGACCCGAATTTGTGCACAATTCCAAACCTTTCCTCCACCTGTCTCAGGTGTTTATTGCTGAAATGGGATCCGTTATCGCAACGGATTTGTCTCGGAACCCCATACCTAGGTATGAGGTCTCTTTGCAGCCATTTGATGACTGATTTGGCATCTTCCCGTGCCGTTGGTATTGCCTCTACCCACCTAGAGAACCTGTCTACTATTACTAACAGGTACCTTTTTCCTCCCCCCACGTTATCTGCTCCCATGTCTGTGTAATCTATACTAATGTCTTGGAAACAGGCATTGGGTACTGGGTAAGCATATCTGTTTTTTTTTTATATAGAAGCGCCCTTCTAGTCTCCTCTATAGCCCAAACTCCTATTCTCAATTCTGCTTCTGCCTTTTCTCTGTTCTTAGTCCCTTTTTTCTTAAACATATGCTTTCTGTTACCTTCTATCTCACCTTCTATTCCTTTCTGAACTGCCTCCTTCAAACCTTCCTCCATCACCATCAGCTGGCCTTTAGTGGGAGCTCCCCCGCTAAAATAGCCCGCCTGTGTCCATCTCAACTTCACTTCCTCCCACACTTTTCTTATTACTTTATATTGTTCCTCTCCTCCAGCTCTATCCTGTATTTTTTTGTTCCAAATTTTCGCTGAATTTAAGTTTGGTGGGCGGAATAGCTGCCATGTTATTATTTGTATAAATGTCCCTCTATCTTTGTATACTTAGCTCGTCGTTGGTCAAGACCAGCGATGTATTCACGGTGCTGGCTCAGACTTATCTCTGGTGCCCCACCCTCGTAAACAAAGTTTTTTTAAATATTAGGACTAATATTTTGAATAGGCTAAAACATTAACCCGGTCAATACCAACTCCCCGGTGATTACCCCAATTTGGTGTTCAATGTTATTTAGGTCCCCCGCAGTACTTGCAAATCAAATCCTCACTCAGTTCTATAGACAGACAGATCGCACACCCGGGCTGAAACCCAAACTATTGGTATAGTTTCGGACCTTCGGGGTACGTACAAACAAGCACACTCAAACAGGGCTGGAAACAAATTCCAGACGCACTGGAGGCGCACAAATCCCTCCCTAAACAAAGTCAAAACCGGAACTATTTCTAGATCTCCGGGACGAAACTAAACACGTTATTACAATGTACGGGACTTCCGACCAAAATCGGTTTATCTACCTACTTGCTACTTCAATTATTCCCTAAGCAAAGTCAAAACCGGAACCAGAATAAATTCCAGATCTCCGGGACGAAACTAAATAATTTTACAATGTACGGGGCTTCCGACCAAAATCGGTTTATCTACCTACTTGTTACTTCAATTATTCCCTAAGCAAAGTCAAAACCGGAACCAGAATAAATTCCAGATCTCCGGGACGAAACTAAATAATTTTACAATGTACGGGGCTTCCGACCAAAATCGGTTTATCTATCTACTTGCTATTTCATTATTCCCTAAGCAAAGTCAAAACCGGAACCAGAATAAATTCCAGATCTCCGGGACGAAACTAAATAATTTTACACAGGATTAATATGTTTTAGTTATATTTACTTTACTGAATCCGCTTGTTCTGAGTGTTCCCTTCTGGTCAGCTATTCCAGTAGGCCTTCTCTAGTTAGCAGATGTATACTATCAATATTTCGCCACACATGCTTTTAATTTAGCATGGGCGACCGACACACAATCTCTCTGTTCACTCTATTCACGATCTCTCTATTCCATTTTTATGTATCCGACTTTCTATTGATGTCCCTTATCCACACGCCACGGTGAATGGTCATAATCTCACGGTATACATTTGTACCAATCCCAGTTTCTACTGATGCTACTTGGTATCAAGCCTATTACCACAAATATCCTTGTACTCAGCCCTTACATTTTGTTATTACAATCCTATACAATATTAACAGTAATTCATACTCACGCCCGGTACTTCTGATCAAAATTTGGATATGACTATAATACAATATGCAGATTTTTGTTTTAACAGGCTCTGCTTACCTTTTATTAGTCGAGCTCATTGATCAGTTTCCCGGGGCAAGTAGAATCACCGATGGCTCCTGCGGACAGGTCACCCGTCCTCACGAGATTGTCCTGGACTTGTCCCCTCTCACATCAACCATCTATGGACCGAATTCAGAAGTATGAAACCATCCTCTGCTACCAAGTTTTGTTGATGATCAGTTACTTGAGAAGGAGACCAAGTCAAGACGCTGGACCGGGTGGATTCAATTATCATAAGGCATCTTTATTAAGAGACAAAGATATTTGGCAAAACGTGCACGGACTCGTTCTTTTAGCTCTTATGGAACTAGCGGAAGCGAGCGCCTACACATTGTGTGCATCTATTTTATACAACATGATTGTAATGTAATGACGTATGTTGAGTCTTGTAGATTCGTCCTCCTGACTGGTCGATGAGTGGAGTGACGATCTGGTCTCGGGTCGGGATCGACTCCCCATTGGTCCATGAGTGTGTTCTTTGTTCCGCTGACCCAGCCCTCTGGGATGGGTTTGTGTGTGTGTGTGTACTTTGTGCTGAGTCCTTGTCTGTGTATCTCTGTAGTCACAAGATATTATTGCGAGACTGGACGTTGACCCCTGTGATCAGGTCATTTCCTGTTTTATCAGTGCTGTGTAAGGTCTAATTCGGCCAATCTGTTTCTGGGTGTGCGTGTATAGCTAGTATCAGTTCAACACAGAATGTGTCTTTTGTATCAGCAGATAAGTGTTGCGCAATAGACCAGCTTATCAAATATATTTATAACAGAGACCACATTGGATTTTGATTCCAATGCTTGAACCACTTGGCCATCGCAGCATTAGGAATCTAAGGAAAGTGATAAGGAGAAAGCAGAAGTGGGCTAGTTAATATAGTGACCTGCGATGGCCGAGTGGTTAAGGCGTTGGACTTGAAATCCAATGGTGTCTCCCTGCGCAGGTTCGAACCCTGCGCGCAGCGCTTTGACAAACCAGTTTTTATTTTAACATATAATTGGGCCTTGATATGGATAATGTGTGGACTTGTCCTTTGATTCAAGTGCTCAGAATGTATCTTCCATGACAAACATTTCAAGTCGGTACTTCAGCAGTGATGATCTGGACGTTTTAGAGTTAAAATGGACAGAACGAGATAGCGGACTGGTTAGGGCGTGGTAGGTAACAGAGCAAGCTGTGATGGCCGAGAGGTTAAGGCGTTGGACTCGAAATCCAATGGGGTCTCCCCGCGCAGCTTCGAACACTGCTCGCAGCGTTATGACAAACCAGTCCTCATTCTGAACATATCCTTGGTGACTTGATATGGATAGTCTCTTTAATGCATGGACTTGTCCAGTGATTCAAGTGCTCAGAATACTTTTGTCTTTGTGTGAGCTTATTCAGAAAGCTGTGATGGCCGAGTGGTTTAGGCGTAATTTGGCACAATAAGATCAATCAAGTTTACCAATTTGCACCAATGATATCTGTTTCCAAATCCCAATTACTTTACCTGAATTCCAACAGCTGCAACGGCCATGTTTTTCAGACGTTGGACCTGAATTTCAATGGGGTCTCCCCACACATGTTTTAACCTTGCTCGAAGCGTATATAGCCCACTTGTGCTTTCTCCTCATCACTTTCCTTTGAATCCCACAGCGGCAATGGCCAAGTGTTTTAAGCGTTGGAAATGAAATCCATTGTTTTCTCCCCGTACAGTTTTTAAAGCTGCTCGCAGCGCACTGACAAACCAGTCTATATTTGTAACATGTGACTTGATATGGATAATGTGCTGAATGCATGGACTTGTCCTTTGATTCAAGTGCTCAGAATATATATTCCTTGACAAACTGTTCAAATAGGCTCTTCAGTAGATAGTCTAGTCTTTACAGAAGTAAAATGGACAGAATGAGATAGCGACTGGTTAAGGCCTGGTAGGTAAAAGAGCAAGCTGTGACGGCCGAGAGGTTAAGGCGTTGGACTCGAAATCCAATGGGGTCTCCCCGCGCAGGTTCGAACCCTGCTCGCAGCTTTATGACAAACCAGTCCTCATTCTGAACATATCCTTGTTGGCTTGATATGTATAGTCTCTTTAATGCATGGACTAGTCCTTTGATTCAAGTGCTCAGAATGTATCTTCCATGACAAACTTTTCAAGTCGGTACTTCAGCAGCGATGATCTGGATGTTTTAGAGTTAAAATGGACAGAACGAGATAGCGGACTGGTTAGGGCGTGGTAGGTAACAGAGCAAGCTGTGATGGCCGAGAGGTTAAGGCGTTGGACTCGAAATCCAATGGGGTCTCCCCGCGCAGGTTCGAACCCTGCTCGCAGCGTTATGACAAACCAGTCCTCATTCTGAACATATCTGTGGTGGCTTGATATGGATAGTCTCTTTAATGCATGGACTTGTCCAGTGATTCAAGTGCTCAGAATACTTTTGGGTGAGCTTATTCAGAAAGCGGTGGTTAAGGCGTGATTTGGCACAATAAGATCAATATGTCGTGCAATCAAGTTTACCATTTTGCACCAATGATGTCTGTTTCCAAATCCCAATTACTTTACCTGAATTCCAACAGCTGCAACAACCGAGTTTTTCAGACGTTGGACCTGAATTTCAATGGGGTCTCCCCACACATGTTTTAACCTTGCTCGAAGCGTATATAGCCCACTTGTGCTTTCTCCTCATCACTTTCCTTTGAATCCCACAGCTGCAATGGCCAAGTGTTTTAAGCGTTGGAAATGAAATCCATTGTTTTCTCCCCGTACAGTTTTTAAAGCTGCTCGCATCGCATTGACAAACCAGTCTATATTTGTAACATGTGACTTGATATGGATAATGTGCTGAATGCATGGACTTCTTTGATTCAAGTGCTCAGAATATATATTCCTTGACAAACTGTTCAAATAGGCTCTTCAGTAGATAGTCTAGTCTTTACCAAAGTAAAATGGACAGAATGAGATAGCCTACTGGTTAAGGCCTGGTAGTTAATACAGAGAGCTGCGATTGCCGAGTGGTTAAGGCGTTGGACTTGAAATCCAATGGGGTCTCCCTGCGCAGGTTCGAACCCTGCTCGCAGCGTATTGACAAAACAGTTTTAATTTTTAACATATAATTGGGCCTTGATATGGATAATGTGTGGACTAGTCCTTTGATTCAAGTGCTCAGAATGTATCTTCCATGACAAACATTTCAAGTCGGTACTTCAGCAGCGAAGATCTGGACGTTTTAGAGTTAAAATGGACAGAACGAGATAGGTGACTGGTTACGGCGTGCTAGGTAACAGAGCAAGCTGTGATGACCGAGAGGTTAAGGCGTTGGACTCGAAATCCAATGGGGTCTCCCCGCGCAGGTTCGAACCCTGCTCGCAGCGTTATGACAAACCAGTCCTCATTCTGAACATATCCTTGGTGACTTGATATGGATAGTCTCTTTAATGCATGGACTTGTCCAGTGATTCAAGTGCTCAGAATACTTTTGTCTTTGTGTGAGCTTATTCAGAAAGCTGTGATGGCCGAGTGGTTTAGGCGTAATTTGGCACAATAAGATCAATCAAGTTTACCATTTTGCACCAATGATGTCTGTTTCCAAATCCCAATTACTTTACTTGAATTCGAACAGCTGCAACGGCCGACTTTTTCAGACGTTGGACCTGAATTTCAATGGGGTCTCCCCACACATGTTTTAACCTTGCTCGAAGCGTATATAGCCCACTTGTGCTTTCTCCTCATCACTTTCCTTTGAATCCCACAGCCGCAATGGCCAAGTGTTTTAAGCGTTGGAAATGAAATCCATTGTTTTCTCCCCGTACAGTTTTTAAAGCTGCTCGCATCGCATTGACAAACCAGTCTATATTTGTAACATGTGACTTGATATGGATAATGTGCTGAATCCATGGACTTGTCCTTTGATTCAAGTGCTCAGAATATATATTCCTTGACAAACTGTTCAAATAGGCTCTTCAGTAGATAGTCTAGTCTTTACAGAAGTGAAATGGACAGAATGAGATAGCCGACTGGTTAAGGCCTGGTAGTTAATGTAGAGAGCTGCGATGGCCGAGTGCTTAAGGCGTTGGACTTCAAAACCAATGGGGTCTCCCTGCGCAGGTTCGAACCCTGCTCGCAGCGTTATGACAAACCAGTCCTCATTCTGAACATATCCTTGGTGGCTTGATATGGATAGTCTCTTTAATGCATTGACTTGTCCAGTGATTCAAGTGCTCAGAATACTTTTGTGTGAGCTTATTCAGAAAGCGGTGGTTAAGGCGTGATTTGGCACAATAAGATCAATATGTCGTGCAATCAAGTTTACCATTTTGCACCAATGATGTCTGTTTCCAAATCCCAATTACTTTACCTGAATTCCAACAGCTGCAACGGCCGAGTTTTTCAGACGTTGGACCTGAATTTCAATGGGGTCTCCCCACACATGTTTTAACCTTGCTCCAAGCGTATATAGCCCACTTGTGCTTTCTCCTCATCACTTTCCTTTGATTCCCACAGCCGCAATGAGCAAGTGGTTTAAGGGTTGGAAATTAAATCCATTGTGTTCTCCCCGTACAGTTTTTAAAGCTGCTCGCAGCGCATTGACAAACCAGTCTATATTTGTAACATGTGACTTGATATGGATAATGTGCTAAATGCATGGACTTGTCCTTTGATTCAAGTGCTCAGAATATATATTCCTTGACAAACAGTTCAAATAGGCTCTTTAGTAGATAGTCTAGTCTTTACCAAAGTAAAATGGACAGAATGAGATAGCCGACTGGTTAAGGCCTGGTAGTTAATACAGCGAGCTGCGATGGCCGAGTGGTTAAGGCGTTGGACTTGAAATCCAATGGGGTCTCCCTGCGCAGGTTCGAACCCTGCTCGCAGCGCTATGGCAAGCTATTCTTTGTTTTTACCATATACTTGGTGACTTGATATGGATAATGTCCTTAATGCATGGAATTGTCCAGTGATTCAGGAGCTCAGAATATATCTACCTTGACAAACAGTTGAAATAGGCACCGCAGTACAGATACTGTTATTTGTGTTAGATTTACGATGGAAAATCTGAGAGAGCCAGGTGGTTAAGTCCTCGGATTTGAAACCCAATTGGGTCTCCCTGCTCTTATTTAAATCTTACTCTCAGTGAATAGTCCACTTGTAATTTCTCTGCACATAGTTTTTTGACTTGCACATTAAACTTTTAACCTTTGAAGGCTTTGGAAAGGACAGAGGTTATTTGGCACAATAAGATCAATATGTCGTGCCATCAAGTTTACCATTTTGCACCAATGCTGTCTGTTTCCAAATCCCAATCCTTTTACTTGCATTCCAACAGCTGCAATGGCCGAGTTCTTTAGACGTTGGACCTGAATTTCAATGGGGTCTCCGCACCCATGTTCTTACCTTGCTCGAAGCATATAGCCCACTTCTGCTTTCTCCTCATCACTTTCCTTAGATTTCTAATGCTGCGATGGCCAAGTGGTTTAAGCATTGTAATCGAAATCCAATGTGGTCTCCCTGACCAGTTTTCAACCTTGCTTTCAGGACGATGATAAAGCAGACCTTTAATACTTGGATCTATCTCCTCTGAATTTAAATTGTCCTTAATTTATGGGCTCGTCCAACGATTGAAGTGCTCAGAAAATAGCTAATTTCACTTTGCTTGAAAAAAATGTCAATTAGGCAGTTGAATTAGAATACTTTTGTACTTGTGTGAGCTAACTCAGAAAGCAGTGATTGCCGAGTGGTTAAAGCATTGGACTCGAAATCCAATGGATTCTCCACGCGAAGGTTTGAACCCTGCTCGCAGTGCTTTGACAAAGCAGTCTTTATTTTTAACATATCATTGGGCCTTGATATGGATAATGTGTGGACTTGTCCTTTGATTCAAGTGCTCAGAATGTATCTTCCATGACAAACATTTCAAGTAGGTACTTCAGTAGCGATGATCTGGACGTTTTACAGTTAAAATGGACAGAACGAGATAGCGGACTGGTTAGGGCGTGGTAGGTAACAGAGCAAGCTGTGATGGCCGAGAGGTTAAGGCGTTGGACTCGAAATCCAATGGGGTCTCCCCGCGCAGGTTCGAACCCTGCTCGCAGTGTTATGAGAAACCAGTCCTCATTCTGAACATATCCTTGGTGACTTGATATGGATAATCTCTTTAATGCATGGACTTGTCCAGTGACTCAAGTGCTCAGAAGACTTTTGTCTTTGTGTGAGCTTATTCAGAAAGCTGTGATGGCCGAGTGGTTAAGGCGGGATTTGGCAAAATAAGATCAATATGTCGTGCAATCAAGTTTACCATTTTGCACCAATGATGTCTGTTTCCAAATCCCAATTACTTTACTTGAATTCTAACAGCTGCAACGGCCGACTTTTTCAGACGTTGGACCTGAATTTCAATGGGGTCTCCCCACACATGTTTTAACCTTGCTCGAAGCGTATATAGCCCACTTGTGCTTTCTCCTCATCACTTTCCTTTGAATCCCACAGCCGCAATGGCCAAGTGTTTTAAGCGTTGGAAATGAAATCCATTGTTTTCTCCCCGTACAGTTTTTAAAGCTGCTCGCATCGCATTGACAAACCAGTCTATATTTGTAACATGTGACTTGATATGGATAATGTGCTGAATCCATGGACTTGTCCTTTGATTCAAGTGCTCAGAATATATATTCCTTGACAAACTGTTCAAATAGGCTCTTCAGTAGATAGTCTAGTCTTTACAGAAGTGAAATGAACAGAATGAGATAGCCGACTGGTTAAGGCCTGGTAGTTAATGTAGAGAGCTGCGATGGCCGAGTGCTTAAGGCGTTGGACTTCAAAACCAATGGGGTCTCCCTGCGCAGGTTCGAACCCTGCTCGCAGCGTTATGACAAACCAGTCCTCATTCTGGCTTGATATGTATAGTCTCTTTAATGCATGGACTAGTCCTTTGATTCAAGTGCTCAGAATGTATCTTCCATGACAAACATTTCAATTCGGTACTTCAGCAGCGATGATCTGGATGTTTTAGAGTTAAAATGGACAGAACGAGATAGCGGACTGGTTAGGGCGTGGTAGGTAACAGAGCAAGCTGTGATGGCCGAGAGGTTAAGGCCTTGGACTCGAAATCCAATGGGGTCTCCCCTCGCAGGTTCGAACCCTGCTCGCAGCGTTATGACAAACCAGTCCTCATTCTGAACATATCCTTGGTGGCTTGATATGGATAGTCTCTTTAATGCATGGACTTGTCCAGTGATTCAAGTGCTCAGAATACTTTTGGGTGAGCTTATTCAGAAAGCGGTGGTTAAGGCGTGATTTGGCACAATAAGATCAATATGTCGTGCAATCAAGTTTACCATTTTGCACCAATGATGTCTGTTTCCAAATCCCAATTACTTTACCTGAATTCCAACAGCTGCAACGGCCGAGTTTTTCAGACGTTGGACCTGAATTTCAATGGGGTCTCCCCACACATGTTTTAACCTTGCTCGAAGCGTATATAGCCCACTTGTGCTTTCTCCTCATCACTTTCCTTTGAATCCCACAGCCGCAATGGCCAAGTGTTTTAAGCGTTGGAAATGAAATCCATTGTTTTCTCCCCGTACAGTTTTTAAAGCTGCTCGCATCGCATTGACAAACCAGTCTATATTTGTAACATGTGACTTGATATGGATAATGTGCTGAATGCATGGACTTGTCCTTTGATTCAAGTGCTCAGAATATATATTCCTTGACAAACTGTTCAAATAGGCTCTTCAGTAGATAGTCTAGTCTTCACAGAAGTAAAATGGACAGAATGAGATAGCCGACTGGTTAAGGCCTGGTAGTTATTATAGAGAGCTGCGATGGCCGAGTGGTTAAGGCGTTGGACTTGAAATCCAATGTGGTCTCCCTGCGCAGGTTTGAACCCTGCGCGCAGCGCTTTGACGAACCAGTTTTAATTTTTAACATATAATTGGGCCTTGATATGGATAATGTGTGGA